>NW_013665667.1:261155-302477 GCF_000517525.1 Limulus polyphemus | reverse complement strand
CTGAATGGTTGCTTCAGTGGGGGGGGGGGGGACACTGATAATCAATATGTTTGTCACTCTTTCAAACACTCAACTACCAGTATTTTGGTCTCTGGTACCTCACCTTCAGGCATTGGCAATAGATACATTCAGTCAGGATTGGACTGGATTGCATGTATATACATACCCACTGATTAGTCTATTACCCAAAGTCCTAGCAATGATTCATTCAACCCTTTGTCACGTTCTGCTGGTAGCACTGGATTGGCCAGCTCAACCCTAGTTTCTGCTTTTGTGATACCTACAGAAGTGACAACCTCTTCCACTTCCTCTTTGGCTGTCTCTGTTAAGGCAGCCATGATCTGACATCTTACACCCATCCATCGCGGATTCCCAGCTTCATGCATGGATGTTTTGCAGTCTTTCATATGGCATCAGGATTTAACTTCTAAGGTTGCCATGTTCCTGTCTCAGTCTCAGCATCATCCCATGATGGACATTTATGAATGGAAATGGCACACATATTGACAATTGTTTATTGCAAGGAGGTTGAACCTACTTTGTCCAGATATACCAACCATAGCTTGGTGTTTGATCTGGCTTTTTGACAAGGGTTTGGTATCTTCCACACTCGGCTATCTTTAGATACTTAAAGACACCTGAAATTTTTTGAGTCCCCAGTGCTCTCCAGCCTCTTCAAGTAGTTTCGGGTCCATCATCCCAAATGATTGTTTCAGTTACCTAACTGGGATATAAAGATGGTGTTACATGCTCTTTCTTGACATCCTTTTGAGCCCGTAACCTCATGTACCATGTATCAACTTTCCCTTATAATTTTTTGTTGCTGCTGGCCTGTGGACGTTGCTGGTCAGATGTGTTTGCGCTGCACTTGCTCAGGACACTTTATCATTCTACCTATGTTCTTTTATACCCAGACAGGTCCTTCTTACCTAAGACACTGACAGCCAAGTAAGGGAAAAATCCTTTTTACTCCATCATTTCTTATGTCCAGTGAGGGCCTTGATGTGTTAGGTTGCCTGCACTAAAGCTTTTAGAGGTGCTAGACAATGTCTTTTTATTCATTGTGTCCCTTCATTTTCACAGGATCTACCTCTGGTTACCTTTACAGGGTGGGTCCAAAAATGTATCCATATTGCTTATTCTGGACTTTCTTTGGAGGTGAGGAGACATCTGTGAGTCACATCTCTTCAGATTCATCACATTTCTCTTAGCAGCCTGATTGAATTGCCTGCTGGAGGACAATTTACAGGCTGATGTGTGGACCTCCCCCAGTACTTTAATCTCACATTATTTGCATGATCTGGCAGTATATTCTTCTGAGGGTTTTCAGCTACACCCTGTAGCTATATTAACTACATCTGCTAGATTTTACAGAGAGGTGTGTATTTATTACTAATTTTGCCTCTTTATTTTCCACAGGATTCCACTATGTGGTGAGTGTTACCCAGTCAGATGCGCTTTTATCAAATCAAATCTGCACTAGCAACCACTGATACAACATACTTTATCTAGGTTGCACCAGGCTCAGTAGAAATGGGGTGTCCATAAGACCACTTAAAGGCAGACCGTGTGGTATTTCTATTCTATGTTGGACTGCCACTCATGGACTATCATGAGTAAAGCATAATGGGATCCTGCCATCCCTACTGATCAGTGAATTGCATAAATTGGGGTTGGTTTGTTTTTAAAAATTTAGGGAACTTGGTTCACCTATTGCACTGTTTCTAGAGCATTGTTCTTCAAGGCTTCCCAATGTGCATTACCCCCCTCCTTCACCATATTCTACTAATGGAGCTAGTCCTCACTACTCCCAGTTTGCAGTCATTGGAGTGGTGGACAGAGATTATTCTTCCAGAGTGTTTGAGTGACTTTCCTCCACTCTTAGGGAAGAGAGCAAAGTTGGGGGCTCTCCTACCCAGGACCCTGGATTGTTTTTTTTCCTAGATGTCAAAAGGAGCGGCACCAGCCTACTTGAGAGCTTACTTGTAATACCAATTTAGATTTGACACTCAGCTATCCGGTTGGGTTGAGCATGGTGCTTCTTTTTTTTTTTTTATCAATATTGGTTCAGTATATTGTTCATGGAAGAGAATTCAATGTCTCCTTGTAATTCTAAATGCAGAGTGGTCCCATCTTGGGTCCATGGTTGAGCACACTTTGTTCCATGTTCTCTCCATTATTCCGGGGGCAATTGGAAATTATCTTGCCCACATGGTTGGGGAGTGAGAATGAGTGTTCATAATTCCAGATGGGATGAACTCTGTTTCCTCAGGTTGAATATACCATACAGGATCCCATCATTCCAAGTTTGGGGTGTTGCCTTTTGGACTTCTTCAGGTTGAGGAGAGGGTTTGTCCACTTCAGTCTTGCTTATCTTCTCATTGTGATTCTTGTGCCTCGGAATGCATCACTATATAGCTACAGGTGTGATCCATTCACAAATATGTATATTGCAGTCCAAATGCTCTATCCACTAATATGGGATTTAGGGGCCATGGCCCTGCAATTTTAATCCCTGAGCAATGGTACCTTGGCTACCTGGTTGGGGCCTTCTATTGGCACGCCCATGATCTATGCAGACGCATTTTGTATGGATAATGCCCTCACTGGCACCTCCACCTTATCAATGTGGGATTGTTACTGTAGTGTGAAAGGAGTAAGTATGTTTTGGAAGTTAACATTTTCTTAAATCGAAAATGTATTTCCAATAATACTTACTTCCTATCACACTCTCCTGCCCTTTCTCTCCAGGTTTTAGAGACTGCAGATTGGGTCAGTCTCGAAAAAGTGACAATATTATCTGAAAGAGGTGCTTATATACAGTACCAAGAAAGATGGTGCATTGACATAGGTGGAGAGTGTCACAAGACAAATATCGCCAAGGGCAATTAAGTGGGAAATAAAAGATGGGAGCAAGCGAGAAAAAAACCAGACCAATGCTTAGATGGGCAAAGGAAAAGAAACCCGAGCAGTTGAGTAATAGCTGTAGTGTGAGTGGAAGTATGTATTATATTGGAAATACGTTTTTGATTTTAGAAAATGTTAACTTTAAGTGATGTGGATAACGATCACTTTATGTGTTGTGATACACAATGAATATTTTGAAAGTTGAAGATAGTATTAGATAAACATAGAATAACTTATCAGTATGACTATTTACTTCATTTTTATACATTATTTTATCTTTATTCAAATTAAAAAAAAAGTGTGAACCAATACAAAATTGAAGATAAACTTTTAATGTGAATTGTCTAAATTGTGTGAATAATATAATAAATATTAGTTGAATTAGTATTCATACACATCACATTCATTTGTTTTTTTATTCAGTTATTTTGTGAATAAATTAAAAAGAATGTTAATTTTGTCCAAAGATGCTCAGTTCAAAGTCTTTCTCTAACTAAAATTTATAGCGAACCCAATATCAATAACATGGTCAAAGCATCACGACAATGACAGTTTTTTTTTATATACCAGAATACAATTGTAGTTCCCAATATATTTTATTTTTTACCTTGAATGTTTTTGATGAATAAATTATGTTTCTTTTTTTCTGGAATGGGAAGCTAAATAAAACTGAAAACTTTTGAATCTAGGTATTTCATCTTCACCTCTTTTTGGGCCTACAAGATTTACTATGTGTTTGGATTTATGCTGCTAGTGTTTTTGATCTTGTCGATTGTCACGATATGTGTCACAATCGTGTGTGTTTACTTTTTGTTGAATGCAGAGGATTACAGATGGTAAGTATAACTCAAACTCTTTCATTATTGTTGGTTTTTTTCTGCACCATAATTTTTTTTTTCAAATGATAAATGGTTAAAATTATTTTGTAAATAACTTTTTGTACTGTATCAATGTGATTTACCAGAATACTATTAACTTGCTGCCAGAATATCAAGTTGCTAACAGATATTTTGTGCGACTCACTATATTATTTACATGTACACTTAACTTATTGCTAAATGAATTAATAAATTAATTAAAGAAGTTGTACTGTTCCTACCCCAAATGCCTTGAAATAATTACTATGTATGTAATGTTTAAATTACTGACACTGATAGAATTTTTAATTTTACTGTTTATATCTACAATTAATTTTTTCCTTGGCCAAATAAGTTTAAGTGTGAGCTTGTCACACTCTTTGTTCTTAAACATCATCCATTCACAGTTAAAAAATACACACACACACACACACACACATAACACTAGAGAACATGAAAAATATGAACGTATGATTTATTAAAAAATCCAACTGATGTAAGAAGTCATCCAATGTTTATCACTCTTATGCTGAGATAAAAAGATTATTGGATGAAAATAGTTAAACATTAGGAAAAACAAGCATGTATTGCCTGTTTTATATATTTCAAAGTATTTATTGTGGTGATTCTTTATATAGAGTGACCAGCACAAGATTATACATAGTTAAACTTTCAGATTTTTACTGGACATTTAATACATTGGTAAGCATTAAAAATGAAATTAAGCTGTCCAAAATGGCATAGCAGTTTATAAAAACACATGTTTTTTAACCAAAAGCTGTACAGTGATGACAATGGATTTTATGTTACTTCTAAGATCTGACTCTGTGATACATATAAGTCACCATATGGTTACAAACCAACAACTGTCTCTGATGTGCATGCAAGTCACCCTATGGTTACAAACTAAAATCTGACTTTGAGATACATGCATGTCACCATATGGTTACAAACTAAGATCTGACTCTGAGATACATATAAGTCACCATATGGTTACAAACCAACAACTGTCTCTGATGTGCATGCAAGTCACCCTATGGTTACAAACTAAAATTTGACTTTGAGATACATGCATGTCACCATATGGTTACAAGCTAAGATGTGATTCATGGGGTACATGCAAGTCAGCATATAGTTAGAAATTAAGATCTGACTCTTGGGGTGCATGCAAGTTCACCATGTGGTTACAAACTAAGATTTGACTCTGAGATACATGTAGATCACTATCTGGTTACAAACCAAGGTCTGACTCCTGAGGTATATGCACATCACCTTATGGTTACAAACCAAGAACTGTATCTGAGGTGCATGCAGGCCACCATATGGTTAGAAACTAAGATCTGATTCTTCAAATGCATGCAAGTCACCATATGGCTAAAATCTGATTCTGAGACACATGCACATCACCATGTGGTTACAAAGTAAGACCTGATTCTTGGGGTGCATGCAGGTAACCATACTGTTACAATCCAAGATCTGACTTAATATAGAGGGTAAATGTTTTATATTTAACCATTATTACTGAATTGCCATAGATAATACAATTCTTGTTAAAATGTATTTAAATGAGATCCGTTAGTTCTAAGAGTTATTTTAATAACTTTACCGTATATTTGGTTAGTTTCTTTGTATAAGTTTCTTTACTTTATTTGTTAACTTTTAGCATCCGCACCAGAATCAAAAGGATGAAAGTATAGAAATAAAAACTTTAAACAATAGAAAAAGATACATATATCTTATCATGACTACTCAGTTGTTCTCCTTATCTTTCAGGCAGTGGACTAGTTTTCTAGCTGGAGGATCTACTGCTGGTTACGTCTACATCTATTCCTTTTACTATTTTTTTTTCAAAACAAAGTATGTCTTAATTGCTTTTATTCTTTTATAATGGTAATTAACATAATGATAAATTTGTATAATGTTCTGTTTCCATGTACAACTTTTTTTATCATAACAATGCAGATGCAAGAGCTGAAAAATAAATAAATATTTATAGTTTTTTAAATCTTTATTGATATTTATTATCTTCATTCTATATTATGATTTCTAAAACTCGGCAGTACAAGTTCAGCATACATTTTACTTGCTTAGTATTATTTGTTGTTGTTTTTTACAAACTTTTTCCAGCAACAAACTAAGCCATCGTGAGAACTACACCAGTTACAAAATAAATAACAAGTGTAATATCTTTACATATGCTTATACATTATACGCAGTTTTTGAGAAGTCAATTTATATGAAAAGTGTTAGTTACACTTGTTTTCATATGGTCAGAATTTCTTACACCAGTATTTCTATGACAAACATGAAACATTATGCTTTCATCCTTATGTGCTTCTGCAAAAGAAATAAATTTATGCTCTCAGCTAATTTCCTAATTACTTTATGCAATAACAATAAAGTCTGTGGATCTCTGATTTTTTAAAGTCCTTAATAACCACAATGTGTCAAACATTAAAATCTGTCTGTTCTACCTCTAGATCAGCATTCCTCAACCCATTGATTGTGAGCCAGATATTTTTTGCACTAAAGCTATTTACTGGCTTGCAACTGGTTATTAATGTTTAGAAATGGGCTCAGAGCCACAAAAAAGGTTGAGAACAACAGCTATAGAGGATCTGTTAACCCTCAACTTTCCAACTTTTTTTGTATACCATTCACCACAAGTGGGTTCTGAATATTACACTTTATTCAATAATTTTTTTTTTACTTAATACAACACATGTATTATAAAGAACTGAGAAATAAAATTTGGGTGAAATCACTTCATTTTCTATTTAAATGATATGGAGGACCCAGAAACAATTGTGAGATTAATTTGTGAGTTGTATGTTATCAGGGTACATGTAAACCAACAAAATTAGGGACCCACTAGCAAAGGAACTCATTGAAAGTTCTAGGGTTAATATAAGCTAATCTGTAGTATGAGGAAACCTTCTTAGAAATAATTTTTATAGGTTGTATATCTATAAATATAAAATATTATTTATTATTTGCCAACTTGTATTCAAATTATTCAATAAAAACAAATATATTTATTATGTAAAAACAATATTTGTTTTTATTAGTTGTGCAGTTCATAAAAAGTCCAACTTAATTTTTCTGTGCTATAAAAAATGGTAACTTATAGATGAAAATGAAAAAATGGTAAGAAGATTTCTTCATTAGAGAGCATGGCATCACCTGTTGTTTTAACCAAACCCATGACATGTTTGGATTTGGATCAATGAAAACTAATAAATTAAGACAACTATCTATCACTGCATTCTCATCTACAAATATTACAAAAAGAATGATGTACTACTTGATTGATGATATGTGCTCAGTTAACTTTGTGAAAGAAAAAACTTGTAAACCTATTAAAGATCATAATATATAAGTGGATTTGTAGGAGGCAGTGATTTTAATTGAAATATGCAAACAAATTGGTAAGTTATTAAAACCCGAATCTTTCTAGTGTTTGAATTTTTTTATGTTTCATCTGTATTTATGATATTCTAAAACCCTATCACTAAATGATTTTATTAGCTAATTAAGGAATTCAAGTTATTGAAAATATAATATTGACATACTTTTTGTTAGTTAGTTCATAAAGTTTTGTTTATGTATGGTTTTTGCTAGCAAAAACATACATGGAAATTGTAATGATGAGAAACTAGTATATGCATTTTTAGAAAATAGTATTTTAAAACATAAATTATGTATATTGAGATTTCAGCTATAAAATATTTAATATAGAAGAAAAAAAAATCATGAAACTTTTTTTCTTCTTCAGAATGCTTGGCTGATTCCAAAGAGCCTTCAGTTTTGGATATATGACTATCACCTGTTCATACTAGAATAAAATTCTAAATTATTTTCCACTATTGATAATTATGTATTATGAAAATATTGTTTTTCTTTCTTTTCAGAATGTTTGGCTTGTTTCAAACAGCATTTTATTTTGGATATATGGCTCTCTTTAGCTTAACTCTTGGGGTTCTTTGTGGTAAGTTTCTTGTTGGATTTAGCTTCTAAAAGCAAATCTCTTTGGCCATATTTATTTGTTTGTAATAACCTAAAATCTGTTTGTATCAAGTCAGAAGTACATTCCCACACGTCAGTCAATCACCCATGAGTTATAAGATGATAATAGGAAAGATAAACTTTAAAGGAATAAAGTTAGGTTACTTTCCTATGTAGATATGACATATTTCAAGCATATTCTTAATTATTACTGGACAATACTGCACTGGTAGCTAATTGACTTCGTAGAGAAGTGAGTGATAATCTGTATGTGTGCTGTAGCTAGGTTGTAATTACAGGTATTTTTTTGTGCAACTTTCAACCTCTTTCAGTCTTTGTTGGTTTACTGAAATGCCAGTAGCTGGCATCACTTCATTTAAACTATGAAATAGCATCTTATGCTAGTCATTAGTTTTTTTTTGGGGGGGGGCATCTTTTTTTTATTTGTCTGCTTGATGCATATCTTTGCTTCTTATTATGGTTTTTATGGGGTTATTTTAAAGACTGATGCTTGAAAGAGAATTATCAGTATTATACTGAGTCTTATCTCTAATTTTGCAGAGTGGGGAATGAAGCTTAATAGGATTCTTCATTCCAACCCTCCTAGGCCACATGTGAGTGATGTAGTAGTGTTTTTGCATCAGTAATATACATATAGAGTTGCCATTTAACATTTTAACTTCAGTGGACCACTTTTTTTGATGCAATGTTTTAAAACACTTTCTCTCATCCCAGCTCTTGAACTTGTGTCATTACTGGTACTTTTTCTTTTCATTTTAGTGTCTAAAAATTTAGATTGCTGGTAGAATATTACTGTTTAGAGCAGAAGTTGATCTACTGAATCCAATGTATTTTCCTAATCTGGAAATCTCTACATGCATGTGAGAATTTAAAAAGCAAGTTTATCTGTAGGATTATTGAATCTAAATGCCTCTACAAACTTCAAGTTTATTGTGATCTGTGTCAAATCTGGAATTTCGTGATACCATAAGTTATTCCACAAAGACTGACTTCGCTGCTGATCCAGTGGCTATTGTCCTAGTCCAGGACGTGCTTTTTTTTTTTAAAAAAACTTGTCTTCCGTATCCATTACAGTTTCTTTGATGAGACTTCTCACCAATGTCATTGAGAACTTACAAAAGGAAACTTTCAGGGACAGTTTTGTTGCTCCAGCTTAAATCATGGTCCTTGTTAGGTTTGCAGGTGATTTGTAGCATATATGAGAATGTTAAAGTATTTCTCTGTGTCCATCAAAATATCTCCAGTGATGTGTAAAGTATGCAAGTGTAAGTTGAATCAGCAACCAGTTATATTTAACAAATAATTTAGTGTTAAGGATGTTTACCAAGTTGACTGGAAAACCTGTTCATATACAGTGCTTCTTAAGACTTAACTTATGTAGAATATATTCAACATTATTGTGCAGTCTTTATAAGTGGTTCGCTAATAGTTGATTTTTTCCTTGTTGTATATTGCTTAGCTTATTTTTCTGACATTTTTGGTATTCCATATCTTCAAAAATCAATAACCATAAAGTAATCAGAGTTTGAGAGGAGTAGCTTACTTGTGTAATTGTTATTTGTTGCACATCCACCATTTTATTTTTACCAAGCGTTTACTACATTTGTTATTAAAACTCTCTATGCTATCTCTGCCTGATACTGCTGGAGTGTGTTCATTATATAATGAATTTATGTTTCAAAAGCTTACTTTTGTAGATGAAAGTTTCAGTAGAAGGAAACAAAGCTTTTAATTCATTTCTCTTTTCATATTTTTCTGCTAATGTTTCTCAATAACTGGTCATTAATTACATTTGTCTGTTAGGTACAAGTTTTTTTTTTCTCTTCTAATGATCTACTTAAGCTCCTTGTGACAGATCAATTATTTTATGATGTACCTATTACAGCAGCTCCTCTGAACTTCTTCAGCCTTTAAGATACATAGTTGTTTCCCGAGTAGGTGCATCTATTAAACATTCATTTGTCTACTGACAAATGAATTGTATATGTAGGAGAATTGCCGTATTTCAGTATACTTTCATTTTGTCCACATACACACACCATAGCTTACTGTTTATGATTAGATATTAATACTAGTTTTAATTCCAACACCCACGATAGTTCAATGAACTTCTGAAAAGTGTGTAGGTAAGTAGTTTAAATTACTGTTGAACTGCCAAGATAGATTTCTTCCTTTAACTCCAGAACCTCCCCCTTTTTTTTGGGTGAGGGCAGTTCAACAAGCTATTTGAAACATTACATTCAATGGCAACTTTGAAGTAATGTATACTGTAACCATCACTGAGATTTCTTGGATGTTGCATTGGAATGTGATCGTACTATGCAAAACCATAAATTTGTTGATAACTGAGAGTTACTAAAAATTTATTAGTTATGGAATTGCAGATGCTTGACTTGTAAACTCTATATATATATATATATAATTATCATAATTTCAAATTTGTGTTTTAAGAATCTTGAGCAGTGCCATTTCTTGCCTAGAGTTGTGATTTTCAGACTTTCTATTGTCATGGATGAGTCTCATCAGCTCTCTGTAAAAATAAGTTAATTTTTCTGTTAATACTTATTTGAAGCTTACTTTTCTATTCTAACATCCTGCTTTACTTGTGCAATAACATAATCCAATTGAATAGATGGTTAAATGTGATCCAAAGTTAAGTATGATAAATTTATTTATTTTTTCTTTCAATTTCAAACAACAGATGAATTCCCAAATTTGCAAAATGCAATCACAGAGCAGTGAAATGAAATAACTTAAGAAAAAAAGATGTTACATATAGTTCTTTATAGGTATTGTAGAAGAGCAAGTTGTAAAACATTTGATGTGAACTTGAAGGGTTTCGTATAGGTTTGTTTCATCATAAATTTTAAAATCTGTTTCAAGTAATACATAACAAGATTCTTAATTTCAGGGACTCTTGGATTTGTTGGATCATCCTTCTTTGTCAAAAAAATTTATTCAAATGTTAAGATTGACTGAATGATACTGCATATTTTGTGTGCTACTGGAAAAATAGGGGTTTTAATAATCTATGGCACCCAAGTCCACAAATCTGTGAGCGAGAGGTAATATTGTAGACAGCACAAGTTCATCATGAAGCAGAATCACGAAACGTTTTTGTTGCTTTTTTTTCATTTGATCACCATGTATAAACAGTTTCTGGGATGTATTTTAATTTAAGTTAATTAAGGCTCAGAAATGTCATGATTAATTTTTCTCTCTCTCTCTCTCTCTCTATATATATATACATTAGTATATTTGAATGTGTGGTTTTATTTTGAGTTGAATTTCATAATTGATCTACAACTTTATAATGCATTAATGATGGCAATCACTTGTTTGAATCTTAGTAATAATAAAAAGAATTATTTATAAATTTTCATATAGCCTAAAAATGATATCCCATCATCAAGTTTTATGACTCTTATTTCAAATAAAGGTCCAGTCACTACTGACATTTCAGTCATCCTAATTACTTCTCTTGCACATATCCAATTTACTACATTACTCACAGGAGATTTTCTCTGCAGATATTCTACTAAATAAATCAAATACAAAACTTCATCTAGATGCTCTACTAAATCAATTACAATACCAGAGGATCCATCAAGACATTCAAATATATCAACCACAGTAGGAGACTTCTTCAAGACATTCCATTATATCCATCAATGTAGGAAACTCTTCCTATATACATCCTACCATATCAGTCAATTAGGTTAGGTCTTCCTGGCAAAAATTAATGTTATTAAAAATCTTGATTGACATGGTGATACATAGACTCATTAGGCCCAAGTCATTGACATTGACTTACGAAAATTAGATGCATCTGATAGGTCTCTAAGCTTAGAGATTTATAGTAAATTTAAAGCATGATGCATCACCAATACTAGAAATACAATATGCAATATTGCACCTAGACTTGCATTAGATCTAGAGCCTACAAGGAAACATTTTATTTTTGTAGATATACATACCTTTCTAATAAAGTCACCCAGACTACTCTCAGTGGAACTGCTCTTCCATTGAAATTTAGGCAATATTTTGTTAGTATCAATAACACCTTTTTTCTCAAGCCAGGAACAATTCTATTTGTTCTTCACTGACACATCTATTTCCTGCATTTTTCCTCTCAACAACCTTGACTGGTGCAGGACTCAATTGTTAATATTTATATTGCCAATCAAGCATTTATCAGATAACTTTGCACCAGTGGGCCAGGTATATATATTTGAAAGAACAACAATGACTTCAGACTGGGAAGCCCATCACATAACAAACTCTCCTGACATTCTGGCAACCAGTGGTGAAAATCTATCTGTTGACAGAATCATCTGATTGATTGCCATAATGCACTCCCAGTTGTGATCTGATTGGCTCGTCTACAGAGATCTATTTCCAAAAATGTTCAAAGCCCTTATAAGTCAATCTTTGTAATTACACATAGAGAAATAGTGTCTCTGAATGGAGATTCCCACCTCATTAATATATATATATTACCTGAGCTGAACCTACTTACAATACACATAATCTCAAACATCAACAGAAAAAACATATTTATAGGTATAATGCATGTGTTTAACATGAACTGCACTATGGTAATGTTAGAATAGCTATTGTACTCAAGAATATCATTCCACACAAAACAAAATTTGTGGAAAAAAACTCACATCTGCAATCTGGTATATCAATCATGATAGATTTCCTCAAGGCACTTTTTCAATAACAGAATCTTCCTCGAGACATATTCTATTATATCCATCACAACAGAAGACTTTCTCTAGATATCCTACTACGTCTGTACTGTCTCAGTACTCTATATGTTAGTTACCATTCACTATTTTCTGAATATTCTTCTACTGTGAATAAAATGTTCTTCCAGTTTTACACCAATTTCAAATGCAGAGAGTTTTACTATAACATTTGTTTCAGTTTTTTCTTAGTTATTCCCAAAAATAACTGAAAAGAAGCTTTATCCATGATACTACAAAAGAATTAATAGACTCGTCCTGTAGAAAATTTATAGTTCTTTGTATTCATGCAAGAGACACCTGTAAAATAATATAGTTCAAGTGTTTAATGGTTATCTTGTGCAGTTACCTCGGAATTTTAACAGTCTTCTACCATAGATACAGTAGGAGAAACATTTGTCTTCAGGATGTTCTAATACTCAGATTGCTTTTAACCTGCAAGATGCTCTATATCTATGGCACTTAGAAACTGCTTGTTACATTTTTCCATAGATAAAAGATTGAAGTTACTCATTTTGTTCATTTAAAAAACGTTTAAAAAAGCATCACTGCTGTAGATTTTATTTCCACATAATTTTTTTACTCTTTTTCAACATGAATGTGTTTGATACTATCCTACTTTAGTGTGAAACTTGACACTGAGTGTTGCTTCAATTTTTGGTGATAAATATGTGTAATTTATGCCAAACACACAGAGATCGTTTAGGAGTAAAAAATAAAATATATAATTGGCCACTTGCAGTGAAAAAATGTCACACAACACAGAAAAATAAAGATTGGGGAATTAAGTATTTCCTTTTGAAATTAAAATTTGAATTATAAACTACAATTTAATCTTAAGTTTATTAACATATATTGATAATGAAATTTACGTTTTGAACGTAACTCCGTAAAAAGGTTATTATGAGCACTTTGGCCCATCAATGCAAGTAGGGTTAATGAAACCTTTTAAATTATTTCTTTAAGTTACAATACTATTAAATTTTCTTTCTGAATATAACATATGAAAATAACTTACCAAATATAAATTTCCTTCCTTTGTTAACAGGCTCATAAAAAAAACTGAGTTTTATCTCTTAACTGAATGTGACGAAAAGAAAATTGTATGTTTACCAGAAATATGAGTTGACAAGAACAAAAACTGCAGTAAAGAATTATGTTAATTTGCAAAAGTATCAGCTATTTTATATCTTCAAAATATCGGATTCAGCATGAAGTCCAGAACTAACATTTTCCTTAATGACTAAATAAAAATGAGGTTTCTGGACAAAATAATAATAAATGAAAAGTTAAACTTTCCATATATAGCACACTATTCTTGTAATGCAAAAAAGTATCATTGCAGTGTGTACATAAATGATTAAAAGAAGTTTCTACTTCATAAGCAAATGCTATTACAAAAGTAACATGGAGGCTCAATGTATCACTGACTTGCCAGAAAGACAAATTATAAAATTTGATACAAATTTTTGGAAATTCCAATTGAATTTTTTTTTTTTTATAATTTCAAAAAACAAGTTTTTATGCTATTTTCATTATTTTTAACCAAATAAATTACAGGTCCCATACACAGTACTGCGAATTTCCGAGCATTCATAAAGAAGTCTTCACCTCTGATCTTGCCAACACTCGCAAACTTATCACTGGTAGCAGCCATGTGGAACATACCACTGCACAGGCACACAAGTGTATTAAAAAAAGATGGTTTGAATATGAAACCAAAAAAAAAGCACTAGATTAACTTAATCTGATCTATGTTTGAAAATAATTGATTTACAATCCATTAATTTGGGAAGGTAAGTAACGCCCATTTGTATACTTAAAATCAAGTTTTGAATATTAAGCTGGATTTATTACATTTAAATGTATATTTTTTTATGCTCTGAATTGTGTGATTTTCTTTAAAAAGCTATATGGTAAAAATACTTGTTTAATATTAGTGAAAATGAACAGAAAATGTCTCCAATTAAATTAAAACTATCCAGGTTAAAGAAATCACACTTTATCATTTAAATAAACTGAAAATTCAATTCTGAACCTGTTTTAAAGTTGTAAAAGAAGTATTTGACAAACAGTTTGGTAAATGATTCTCAAAACAACACCTGCATACACGTGTTTGCTACAAAAAGGAAGAATTTATTGATACTTTGGTGGTTTGAAGAGCACTGTCAATCGATATCCTGGTCATAATAGATCAAGTCACAACTGTTCTAAGTGTACTACAGATATATATATATGTTTATATATATATAAATAGTTTTACATGTATACATGAAAGATTATATTAGAGCTCAAAACTAAAACACACACTGACAGCAGCAACAATTATGCTGGTGGGAAACTTTTACTGGTACATCAAGTACAATCCAACCTGAAATTACAATCTTGAAGGTGCATTTACCAACATTTCAAGCAATAGAATATATTTAACCAAACCTAAAGCCATTCAACTCTTATATTTTTAAAGATAATTTTATAACAGTTGCAAAGAAGTTTCACAGCAGCAGCAAGTTAACTCCCACACGACCCTAAAGAATCTGTCTTCATCAGGCTAAACAATGATTAATGTCTTCAAGTTCTTCAACTGTGTACAGAGGAAAAAAAATCTACAGGAATAGAGGAGGACCCAGGATAACAAAGGTGCTAACCGAGGAAAAGAGTATCAGTCACGCTTGGTGCTGACTCCAGTTATGCCATGTCTGGAAAAAACAAAATTATATATATAATATATACAGCAGAAAAATATGGTACTGGAAAGACTGCACAAGCCACTCATTTTTAAGGAGGGGGTAATTATCTGTCTAATCATACAATAACACGAATGCATACAAGATTTTAAAAAATGCACAAGAGCTAATTTTTATATATATATATATATATATATATATATATATATATGTATGTAAGAAACATAGATTAGATAAAGGCTAAAAATGTATATTTTGTTTTCAATATATCATATATAATTACCTCCCCTAATGGAAATGTTAAACCTTGTTTCTGATTTTTAAATTTTGATTTCTGTGTTTTCTCTTCCTAACTCTCCAGCTATTTTGGTTTGTCATCTTACTTGGTTAAATTTTTAGTTACTTGTGTACAAACTGCAATATTATTATTGTTATGTCTGTTAACAACTGAGAAATATATTATGCTACTTTAACCAAGTATGTAGAAAAATAAAATAAATAATCATTCAGAAAAGATTAATATTAAAGTTTTCTAATAAATCTTTTACTTTACTAGGACAATCATTCGAAATATAATTGGCAAATTTATATACCTATAACATAATGGGAATAGAAAAAAAAAGGAAGACTGCCGAAATCTTTCTGATTTATATGCAAAACTTGTTTTTTCACTTTCATAATATAAAATCTAAACATGTTTCTAAAACCTTTTCACTAACATTGTACGAATCATTTAATCAAACTTAAACTTGGAAGTTACTGAAAGAGCAATTTAATCAAACTTAAACTTGGAAGTTACTGAAAGAGCAATTTAATCAAACTTAAACTTGGAAGTTACTGAAAGAGCAATATCTAAGTGAATCAATTATTCTTCATATTCTTCTGGTGTTGAAAATAAGTTAATGACTAATTCCACAGTTAAGTTGTTTGAGACAGGGAGTGAAAAAAATATAACACAAAAATGCCTTTATTTATTATTGTATTACACAGCTTTAATACCTTTTTTTCCCAAACCAATCTATTTATATGTTAGCTGAGAATGTTCTTCCTGATACTGACCATTTTATGGTCACAGGAAAGGTTGTCTCCCATGTTGGGTAACACCATTTTGGAAGGGGCACGCCACATTTCTCCTCCAACTTCCATTCCCGTTGCGAGGCCTCCATTGGCATGAGAAGAGTATAGGTGAGTGGTCAAGACATGGGGTGCTGGCATACCATTTAGAAATGGCGGATAGCCTCCTGGTGGTGCCACTGCATTCATGGGCTATATTGAAGGAAAGAAAAGAAAAATGAGATGTTTGCTATATGGATGTTCTTTTTAAATACAGTTTTATCCAAACTGAAGTAACATCATCAAAATCCACAGGGTATAGTCAGGAATGTGTGAATAATTTTTATGTAAAATTAATGAAACTCAATCTACCAAAAATTACTGCACATCTGAAAATATAAGGATGTAGAATGTAGTGTTTAAAAGTATAATAGGCCTAATACTAATGTCTTATGACAAATATAAATCATGCTTTTACACCATAACAATTATTGCATTGATAAAATATAAGAAGTAAATAAGAAACTGGCATTCAAAACCTCTTAGGTGAATTTTATATTTTTTGTAAGTTTAAAAAACATTTACAATAATAAAATTAAATTTTACGAACCACATTAGTTATGAGTAAAGAGAAGATATTTTCTGTCAAAAACATTTAAGTGAAAACCAAAAAAATAAAAATTTAAACCTAAAATACACCTATTGGGTTGACTGTTTAAGGGCCAACTGCTATCAAAATATAGTATAGGCTTTTCAACTTCTTTCATCTAAAACTTACTGGATACATGAGAAGTATAAAAATAATTAGGTTATGACTGCATTTGTGCATATTCAATTGTATAGTTTTTAGTGTCATTATAACCAGTAACTGGATTATAAGTGTTTATTGAGATTTTATCTGCAATAATATGACTGCTGCCAAATTCTGTCTGTAAAGATAGCTCTATACACAATGTCCACTAAAGGGCCAAAACTTAAGAAAAAAAAAGAATGCAAATTTACTGGGTAATCTACTAAGGGCATTAACATTTCATTTTGACCTGTGATTGACTTAAGATTTTTAAGACTCTCAGCAACATAATTAAGACTACTCAAGGCCTTAAAAATAGAAAAACTCAAGACCTTAAGGCTCCATGAGAACACCACAAGAAGTTTCAAATTAATTATTAAATTTAAAACAGTTAGAAGATAATTTGCCACTGTCAGCAAAAACACTCTCTTGTGCCTTTTAAAAACGTATTGTCTGTGCTTATTGACAAATAAGTGTTCTTTTTGGAACACCTTACTAGTCTTAGCACTGTCTTGCTAATAATTAAAAGAACAATAAAATAATTTGCCTTTTTCAGCAAATCAAGTTTGAAGCTTTTACATATATTATGCATAATACCAGTGGGATCCAAACAAACCCTTCCTTAAATCTAATATTTAGTTCTATGTGAATATCAAGTAATTCAATTCTCACCTACCAAACCTTACAAAACCCGGTGGCATTTCTCAACCAGAAAATTTTTAAACTATACTGTATCATACTTTAGATCAAAAGGTGAATTTTAATTTATTTTAAAAAAATATCTACATATTATTAAATTAAGGGCCAAGTGATTTTGGAAGCAATGTTAAAGAAAAAAACTAAGCCACAACAGAAGGGTTAGGCTCTCACCTGATACGTCTGCTCAAGAGAAGTGTTCTGCTCTGAAGCAGCTGAGAGGTTTTCACCATATCTGCCACCAACATAGTTGTGTAACATGTGTGGAAGGTGTTCTTCTTGGGAGAGTGTTGGCATTGTTGCCATACCTGAAGGCACGTGATGTATCCAGTCCCCTGCCGAACCTATATCTGACCAGAAAAAGAAAATCTATCAAGCCACTGTAACAATCATTTGTGTATCACAGCAAAACAGACAAAACAACTGAGTACAAGAAAAGAAATAGAGTAACCATTCAACAATACATAAGTCATGGTAATGCAGACAAAATCATGTGTTACCATCCACTATTGAACAATACAAAAAATTATGATGATGCAATAAAACTGTAAGTTAACACCCACTATTCAACAATAAATAAGTCGTGTGTATACAACAAAACTAGGGTGACCAGATTTCAAAACCAAAAAAACTAGGACAGCCATACCTTGCCCTGAATTTCAAAATGGATATTATTACAAATAATTTAATTTTTATTTAACTTTCTTTAAATTTATTGAACTGTTCCACAATATTTCCAAATATATTTACATAGGCATTGTTTATGAAATAATTTCAACTACTTTTTTGGTGATAAACACAAAACAAATGGTCAAAAATAGTCACATTATATATCCAATAAATGTTTAATTATTCACTTTATCGAATTCATCTTAGAATAAGATATATCATACCTGGATTTATTTAAGAGTCAATAAATTTTCAAACATACTGCTTCTAGGTTTTAGCATTACTTTGAAACTTTCCAAGACATATTTTTGTTAAGAATGAATGGAAGGCAGAAGTTTTAATTTTTTTTCATTCAATAGTCATAACATTCAGTACATGACTGTGTAAAATGTATTTTGATGATAAGCACTGCCTTAACCATACTTACACGGGTCTTCCTATGGTCATGGATCAAAGGCCATGTCATTGCATTTGTAGACTCACATTCAAAATTATATTTAACTACTATTTTATGAATGTATGTCAATAAGTTTGGTATCATTGTAGATTATAATTCAAATTTTAGTATTATACATTAGTTAATTTTTTAATTTAAAAGGAAATATTAAAAAAAAGTTCCTAAATGTCGATTTTTGTGTCATGTGATATGTTGAATCCAGCATTGGTTCAAATTAGATGTTTGTGATGTCCAAATACAAAGTCTATAGTTTTTACGAATTAGATACTCAAATTACTAATACTGACAAGCTAGAATATAAGATAAAAACCTCCTATCTTGTCTATTTTCTGAGATATTAATATGTTTATTGAATCAATCAACTCTTCCATATTTAAAAATACTTGTTTACGTACACCTACTTCACCAAAATGATGTTTGTATAACCAATTAAAAGTTCAGAATGTCCCCCTAGCAGTTTCTCACCCACTGCAAAGTACTTCCGCAGGAAACTCTTTCTTTTCATGCTAGATTCTAAGCGGTAATGTAAAACATTAGTAAGATCAAAAAATCATATTTTTTTAGACCCAAATACATCTTAGTTACTAAGCTTGATAATTATAGTGGAATTCTGTGGTAATGATATAGTAATTTATGATTTTTTGTTATTTCAAAATGCATATATAAAACCTACTATTTTTTTTTTTTTTACATCCTCCACATGGGAAACTTGATAAAGCTGAGCAACTTATGGCAAGCAGCAAATGAGTACAAAATTTGTAACTAGAAGATATAATTGTTTTCTATACTTCTTTATTTACTGTTCTATGTTTTAAGAAAAATAAGTTTAAGAACTTATTTGTAAATAGTAATATTGTATAAACATATATAATGTATTATAACTGAAATGTGACTGTATTTTACAAAATAGTGGTCCACTAGAACACAGCCAAGACAGGTCACTTTGTAAAGGCCAGTCTTATATTCTTGGATATGGTAACATGAGTGCAAGTGTGCCTTGTCATTGCAACTCTACTGCTAGTCGGATATGGCTGAAAGGTCAATAAAATAAAAATAATAGATATTTATAAATGTATAATGTTATGAGATTTACTCTATTTAGACTAAACATTTATGTTTTCATGTTATAATTTGTAGCCATTCTAGAACAAAAAAATGCCTAATTTATATCTATTTCTTAATTTTTTATGGTGGTTATGATGTCGGTCAAATAGACCTTAACCCATACAGAGATACAATAGTGAAAATAACATATAAAACAAAGTTTTTTTCTAAAGAAAAGTTTAATAATTATCTGGAGATTATAAAGATTTTGCATGTGAAATTTGGAACATTTTTGATGCATAAAAATATTTTTAATCTTAAAATCAAAATCACTTTGGATGTTGGATAGTCATCAATCGAAAAGAAAAAATGCATGAGAAAAACGTTTTTTAAATAATATTAAAACTTAATAAAAAAATTAATATTTCATATAAAAAACTTTGTCATGTTAACTGATAATCTGCAAGATATGCTTACTGTATTAAAAGTTATAGCATGAAAACTATAAAGCACAAAATGGTTACGAGGTCGGTACCTGGAATCGAGCCCATAGTGAAAGAGTTAACTGTCTCATTATTCAGACCTGAGCAGACCTATATTTCTCATCACAAAAATACATAACTTTTGAAAGAGTTTGGCAGTAGGGGAGTACATGTTACAAAAATGAGCAAGTCAAGTATGCCTACTACATTCATGATTCAATGTGACTGACAGTTTTATGTTTTTAAAAGAAAACCAAGATGTTTTTTGCATCCTGAGAACTTTGCTCTGGACACTGGGACAAGCTATCAAAAAACAAGACTTTTCAGGCAAAATGGAGATGTCTGGTCACCCTACATAGGTTAACATCCACCATTCAATAATAAACAAGTCATGTTGAAGCAACAAAACCATAAGTTAATACCCACTATTCAACAATAAACAAGCCCTATTGATGCAACAAAACCCATCATTCAATAATATACAAGACAAGGTATAACACAAAAAAATCAGTTATAGACACATCAAACAAGTGTTAACTAATAAACAGATGTCACAGAACTAATTAGAAGAATGAGTGATAGCAACACATTTTTAATGAAATGAACAGAACTACAATAACCAATAAAAAAAAATACAAGGAAAAGTAGACAGATAAAAATAATTTTTAAAACCTGAAATGAAGTATAAAATGAGTTGGTAAAATAAAAAAAAGATGACAATACATAAATCACAATGAGTCTATGAATATTAAATATTAATGAATATTAATACTTCTATGAATATTAAAAATTCTACCTTAAACCTTTAACTGCCAATAAACATTTATAACTCATTAAAGTCACCATATTTGAAGCATACCCTCTTCAAACACATGACAGAATAACTATGTGAATTTTAAAATAAAAATTTCATATCAAGCTAGTGTTCGTAACAGTCTCAATTTACAAAATTTACGAGTTCTTACAGATAGAAAATCCACGACACAATTTCTACGGCAAGAATAAAAAGAAGGGAAACTCATTAAATTAATCTATAACATTTCTGTGTCATTCAAATAATAGAAAACCACCACAAACTTACGAAACAAAAGCCCCTGTCTAGCCTCGAAGCGTGTCAAAACATAAGAAATTTTACTACTTTGTAATCTAGTGTAACTACAAAAAGAAGGAAGGGACGTCTACAGCAAATCGAATGTGAGAAAGAAAATAATTCCATGATTAAATCAATAGTATTGCAATTTTATTACCTACATAAACTTAAAAACTGTAAAACAAAACATGGTAACAGTTGAAATTTACATAATTGATACTTGAAACCACTGGTACTTTGTAAAACACCATAATTACAGAATTGAGGAAAACAAGACAATTGTACATTACACAAACACATCATTTATTATGACTATGATTTCACCAGATGCTGATGATGCCTCTACTGGTGAAACGTACAACTTTTTTGTTTTCTTCAATTCTGTAGTTAAACTTTAGTTTTTTTTACGTCACCAACTTCAAATATTCACTCTTTTCAACCGATTTCTGCTAAAAATAAGCCTTCAAAGAGAGTTAGATTTATAGATGTGCAACTATCCTGTATCTGTTTATATGGAAAAATTAACAATTTCCACCATCTCAATAACAATTACAAAAGGGGGAAAAATATCAAATATTAGGGCTCACACTTTCGATTCTTTTGACAAGTACTTTATCCAAAATAAATGTCAATAAAAGCCTACAAAAATTTAAAATCTCAAGATCTGAATTATAATTTAATTTTGGAGGTAACTTGACGGGATAGATCGCATAGCCTTTTCAAAATCTGATGTAATTTTGTCCATATAAAAACACATGAAGACTGGGCTAGAATTGATTAAATAAAAAATATACTTAAGTAAAATATTCAAAACTGGCCAAATTTCATTCCAAATGGCTGGCCAATTATGAATATAAGTTTCAGTTTATATACATTGAAAAATTAACCATAACATGGTATATTGAAAACTACAAAGACAACAAGAATTTGAACATAATGGGGAGGGGAATGTCAACCTAAACACCGCAATTTTAAAAAAATTTTATAATCTTGGGAATGTTCTCATATTCCAAACATAAAATGTTAAATACCTAAATTTTATTCTAGAAGTTCATATCCAGAAGTGAAAGGTGTTTGAAAGCTTTTGCATAACTACTCACCTCTTTGGATGTTGGACTCTCTTAAGGTAGCCAAATGACTCGTCATCTAATTAGTGACGCGCATGAATGGATTAACGAGATTCCCACTGTCCCTATCTACTATCTAGCGAAACCACAGCCAAGGGAATGAAAATTGGAACATGTTTTTCTTTAAAAAGATACTAGTTTTATATTTGTATGGTTAATAAACATAATTATTGAGTAACACTACATACCGTTTATTTTACTTGTTCCAAAGGACCAGATACCCTGAACTTCTGACAAACCATATCCTGGATTTTTCTTCTGAGCTCTTTCTGTTCCAATTGGTCTTGGCAGTTTTCTGTCTTCTACAATTCCATGATGATCAGTTCCCACACCAGTTGGAGACCCAAGGTTACTGCCCTGAGATGAACCTGATGGAGAAGACACAGCAACAGGTGATCCACCATCTAAAAGAAAGTTAGGTTAACTCACTGAAAAGAATTATCAGACTGATCAATATAGTGTAAATGAGAGTTATAATAATATCTTTAAAAAATAGTAATTAAAAACCAAACATGATTTCAATTCCAATACACTAAATCTGTAATAAATGGTCATTAAACATGTTACCTATTTGATCATGTATAATAGAATCATCACATAATTACCAGTCTAATCACAAAACATTACATAAACTAAACAAAGAAAATTATCAACATTAGAAAAAAATCATATTTCCCTTACTTTCATGACACAACTGTAACAAAATAAGCAAATTCATGTTTTCAAAGGCAAATTCATTTGTGAAAATTTTGATAGCATTTACAATGTATTTTTCAATATAAAAACAATTTTATTCACAGATGTTACATTCAAAATTGCGATGTTTAATCCAAAATTAGGCACTTGAAAAAATTTGATATTAACCGTATACTAAATACATACAAAGTTCACATGAAATTTACATCCACGGTAGTTTCTCTTTATGTACTCATTACAGACTTTTACTGCAGTTTAATTTTTTCTTCCTGATTTAGAACACAGCAAGTTCAAACTTTACACTGTAAATTTGTGAATAAATAGAAATAATACTTCAAGTTATAACTTACATAGGATAAAGTAAAACTAAGGGTTTTTACATTTTAAGATATTCACAAATATTCATATACATAACTTAAGATAAAGCATTCTAATGATAGCTGAAATAATGTATAGATAAATACTATCTGGATTTAGCTTAAAAAGTATTAATATAATTGGATTTAATAATTCTATCATTTTTAAGGTTGTGAAATTTCCAAAATTTTGTTGAGACACAAAAACTCCTTCCTTTCATCTTAGAATTTAAGTATTTTTTACTACCGATCACAAACTTTTATTTCATATATCCAGCCATTTTAAACTTAATTAATATTCATTAACATATTTCTTTAGATACTATGACATCTAGCTACAAACTGTAAGAAAAAAACATGTCAAAAACTGACAGGATCTATCAGTGACCCAGGATCAAACTAATATCACCACTTCCATTGTCAAGCTGGATACTGTGATTTTTGCTAACAATATTCTTGGTCAAGATCAATTTATATCTAATAAATATACTTGCAGTTCAATAAGCAATAATTTATTTTATTTGTGTGTGTGTTGTTTGACAAACTTAACAATAATACTCAATAAATAAGTATTTCAGTCATCAAAATATTGTGCTCTCAATTATAGAAATGTCTAATCACAACCAAGCTTAGTTAATTTTTTGTTATAGAAAAAAAATTCTGGAGCTTTGAAACAAATATAATTTAACATTAAAATATTTTAAGGAACAAAATGAAGAACTATAATAAATTTCTAGATCTGAGGTTTGTTCTTATGAACTTCCCATTAAATTCCTTTGTCTACCCTCTAGATGAGCTTCAGCTAGCCATTTTCTTGAGAAACCATAAATTACTCAAGACCCTTTATTTATTCTACATTGATATATATATATATTTTATAACCTGCTCTATCCAGTAATATTTAAATGTTGATCATAGTTATTTACACAGCTAAGCTTCATTAGTAATTCTTCAGACACCACCATAAAAGGATGGCAAAAAAGATCTGTTGTAATAAAACCACTAATATAGAAAATTATGAAAGAAAAAGACACAAGAGATAGATACTTATATTTTTAAGACAGGCAGATAATTAAGTTGTTAACAGGCAAAGCTACATAGAAATGGAAATTGGAATGTGTTTTTCATTTCTATTTGTGAATTACATTGAACAAAAATGTTACAGAATGTTATCAATTTTAAAATATTTGTGTGTAAAAAATATATGAAATACTTACAATTATTATTTTTACTTAAATTTTGTGTTCAACATGCACTTGACACCTGGACGTATTAACCTATTAACCAGTCATGATAAGGGGAAAATTTTTTTTTACTAAATGTTTTTTAAATGTTAAAAGGCAATTAGGTTATTAACCAAGAGAATGCAAACGATATGTTATTATAGCATTCATCATTCAGGCACTACATGATGACAGTGGTAAAACTTGTTCTTACAGTTAACCATTTAGTTAGAATTAAAAACCACACATGTGATACTGGTTCATTTCTGATCTTTAAGTGATATCTTTCCTGTGGCAAATAGCAATAAAAGATAAAAGGGTTAAAATTAAAATATTATCAATTTGAATACTTGCTGTTTTCCCTAAAGACATAAAATATGTCTTAATCAAATTCTTCAGTGAACATTATTGAATCTAGAGGAATTTTTGAATGAAAAATAGCTCCATTTTTTAATAATACAAGACCAAAATGTTAACTTCATTCAAAAGCTTTTGACAGTATGTTAGCAGTTGATCTAAAAACTAGGTCTCACTTGAAAATATGTAAGACTGTGTTGTCAGCTGAAACTTAATTTTCTGCTCCAAAGACATAGGTATGACAATGTACCCAATGTTGGTTATACAAACATTTTTTTACCAGTGTGATGAGCTACGAGTTCTATTTCCCCAAAACCTGGTTCTTTCCTCTAAGCATTTATGACTTATTACTGCAATTTCATAGAAAAATTAAAACAACTATAGAAAAGCAAATAACACTAACCTTTGGAAGAAGTTCCAACTGAAGGTGTAGTGCTAGCAGATCTGTGGTTCTGCCTATGTCCCACAAGTTGAGCCATATTGGCAAACTGATGTGGTAAAACACCCATATGATGAGGAATTGTCTGACCTGGATGTGGAGGAGCTGGGAACCCTCCCATTGTTGTAACGAGTCTTAATGATTCTGCATTCAACCCTGGGGCAGCCATACTGGGTGGTATTGATCCAACTGGACCAGGAGGAGGATGAGGATTATATTCTGTTGGGTTCTGGTGTCCATGAGAGCCAGGAAAGGTATAGCGGTTGACATTCTGAGTAATAAATCCATGGTGAAATGGTAACTGATGACTGAGGTTTCCGCCATTGGTTGCTAGAAGCTGAATTATATTAGCATGACTTTGAGAAGTTGGAGGACATTCATGGTAGGATGCAGACAAACGTGAAGGGACAGTTGGACCATGAGAGGTGTGCTGAGCTACAAGCAAAGATGCACGACTAGAGAAGTCGGGAGCATTAGGGTTTAAGTTGCTCTGAATAACATGGGAGCCAGTACTGCTAGTAGTGTTGCACTCAGATGTACCTTCAGAAGCCATAGATCCTACTGAAGATAAGGGTGTGTGCTGACTAAATGTAGTATTTGTATGAGTGCCAGGTGATGGAACAGGAAATCTAGCCCCTGAAGCTACTGGAAAATTATGAAGTCTTGTATGTTGGTTTGCCATAGGTAGACTCATGTTCAGTCCTTGCATGGCCTGAGATTGGTATAAGGCTTCTGCTGCTGCTTGGGAAGCACTCAGCACCTGAGAGACTGGTCCAAAAGTGGAGATGGGACCACCTCCACCAACACTGCTCACCAACTCATTACCCGTAAACCGATGGGATTCAGGAGGTGATCTTGACTGAGCAGGAGGACTGGAGATGACAGGAGAAGTGGCATGTCTCAAAGGTCCTGAAACAGATGGAGCTCCTATGGGACCTAATGGAGGAGTGCATGGAGCACTTCGGGGCCCACTACCAATAGGTCCATAGTTGGTATTGAGAGACACTGGCTGAGAAACTCCACCACCACTAGATGAACTGCTTGATCCACTAGGAGAAACGTGAAGATTTCCACGGTAACCAGGAGCTTTAGCTGCATCAACCTCATAGTCAGTGGTCTGAGGAACAGAAAGGGAGAGGGAAGTCTGGACAGGGTTTGAATTCTGAGTATTCATTGCTACAGAAGTAACTCCTGCAGCAGCAACACTTGCAAAATTGGGCTTAGTCTCTTTCTGCCCCCACATACTGTGTTCCACCACCTTACTCAGATGGCACTGAAAAGGTGTGTATACTTGAGATATGGGTGACTGAACAGTGGCTCTCACTCCATTCACTAAGGCAGCCCGGTGGGAACCACTTGAGGAAGGAACTGAAACGGAGGCTGGACTGGAGGTTCTGGTGGTGAATGAAGAGTGCATGGCTGGATGATCATCAATAGCTTTTGTCTGCTGCTGGACTACTGAGGTTTGTGAAATTTGGTTCACCACCCTTTCATTCTGTGCTCTAGCATAGGTTGATGATTCAGATGCTGGAAATGGCTGAACTGTAGATGGTGGTGCAGAAAATTCTGTGGAGCTTGGTGTCAAACCTCCAAGCTGACTTAGGGCAGTGACAGCCAGTTTGGTGTCAGCAGCAGCTGAAGTGGACCTACTGGCTACAGTGATATTACTAACTGGAACAGACTTTGCAGATTTCCCTGCTATTGTGTAAGAAACAGTGCCTTTAGTGCTGGTTGTAGTGCTATGTGGACCCACTGTCATTTTTTTCTCTGAAGGAAATAACTGCCGGACAAAGGGGTTCTTATCTGTATTGATATTCCCTATAGATTGAAGAGAAGCTGAAGGCATGGATGCTGGAGCACCAGGAGAAGGGAGACGATTTGATGAAACAGTAAGACCTTTTCCCAAGGAGCTAGCTCCAGACCAAGCATTTTGACAGTTAGATGGAAAGGGAGGTGCTCTTACAGTGCCACCTACTGCTACAGGTGGGCGTACCATAGAGGAGGGAGCTCCTGGAAGTCGTGTCTGGTTGGAAAATGGGGCAGCAGCACTAACTGGCAGACTTGGAGGAGGGATGGTTGTGGCCTTGCTGATGTTAAGTGATGTGCTGCTTGATGACTTCAAAGCTCCAAGTTGCCGCGATGTTCCTAACTTGCTGAGACTGGACAGTGTTGTTACAATTCCTGTCATTCCCTGTCAAATATTGGAGAGTAAAAACATATACATTTAAAAGATTCATCAAATAAAATGACAGCAAAAATCATAAGCAAATTTAGCAGAAATTATGAAAAACATTTTATTCAAAGCTGTATTGCTTAAAAATCATGGTTACTTTCAATTATCTTTTTAAAATAACATTAATTTTAATTCAATTACAATTAAAACATGCAATTAGAGTAATACTCTCTTAGGTACTACTCGTTGCAGCACTTGTACAACTAGAGGGGCACTCAGTAGAGCACATACCTCTGCCATGCAGCATTGATCCTATTTGCCTCTCAAAAAATATGCAGACATGCATCCATCATTATCAATGGTCATGAACCATTTTTGACAGGACAACAAAGAATAATATTCTACATATGTCCACCAAGTTTCACAAAAAACTGATCATTTTTGACTGAGTTATAAGAGCAAAAATGTTGTGGAAAATTTGTTCCCATTTTAATAGATGGGAAGTTTTTTGTGACCTTGACCTTCGAACCCCCCCAAAAAAACTGCATCATACTGCTCAAGTTTTGTCAGTTGCATTCCTTAGTGTAAAGATCTGACCAAATATAACAGGATGAAATCATTCATTTTAAAGGTAAAATACACAGGGGACCCAGCAGTAGTTAGTGGGATTAATTCCAATAATGGTAGTATTTTGCTTACATTTTTTTCTAACTCTTGTTTTATTGAGTGGACTCTGTAATCAACAAATTACTTTAACTTTGCAGTTTACAAAGCTGGTAGTTAGTAACTTTTAGGTTAAGATAAACTGAAAGTGACCACCTTAGCTGTTTGATATAGCTAACTTATTAAAAATAAAAGGGGGGGAATCCAAGAATAATAAATTAATGAATAATAAAGTTAACAAACATAAATGTTTGGCACAAGTATTTATCAACAGTGTCGGCTATTAAACTAGCAAACACCCATAGTTTTTACTCCGGTTATATTCACTTTTTGCTTAGAAACATCTTTTTTCAATCCTGTTGGTGATAATGGTGGAGAGAAATAATCTATGAAGTTAGAATATTAACTGAACCTTTTTAAACAACTGGCTATTTAATAACACCTGAAGTAAGAGTTGACAGAGATCAAAAGTGGTAAAAAATTCAAATATCTAATGCATTTGTGAAGATGATAAAGTGCAGCAACGAAATAATGTATTAAGAACCTTTACTCTAAATTATGAAATTCATAGTAATAAAACAAAATAAAAAATATGATAATGAAATAATAACTCACCTTCATTCCCTCACTACCAAATGGTACTGCTGGCGTGCTTGCAGATCTTGACAGGCCAGCATTTGCAATGATTTCCGAAAGTTCACAATTGGCTTCTTTGATTAAAGCAGCAATCAACTGATTAGCCTGCCTCGTAGCTTCCTGAGATCCTCTACAAAAACAAACATCATTAATAAATGTTCCCTGGTGTACTAGCAATATGAATAATGAATTTAAGCCAACCAAACAACTTAACTGATATACTGACACACTCACACACACAGATTGATGCCAACTCTAGAAATGAATGAAAAAATACAATGTGTCCAAGAACTATAAATTTCTACCTAGCTCACAAATTTTCTTTGCTTACTACATATACACTGGCTGTATATTAACAAATACAAAAATCAATTTTGCACCTCACATAATCCTTTATTTCCTCAAATTAGTAGATCAACAAGTAATTGTGGTTAAACATCATTCTGCAGTTTTATTGGTATTTTACATAAAATTTTTACTAAAATACAGACAGTTTACTCTTTCAAATGAGGAATAAAAAATTAAAAACACTATTAAAAGCTTTACATGGAAAAAAAATATTATAAACTCAGCTTTCACAAAACAAACTTTTCAGGAGTTGATATGCCATGTATATTAAAAAAGAAAATTACCACAAAAACAAATTAATACCTGATAATTATTGTTCTGTCTCCCTGTCCCTTCTGCTTCTCCACCTCAATATGAGCACCAGACACTTCTCGAATGGTATTAATGTTGCAACCACCACGACCAATCACTCGACTAATAGCAGTAGAGGGTACTGATACTTTCTTGGACCTATCAACCCATTAAACTATGTATTAAATAATTAAATATCATTGTGGATAATTAAATAGCAACTAACTAAAGTAAAGACTGTATCAAAAACCTTATTTTTTCATCTAAAATAGAATAAACACATACTATACTCTGTAAGAACTTTTCCTCAATAACTGGAAGACATACCCAACTGCTACAGAAATACACTAGTCAAACTTGAATAGTTTTTTAAAATTAATGTTAACTCAAGAAGCTTCTATGATTATTACAAATGCAAGTATTCAAAATATATTTTTGCTTTATTTCTTTGGAGAATTTTTTTTATATAATGACATTTGAAAGCTACTATTTCACTAGAATTTAAACCTAGAACAATCACAGCTATATGAAAAGATTAGGGTAAACAAATAAATTTGCTACTACTAACTCAGAAACTTCAAATAAGTTTAATACTATTGTGATACATAGAAAAAAACAAGTAACTTTCAAATTTTTCTTAAAGGTGCAATTTACACAGCCTTGGGGATGCCAAGATTACATATTACCATAAATGTTTTATATTATTTTGAATGTAAGAATACAAAAAATTTATTAGACTGTACAAATAGAAACAAGTTTAGTACAAATAATTCTTTTTCTTCTGGATCTTACAATAATTATGATATTTAACCCTTAGAATACAGCATGAGTGGATCCATCTAAGCTTGGAAATAATCCACCGAAAAAGACACTACACTCAATCTTTTATATCAATTTACACAAAAATTAATATATATAACTAGTAATTTTAAGGATGCTATAAAAACAAAATATATTTTTTATCTATTCCTTATTTATGATCTATACATCATGCTTTAGGCAATATGCAGTGTGTTGTGTAAAGCAATTTTTATACCTTGACAATAATTGTTTCCAGACAATAATTTTCGTGTATGTAAAACCTAAATGCATACAAAAAATTCTTATGATAATGTTACTATTTTTCTATCTGCAACTGTTATGGTAACAGTAGAAATAAATTTGTCTGTTAAAACTAACTGGAAATATCAAAAAAGTAGATAAACACCTAAAGAAATCAGTTTCAGTTAAATTGATGTGCATAAATACATCTCCTTGATTTTGCTCACTGGATCAATCATATGAAAACATCTAGTTGCAACATTGTGTTTGGCATATTCAATTAAATGACACAATTATATTTTTATGTTGAAGTAAAAGTAAATATTAGTTGTTTTTTTACAATAACCAAATATACTGGAGCTTTTTATGCAGAGTAAGGAACAAAAAGTGGTATAAAAATATTTTAGATAGTACAAAATTAAAAGCAGATGCTTTCAGTCACATAGACCTGTGTTTTTGTGTTAAGCCCAAGTATTTCTACACTCATCTAAATACTTCTCCTTTAACCACACTCCCATGGTACTTGAACCATGCAAATATATAAAAAAAAACATGCAAAACATACCTACGAACAACTTCCTTCCAGCCTTCTTCTCGTTTCTGCCCTTTCTTAGGGGAAGTTCCCGTAATAAGGGATGACTTTCCACCTTGTGACAAACTACTTGTATTAGGACTACGTAGGCCTGCAGTCAGAGCTACTTCAGAAGGAAGCTCCACAATCAGATCTCCTAGAGAACTTCTAGATTAAACAAACAAAAAATGCTCTTTTATGTGTAAAAGAAATACTGTAACATTTCCAAATTAGTGAACAATGAAACAATGAGATTTAGTAAATTTATGGGAATTTATCACAAACAATTTTAATGGTTATATAATACATATAAATTTGCTTAAATTTAAATCTCAACAAAATGAATCATGTCTAAGTACTAAACATCCATAAGTTAAAAATCACCTGGCAAATGCATGGCTCAAGTCACAATATTGAATTACGTAATGCATGAGCTTCTTGCATGCATACCTCAAGATGTTGATAACAGTTAATCCTAATTTTTGCTAAGGTTGTTATTAGTACTTTAGCTAATTTTTATTTATTTCAAATATTCAACTTAGAATACAAAATAATAAACACAAATCATTCAATGTCATATAAATTTTATAATCTAACTGGCATTTTAACTATGCTACAAGTGCATTAAAAAACTCCCTTAGCTCATTGAGCTGAACTCAGTGATAGCAACTTTGAATCTGTAAACTTGTCTTAGCAATATCTATAAGTTTGTAATTTGCATTCAAACTCGGAAGTTCAAAAGCAGTAAAAATATCATCTAATAAATTGTACAATTTGGAGTGAACAAGTGTCAAATGATACAGAAAAGTGAATACTGATAATTTATTTAAATATTTCCATTTGAAATTAAGAAATTAAAACTTGTATAACATCAAAATTTGAATTATTAACCACATTTTGATGACATACATTTATTGACACACATTGATAATAAAAGTTTGATTAAATTTTGAATGTAGCTTTATAAAAACGTCATGATATGCTCACTTTTACCTATCTCTATTGAAATGGTTAAACAAGTCAGTGTGAAAGAAATGAGCAAAAATAGTATACAAAAATAATAATTGTGTGTGTAACATTCAAAATCCATACAGGAATGTTTGAAAAAGTAATAGCCTTGGACTCTGTCATGCACTTAAATATACAAAAATACATGATTCTAGATAGATCACTATCCAAGTTAGTTCCAACACTACTATCAATTATTTCCTTTGATACTGGAAACCTTCAGCAAATATAAAAATTTAAACAAACTATACAAATCATTTTAACAAACCTACCGAACAACTCAGAAATATCTAGAAAAAAAATAACACGTGTATGCTAATAATTCACACATCAATAAAAAATAAATAATGGATTTTTGAAAAATTTTTACTTAAATTGGAACTATACTATAGTTAGACTATAAAATAAGGTAAAAGGAACAAAATCAACTTTTTTTTTAATTTCATGAAGGAACTAAAATAGATATTAAAATTGATAACACTTACACAGTAGACGCTTTATCTTGAGTACCCCTTCTTTTGGCATTGCCAGGTAAAACTCCAAAATCATCTAAGTCTGACATAGCTGTATTCATTCCATATATAACTATATCTTTACTAGATTCCTTATGTTTGTGGTTGTTTGTACGTGGTTTTGATTCACATGATGATGATGTGGTTAAAGAACTTCCAACCATGGATACAGCTCCTTTCGTGTGGGTACTGGATACAGTAGTAGTAGTACTTGTTGGAGCACTTGAAACTGCAGGAGGAACATCGTGTTTCTGGTTTCGTTTCTTTTGACTTCTTGATGTAATGGAAGTACACACTTGGTTTAAGTCTGCTAAATTTGATTCAGGATGTTTCTTAACATTTCTTTCTCTATCTGTAAGCTTCTCTTTATTTTTCTTTTCTAACCTTCTTGGTCTCTCTTTTTCCTTCTTTTTCACAGGCCCACCACTTTCTAGACTAGACTGCTGGGAGCCTCGGTTTTCTCCCTGCCCTGTTTCATTAACTCGAGAATTTGAATCAGAATTTTTTATCTTTACTTCAGGTTCTATGTTGTTACTCACTGGCAATCTTGGTTTAGAAACTTCTTGTTTTGGCCTGACAGGACTACCTTTCACTGTTTCCCGGCTAACGACTGCTTCACCTGCAGCAGCTAAAGCAACAATATAAAAAAAAATTATACCTAATCATTAATGTCCAGCAGTATATTCATACTGATGTAAAAACTCTAAAAGTTAGACTGGTATAGATCAAAATAGTGTGTTAACCATTACATAATTTAAACTATTTATAAAATACTGTGTCACAAGTTCTAATTAATCATATCAAACATTATGCAATGTGATAATCACTACGGGCTCAGTCAAACTGGTAGAGTTCAAGAATCCCAAATTGACCTTTCTAGTTTTAATACTATAACTTCTAATAAGTTCATGAAATTTTACAAGCTTTCAGTAACTGTAAACATCAATTCTTTTGTAGACAAAAAAATCAGTATTTTCATTAAAAATTTCTCCATGAATATATGGAGTAAAAGTGTTTACTGCTCCGTGTACATAGTGATTTTCATGTTAAGATTAAAAACACTTTTCTTCATCTGAAAATTCTCAAATTTCACTTGCATAATCTCTAAAACCTACCAAAGTTTATAACTTTTTTTAGCAGAATTTTATATTTTTCTCTACTCTAATTCTATACGTTATTCAGTTTGACCTACTTTGTAACCATCATAAAAAAATACAAAATTAACCTTTTTTCTTTCTGGAATGACTTCAAATTGTAACACGAAACTACATTTGTTTATCCTAAATAGCTTAAATCTCATAACAGTATACATCTGTTTCTACTTAAATTTTATTGCCTTTTGAACCATGTCTAACTAATAATCCTATCACACAAATAAATCACATGGTGAATGTGTAGCTCACATTATCCTATTGAATTATACAAGGCACAAGCTGCTCCAGAGCACAACTCATAAAAAAGTTTTATTATTATTTTCTTACCTAATCTAACCTTATCTAAGGTAATAAATTTCTAGTTTTTAAATTTTTGTTTCTTTATTATTGATAATAGTAAATAAAAAATACACATGAAAAACAAGAAATATAATACTTACCTTGATCTATTTTTTTACTGTCAACTGTTGATGAAACTTAACCCTCCTTTTTCATACTAATGGTACTAATACAATAAATAATTTTTTATTTAATTAAATAATGCACCTAAGATTTTCTATTAGTTTTAAGGTTGTGACATTTCCACTATTTTGACATGTCAGTTTCAACATGATTAATATATTTCTTTTGATACCTTATTTTGCCATATGCAGTAGTCACAACTTCCAGCTACAAATCATAAAAACACTGCAAAAACTGACAACAATTTCTCTATACCCAAGACCTCACCTTTCAAAATGACATCACAATTTCCTTTGTCTGGCTAGGTATAATGATTTTTGCTAATAATCTAGGTTGAGATCCAATTTGATCTAATAAGTATGATTCATTTTCAATAAGGATTTGAATCATAAGAAAAATTTTCCCATTGCTTACCATACTTCCTGAGCCCAACTAAGCTTAACTGATGTCTTCTCATATCAGAAAATTTCTGTGGCTTTCAAACAGATATACTTTAACATAAAAATATTTTTCAGAATGAAATTAACATTTAAAAACTATAAAAAGTTCCCAAAAATGTGGTTTGTTCCTAAGACTTCTAAAACTTCCTATCAGATTCCTTTCTACACCATTACAGGAATAATGACTAGTAAATTTCTCAAACCACTTTATTTAATCTACAGTGACATACAATCTACTCTATTAAATCATACTTAAACATCAATCATTGTTCAGACCACATGCTGTAACATCATAAAAGTCTGGAAGGGCTGTAGCAATAAAACCACTAAAAGAGAAGGAAAAATCATGCATAAAAGTTTGTTTGTTTTAGAGCAAAGCCACATTGGGCTATCTGCTGTATCCACAGCAGGAATCAAACACCAGATTTTACCATTGTAAGTTCGTAGACTTACTACTGTCCCACAAGGGGATCTCATGCAAAAAACAAGACATAAATAATTATATTCTCAAAGGATGATAACTATCTTAAAAGGTTTCTTGCTTTTGCATAACAAAACTGAAATCACAAAAGTCACACAAAAAGCAGAGTAGCTACTGTTCTCACTTTAAAAGCTACTAAATGGCTATCCTAACTAGTCAATTCTAATTTCGAAGTAACAGACTAGAAGGAAAGCAGCTAATCAACACTATTCACTACCAGCTTTTGGATTACTATAATTGATAAATAGTGAGATTTTAACAACCACGTAGTTAAAAGGATGAGCATGTTCAGTGATAAGATTCAAGTTGCAAGTCGAGCATTCTTACCACCATTCTAATTAATTATTAATTACTGTAAATAATACACATAACTATTTTAAAAAATTTGCAACATCTAGGAAGAACTCACAAATCTGTGAACGTTTTTACAGTTTCATTAATTCTTAAAAACATTTTCATGTCATATTATATATATATATATATTTGTAAACTACTAAAATCTTTTCTATAACAAGACACCGGGTACATTTAGTTAGGTTGATAGAGTACAATAAATGAAACAAGATATTCCAATGATTCATACATTAAGGGCAAGCATGATAAATTTCAGATGTTTGTGAAAAATGACCATTTTTTGCTCAAATTTCAGATCATATGAAGAGGGCAACAATATATTCAGTTGTTAGCTTGATATGACAATTATGACAAAAATACTATTACTATAAAAAGGGTTGATGTTATGATAAAGATCGTGATAAAAAAATTAATAATGGAGAAAAAATAATACTGGAAAAGAAGTATGGCAATTAAAAAAGGAAAAAAAAACAAAAACAAGAGTACAAGCCTTGAAAATAAAGTTTTCTCTACCTCTACATTTAGCACTTAACAAAACACATTATGCTGGTACATCGACATCAACCAAAGAAGTTTGAAAAAATCATTTAAACTTGTTTCTAAATTCAATTTACAAGCTTTTTTCACCATGTGACCAGTAATAATAATTTCAAAATTTTGGATAAATTACAAATACTTGCCTGTCACTACAATAACTCTATTCAGTACTTCTCCATCCTCATCATCACTGTCATCATCATCATCATCCTCAAAATCATCTTCTCCATCAGACTGACTACTCTGAGGCTTAAGATGCTTCAATGTCACCCCTTTGTTTAAATGGTCCTCAAGTTTCTTTTCTTCTGTTGTAACAGCACTGGCAGCTCTTAACTACAAAAAAAAGAGAAAGGAAGAGAAATAAGATTCCTAGATAAGCATCTAAAATAAAACCACAAAACCTGAAATAAAGTAAAAGTGAATAAAAAATTGGAAAATCATTAACTTTAAGAAAATACCAAATCAAACTGCATAAGCCTTGGTATAAGCTTTCTATACAACACTACACATCTGTGTAAGGAAGAAAAATCTTAAGGATAAGCATCCTAGCTAGAAACTCAACTTATAGATGGTGTTAACATAAACTTGGGATTCCAAAACTACAATCTGTTAAACTGAAAATAAAATGATCTTTTACTTCGTTTGTTGCAATGTTAAAGAAAGCAGTGATTTATCTTCAAAAAAAAGTGAAAGAACAAGACAAAATTTGCTAGTCATTGTGCTCATAAGAAAAGACCATATCTTTCTTAGAGTTAAAAGTATGGAAACAAAGTATTTTAAGCTTTGTCCATAAACACGTGTTTCATTAAAGATGTGGACTGAGCATTTGTTGGTTGCCTACAATATACTAATAGTCAAAATTTTGCAATCGCATTCCATCTACTTGTAAAGATGTTTGTGACATATAGGATTAAGTACAAATATGGTGGCAGAGGGCTTTACTTCCCAAATGCTTAAATGTCTTGATTGCTAATCAAGGTATTTACCACTACCTAATAAATAGTAACTAAGGGTACTGGTAAATAGTAATTAATATAATAATTTAGGTGATCATATCAGCTACTAACCATCATAGTCTTTAATCTGCAACTTCAACTTACATTTTTTTCACATACACACATACACACATACCCCTTGGCAGAAATTAACGTTTTTTAATACTTGATTCTTTTTGTTAGTCTTACAATTGAACACTGTTGTTGGAATATAATGGTTTTCTTTTATTTTCCATCTAACTTGGATATATACAAGTTATGCACAGATAGTTTAACTTTAGTGGACACCTAAACCATACATTTTAAAATGGGCACAAGCTCCTCTAAATCATATTTCAAGGTACTTGATATAAAGAGACTCCATGGTTAAATTTAAGAATATCAGTTGTTTTGGAGCTACTTCAGCATAGGTGATAAAATCGGTAAGCCTTCTTTTTAAGCAAACATTACAGCTACCATAAAATATTTACTTAAAAAATAATATAGAATATTAAAAACTGACAAAGCATATTTTCAATCACGCACTTCCATGTTTTGGTACATTCAACATTTTATTTGTACACAAGAATTGGGTTAGTTCATTATGCCACTGGGTGTTTCCAACTTTGGAAAATGTAAGTGTTCACACTTTTTCAAAAGTAATACAGTAAATAGTATATAGTTTCATCAAATGAATTACTAAGGAATAAAATTGTATTCTTAATAACAACTAGAAAATATTAAAAACTTATACTTTGTCAACTTTTTAGACTCAAATTGAGATTTTAAGTTATACCCACTCATTTTTACGATTCTAATATGTGAAAACATTTGCACACCTCCCACTAGGTTCTAGGCAAAAAATATTGCTATATATAAGGGAATTTAATTGAAGATATAATATAGAACACTTGTCTAAAAAAAAGGGCAGAAGATAAAATGTACATTATTTAGAAAAGAATTTGAGAAAAACTTTCTTTTATACGTGTTAACAATTACTTCTACTCTCATGGGCACAGTAGAAGGATGATAGAAACACACATTTGGATAACCTAAAACGCGTATCTAAAACTTGCAATGATACTAGTTTCAACCGTAAAAAGCCTTCTGCCTTTCAGATGCCCTAGTATATTTGAATAGATATATAATTTATTCTTACTCATAACAAAGAAATAATGAAATATATCATCACAAGTGCACAAGTTAAAAACAAGCACAAATATGGTGTGCTACCACTTGTGAATCCTCACCTGGTGATGAACACATACAACCCCCATTTTTAGGAAAAGCACAAGTGTAAGAAATGATGTAAATGTACAACAGGATATTCAATACTTTCATCACTTTGAAATATTGTTAGTCAACTTTTTTGACCAGTGTTCAAATACATGTAGTATCAAATTTAAATCAGTTCAAATTCATAATCATTTCAGATTCAAATTTCAGGTTTTTGATCAAAATCATTTCAAATCAAAACCATGGAAATGAACTTGAAAAAATCTATCTCACACACCTTACCAGTTTTACTTCACTTGAACATGGGTTTACCTTTTCCTTAGGAATTCACTTCAGCGCAAGTTTACAAAAATAGAAACAAATCCCTATCTGTTTACACTATTTTTTGCTCTATAACTCAGTCAAAAATTATTTGGTCTGCAATAGCTTACTTTCCCTATAAATCTGTACAATTGATATCTGGACACCCCCCCCCCCCAAAAAAAAACTACCACCATGTTATCACTGAACATTTTTTTTAAACAATAAACAAAACTGTATTTTTACTATCTTCTTGTCTTTTATAAGGACATTAAATAGTTTTGAGCTTACATTCCAGAGCTATGAACATAAATTCAGAAGGTGTACACAGAATAGTTCAGTTGAAGCTCAGTAAAAGATGAATGCAATTTTTTTCCGTGACCTCGACACTCCAAAAACTAATCATTTCTAAGTTAGGTCATAGTTCAAATGCATACCAAGTTTCATCCAAATCCATTCAGCTGTTTTTGAGAAATTTTGCTAACAAACACACAGGATGAAAAGATAACCTCCATCCACCTTTGGTGGTGGAGGTAATAAGGACAGCTTAAAATTACAGGGATTTTTGGGCAATATAGGACTGAATCTATCTTGGCTTAAATTGACAATACCTTTTCAAATAATTATACACTTATCTCTTTAGTGTTGTGAATTTTATTTCAGTAATCGTAAACCCTTTTATCTAGCATTCTTTTTACTACTATATCACACCAAACTTTCCATTTCTTCTTATCATATTACCTGTTCTTGTCTTTCTTTCTTCTTCTTTCTTTTCTTTTCTCTTCTACGAGCTGCAGCTGCCTTTCGACTTTCTTCCCTAGAACGCTCTTTATCTAATTCTTCTAATAGAATAGTAGCATTTTTGTTGGCTTCTGCTTCTTGTCTGTCCTTAGCTGTTTTGATACTTTCCATGGCTTGGGCACACTTTTTGTGTAGCTCCTGCAAATGATAGAGCATACTGAACTGAACTAACATATAATGAAATAAACTGTGTCATGTACTTATTTCTCTCTCTCTTCCAAATTAATAACTTCATAGTGCAATACATAATCATAAAAAGAGACAAAATTCTACTTTGCCATGTCTCAGCCACTTTCAGTAAGTACACATGTATTCAGTGTATCCACTGAAGAATTAATAAATAGTTCAAATTATAAACTTTTCAAATACAAAAGAAAATACACACAGGCCAAAGAGCTTCTCCAAACTTACAGAATATTTCTACACTTAATCAATTATTTCATTAAAAAGATACCTAAAATGTTACAAAATTTTAATACTATTTCAAATTAATTCTTGTTTTTAACAATTAGATTATAAACAGCAAATATATACTTATTAATAATACATGAACTATGTTTTTATGTCACTGAAATTCAACTTGCATCAATATGGATTTCATCAGACAAAAACTACCTTTAAAAGAGTTAAATAAATTGCCATTGTGGTTTTATCAAGACATATATTCCTGATGAACTTGTGAAGCTAAGTACTGTATAATAAAAATAATAATATTCTAGGTAAAAGGTCATACATACAGTCAGGATGCAGAGCTAAATTTTACTAACCTTATCGCTTAATGTGCTAATGAACTTTTTCATCTCATGGTCTGAAGGGTACTGGGAAACATGTTTTACCATCCATTTTACTACTTTTACATGGCCTCTCCTAAATGCAGCCATTAAGCAGGATACCTTTCGATTGTCTTGGCTGTCAATGTCAGCACCAGCATTGACCAAAAGCTGGACAACATCCAGATGTCCACCTGTAAAAAGAAATTAATATTTTCAGTCCTTTGAAGCAAGAATGTGAAAGATTTATAACAGTTTCATATCTTATATTCACTGTTTATGAAAGTAAGTTAACTAGCAATTATCGTTTTTTCAATATTAAATGTCAAGTAGTTACTATTAATGATTAAACATAGAGCATGAAGAAACAAAGCTCACAAAACTAGAAGCTATACATTAATGTAAGAAATTATCAATATAGTTAAATATCAAAACAGGGATAAGAAATGTAAAACTTGTAGTCCAGCCTAAGCGTACTAAAATGACTAAGAACAATAAATGACAATGATTTAGCCTTAGCTCTTTCACTGATACACTTATAGATAAACTCTCACAGTGCCATATTTATTTTTAGATACATAATAATAATATATACAAAAATAGCTCCATGTGCTAGTATTTCATTCCTTAAATAAATCTTGAAACTGACAAATTTTGGGATGTTCGTAAACTCTTTTCACAGTAGTACAAAATTTTCTATTGCCCATGGCTGTGCTCTAGAAGGAGGACAGATACATACCTAATGGCAGTATCAATACATCATCTTCCTACAATGAAGTACAGAAGTTCAAACTCAATATGTTTTCACACAGATTTATCATTTGAATCTTCTTCTTCTGTAGCTTTTCCCGTATCTATACGGG
>NW_013665667.1:209647-260250 GCF_000517525.1 Limulus polyphemus | reverse complement strand
TATGTCATCTGCAAATAACATGTCCCAAGGTGCCGGTTCGATGATCCCTTGGCCCAGCACATCTATTATCACGTCGAAGATCGTTTGCCAATGCGAAGTCTATGATGCTCTCACCTTCTCCGTTTCTCCTTTCTACACCCCATCCACCGTGTACCCTGGGCAGTACCCCTCTTTCTGCTCCGATGTGCCCATTCAAGTCCCCTCCCAGAAACACTCTTTCCTCCTGCTGTATCGACTGTATTTCTTCGTCCAGATGTCTCCAGAACTCTTCCTTCTCTTCCTCAGTACATCCCACTTGTAGAGCGTATGCACAAACCACATTTAGAACCGTACTTCCAACTTCACACTCATTATCCTATCGCTCCTCCTTCCCACGCTCACGAAATCCTCCCTCCACTTACTGTCCAGTACAATGCCTACACCATTCTGCCCTTGGACGTTTGCACCTCTGTAGATGAGCTTACACCCTGCACCAATGTCCCTCGACTTGTTCCCCCTCCACCTCGTCTCCTGCACACACAACCCTCCCACCTTTCTTCTCTCCATCAGGTTTGTCAGCTCTCTACCCCTTCCTATCATGCTTCCTACGTTCAGCGTTCCAACTCTTAGATTTTTAGATTCTTAGATTTATCATCTGAATAAACATTTGGAATTTCCAAGTAGATAAAAAAAGTCCTTTATAAAAATACACATAGAGCACTGTAAACTAAAAAAAAACAACTAACATTTCCATCTATTTCAAGACAGTAGTTTATGAGCCCTAGCAAATTATCTGTTTAGCATGTCTCTGCTTAAAAAAATTGTGAAGAATCATTAATACCCACTACAAAAGAAATTAGTTTATACACTGAAATAAAATTGAAGAAATCAAACGGGTCTATGCTAACCATTTGCTGCTAGCCATAACGGAGAATTGCCTTTCTTGTTCTTCACATCAACAGAAGCTCCCCTGAAAAAAAAACATTATAGAAAATTTATATATATATATATGATACACAAAAACTTTTATAAGTACAAAGCATTCATTATCTGTTTCAGGGCACCTTTGATGCTTATTTTGATATTGAGGTATGATCCATACACAGTTTCATAGCTATGTAGAAAACCTGGAGTAGTTTAAGTGCAAAGCTGATCTATGGGCTATATGCACTGTGCCCATGGTAGGGATTAAAACCCATATTTTAGTATTATAAACCTCAATTTGCTACTGAGTCACAAAAGGCAAATTCCTTGAAATATTTGTTACAAAGCAAAAATATTCTTATAATTTCTCCAAAAAGCTGTATTCATCTTAGATCAGAAAACGTAACACTGTGTATAAAGTTAGTTTTAAAAGAACTGTCTTTTGCAGATCATGTTCGTATATTATAGTTTTTTCTTCTATCAGTAACTAAAGATTCAGTCATTTACATGCGCATTACTATTAAAAGCTTCGAGTTTAATTCAAATTGTTTAATTCAGTCATGACACTGTATGCATAAACACACAAATGCTATTAATTCCTATATGTACTTTAACATAAATGTTTTTGGACAAGCAAATAACTTACAAGTTTTAAAAAGATTCTGCAAATACATATATATGATCAGAACTCATATGTATTTTCTTTCATACATACATTACACTGAACTGCCAGTTCAAACATTTATTACTGTCATTTCTAAGTGAAAGTAATGTATCCACAAGTAAAGAACTGTTTTCATTTATTACTCCTTTTGTAGTAGAATTGACAAAAACACTGATACTTTCTTTGAAGTTGGTTCACTGACGCAAAGGCTGCACAGATGAAAAAAAAGTAAAGGGTTTACATGAAACTAGAAAAACTTATCAGTTTATCAAATTATTCTCTCCTAAACCAGACAATATTGTAGTACTGTATTATCATGATAATGACTGGCTTCAGCCAGTCAAAACTTGAAGATTGTGTTTTTTTAATATTATGTTTTATTTAATTTCAAATAATTAATCATGATTATAACACTGTAGGTATGTGGATTTTTATCAAGTTTTAGGCTGATATTCCATTAAATTCTGCTAATTACATTATCAATAGAGCTTTTTTTTGTCTCTCTGACTCGTGAGTAAAATCTTGACCTGGTGAGATTAAGCATTTTTTTAAACCTTTCTTTTCTTTTTTTGGTCTAAAGAAATTTTTAAGAAACAATTATTCTTGATCAATTTAGTTGTAAAAAATATAGGACAGCAATTAAAAGCGACCTTAAGTTTTATCATATAGTAATTCAATACTTCACTGTAATTATATACAAAGTCATTAGAGCTACCTTTTTTTTTTCCCATTTCTATGGTTTTCAAAATAACCATACTTCAGTCATCATAAAAAATTACAAAATTTGACAATGAACGATCTGCTTTGAAGAGAAATGTTAATCCTACCTTGATAAGAGAAGTTCAACAAAACGATAATGGCCCTTGTCAGCAGCAATGGTCAAAGCAGTATCTCTAGATGATGGAACAGGTGGTGCATTAACATCGGCACCTTTGTCAAGCAGGACACGACCAACTTCTACATAACCACCAGAAGCTGCTTCCATTAGTGGTGTCAGTCCAGTCTGTTACAAAAAAATAAAAATTTAAAGGAATAGTTAATTATCAAAATTTCACAAGTATATCCATTATTATCATGGATTAGTGTGTGTGTGTTTTTGTAAAAGCAAAACCACATTAGGCTGTATCTGTTATGTCCCTGACTTTAACGTTGTAAATCTGTAGATTTACCGCTGTCCCACTGGGGGACTCATGGATTAATAAACCAAACAATATTTTTTCCAGAAAATAATTATGCAAGTAATGAATAAAATAATTCATGGAATAGTTCTTATCTTTTTGGCAATTAATGCATAACAGTAAAAGACATAAGAATGCAATTAAAATTACTCATGCTTACTTCAGTCACAATATTATTATACTAACAGGCAATGAATTCTACAAATTACAAACTGCAAAATCAAAATGTCGTCCAATACTCATCCAACGTATTAGATTTGATGCTTTGCTATTTCCTACAGGTATACTGATATTATAGTAAATATCACATTTTAACATGAGAGTTTTTAATCAAATGTTAACATATTCGTACATTTTACTGCTTACTGATATAGTATGTTGATTATATACTATTTAATAATGATTTTTTGTAATAGAGGTATTTAATAAATACTTCTATCTGATCTAAGTTAACTTTCCATGTTTTATGCTGAATATATGTGATTTAATAAAGAAATTGCAAATTTTTCCAGTCTAGAAAGTAAATAATATATGAAACTGTAAAACCACCCAAAACTTATTTTCACACCTTTGCTCGATGCTCTACATTGGCTTTTCTGTCCAGTAATAGACTAACTACTTCATGGCGCCCTTGAAAACATGCTAGAGTTAGTGCAGTGTTACGATTGGTCTCAATCTGAGCATTAATATCACTTCCATTATCTAGAAGCAATCTGACTGCAGCCGTGTGTCCGTTCATTGCTGCTAACATCAAAGGAGAGATTCCTAACTTGCTTCCCGTCCTACAAAAAAAGAAGTAATATGAAAAAATAAGATATATAAAACTGATGTGAAAATGTAGTTGCGTGTACAGACACAAGTTTAAAAAGTGAAATTTATATCTTTATAAATACAGCAGCAATTTTTTTTCAGAATAATGCACAAGTCTAGTCTTTTCCAAAGTAATTTTAATTTTTAGTTATGTTTTTGCCCACAAACTCATTTGCACTTTAAAAAAACATTTACATCAAATTGTCTATAGATACAAAACAGCAATTGATATGAAAAATTCACACAGACTAAGTTCTTAATATTTTTATATATATATATCTTAAAAAGTGCAAATCTTAATTTAAAAAAATCATATTTGAAATTGTATAGAGATGATTTAAAATCAGTTACCTAACCAAAATGGAAGATCTATTTGAAACATGCACAATCTATTATTTACGACTATTAAAAATGTTTGCTTAAAAAGTTAAAATAAGAAGAAAGAAATATGAACAACCAAGCCCACAAAAATTAGCATTTTTTTATGCACCTTCCTAAAGTCATGGCCTCAAATAAAAGAAGTTAAAAACTATATTATTTATAATGTACTCACCTTGAGTTAATCTCAGCACCTTGATTTAAAAGGAGTTTGATAATGTTTACATATCCACCAGAGGCAGCTAAACTGAGAGGTGTATAGTCTGACACATTCCTGTGTTCCTTATTAGCTCCTCGTGCTAGCAAAATCTCCACCACCTTATCAGCATAATTCACAAAACAGAAAATCATTTTCAAGTGGTAGAAAAGTTTAACAGTCTGTTACATTTAAGAGTAAGATATATTTATTCAAAAAAAATTGTTTGCCAATTTTCTTTTACACTGTTTACTACTGCTTATATATCATTACAAAAATGGGAAAGAAAACAGTATTATTAACTAATAACTTAAAAACTGACTGCAGCAATAATTGAACACGTGTTCATGTTCAATTATAATAAAATCTGGAAACATTTATTTTTTAAAGCTGAAAAATTTACAGTATAATCAAAGTTGTATAAATATGATACTTAAAACTTTAATACACACCTCAAATCGACCTCCAGAACAAGCTAAGGAAAGAGGAGTATCTTTGGTACGCTCTGACTGAGCTTCTATATCACTTCCATGATTGATGAGGATTTCTACTACTCCTGCATGTCCTGCTGTGGCTGCTAACATGAGTGGAGTAAAGCCCTTTTTATCTCTGTGCTCCATATTGGCTCCTCTTTGAAGCAGAAGACTAGTGAGTTCCTCATGACCACCCGCACAAGCTAGAGTTAGTGCAGTGTCATGGTTGCTATCAGTCTGAGAGTCAAGGTCAAGTGGTGCAAACAGAGGAGGTTGGGCTTGGGCATTGGCTACTGCAGTTGGTGTAACAGGTTGACTCAGCTGTGAGTGGTGATGAGTGGGAACAATATTGGTGGTAGAGGCAACAACTGGACCAATGTTGGGAACAGCAGAAGTTACTGTTGGGTTTAATGCATGAAAAGGTAAGTGTAGAGAGGTAGACAGAGTACTTCCTGCTGGAAGTGATGCCATTGTTAGTCCCATTCCCATATTCACACCTACAGTAGCACCAGAAGTGGCCAAAGTGGGATCTAAACAATGAGTCTGTAGGGAAGCTTGGTGACCTAATGCTACCTGAGTTCCAGCTAGTTGAGTCGTAGGACCTGAGGATAAAAACAACATATAAATCAATCTTTGTTTCTTATATTAGTGTAAATATTTTGTTAGGTAAAACAAAATATCGTGATTAATATGGTTCTGTGGTTTTAGGGAAACTCTCAACACTGTTGAGAATGAAATGTAATTTAGTGAATTTTCAAGAGTTATGTCTTAATCTCAACTACAGTAACACTAACAGTGTTTACAGTTGGCATTAACAGAATTAGCTAATTCAATCTTATATAATGCAGTAAAACATTCTCTTTAGATAGACTATAGTGAAGTATTACTTTATAAAAAACTGCTGTAAAAGTGTTGTGTGTATAAATCCTCTTTACCATACACAGTTTGTTGTCAGAGATGAATCTCTATTAGGAGGGAAACCTTTCCAGCAATAAAATCAAACTGAAACCTTACTTTCATAGGTTCATTTTTAACAACCTGACTTGTAAAGTACATACTCTAGATTAGATAACAGAGTTTAGCAACATTTCTATAGAATTTTAATATATGGATTTGCTGTGTCTGTCGGTCTGACTATAAAATGAATTGTACAGCAGTTTTTAATTTAATCCAACCTTAATTAGTCATTTGTATAAATCTTGAAATTATTCTCTTAACCCCTCCAGGATCAGGGTGGTGTCACTGAAATCCCTTGATTTTTTTCCTTCTAGCAGCATAAACACTTAAAATCAAGCTGCATAAAACATAGTACAAATTTACTAAACAGTATTTAATTTCAGCTTTAATAAATTCATATAATTTGATTTAGCTTTCTGTTTGCTTTTTTGTTCTGACTGTACAATTTCCAGAATTTTGTGATACACAGTTTTAAAAAATATATAAATACTTCCTTTTGTCTTAGAATGTTTTTTTTATTATTGTTGACCAAAAAATTCCATCTTATATATGCAGTCCTTTTTCAATTTAAAATACAAGCTGAGTTCCCCCCCTCCTTTGTTTGGGTTTTGAATTTAAAAAAATGTGAGGGTGAATACTATAATAAATAACACAAAAATCTTAACATCACACAATTTATTTATAAAATGTTATTATATTACTCATTATTACCTCACCCAAAGTTCTGTATATGGTTTAAGAACTCGATATGTATATATTTCAAACATGACTTTGATTTAAGAGGTAGCAGGCCAAAGTAGTGACATCAGTGGTGCTTTCTGTTACCTGCTTTTAAAGTCCTTCCACAGTGTTTCAAATGATTAATTAATTGATTGTCATTGGCTTACGTCAGAGATAATAAATGCTAATAACAGCGATAATGGGGATTAATGGAGTTGTTAACCCCCATTAAGATGCCCCTTGTTCCAAATTATAATCCCACAAAGTTTGGTTCAGATTGGCCTATTCACCTAGTAGTAGTTAGGTAAAAAACAGACAGACATACTTTTGTGCTTTATGTATATAGATTTCATTTAGAAGTTCATTTTGATGAATGCAATAGCCACCATTTCTGATTTATGCACTGTAAAAAGCACAATAAAAACTGAAAAACAGTTATCAGTAACCTATGACCTCACCTTTTGAACTTTCATGATAGTGTCAACATTACGTTTATTAAGCTAGGTAATATTTTTCCTAACAATATTCTTGATTAAGATAAACAAATTATTTTATTTATGTGCATCAGTTAAATACAATAAACTTAATAATATTCAATAAGTAAGAATTTGAGTCATTGGAATATTTTGACATCACCCACTCTTCACAGTTTTCAAACACATATAATTCAACATTAAATAATTTTCAGAAATGAAAAGTAAGTCTAAATAAATTTAACAGACCTCTGGTTATTTCTTAAATCTTCTAAACTATCTATTAGGTACCACTGTTCATTCCATCTAATCACCTTCTCATGAAACCATATATTACTTCTCATACCAGCTTAATTATCTACATTTTCATAAAGTTTGTTATCTGCTCTATCCAATAGTATTTAAACTTTGCCTACAGTTACTTGCAAAGCTGGTTTCATTAATAATTATTCAGACACATTTTGTGAAATTTTAACAGTGGTAGGAACAGTAAGACATGGATAGTAATATTCTCATAGGATTATAGTTTCTTGGCAAAATAACCTATGCTTTGGAATGGACAGAAAAATTCTAAAACAAATCTAAGTGTTATTTACAGGAAAGACTACTAGGGAATGCACAGAGATGAATATTTGAAATTTTAATTTTCTTAGTGAATTACAGTAAGTAAATTAAAAATATATCCATTATAAAATATTTTTGATTTAAAAGTTGATAAAAAGTTAGAATTATCATTTTACTTAAATTTTGAATTTTCAAATTCAGGTGTGCATTTGACACATGAAAGGTGCTTGGCAGTCCTGATAAAGTTAAGTAAGCAGTTGAAGAAAGCCAAATTATTAAATGCATACATACAGAATAAGTGTGTGAAAGTTGTAGGACATCCTTGTTTTGGTTAAGCAATATAAAATACAAACTCATTTTATGCAATATAAGACAGGCCAGCCATTAAGAATCTCACTGGTAGTATTTAAAAAAAAGTCTTGTAACAGCTTTGTTAACCTTGAAAGTGGCAGCCTTCTTTAATTTGAAGTTTTTCAACACCCAATTGCTTTAAAGTAATTTTTTTATATACATCTAGTACTTTACCAGTTTTAGTGTTTAGTCCACAATTACCAACTTGTTTATATACTGTTCACTACCTGTTGACCACACATTGTATTATACTGAGTAATTGTATGTTTTTCCCTGTTACAACACTCAGTGTAAAGAACTGACCAAAACAAAACATTTTCTATACAGTATGCATATGAAACCTTGGCAGTAATTAGTGGATTAACTGCAATATAAGCATCCTTTCTGTCTACATTTTTGTGCAGTTCATATGCTATTAGGAGTGTAACCAACAGTCATGGACACACAAGCAATATGATGCAATAACAGTATAGAAAATTTTTTTAAAAAGCCAATGAGATTAAATGTGGTAACCTGGAGTACCTCATGTTATTAATAATGAAACATATATTTTTAGATTTATATCACTGTAATGTTGTTTGGTGCAAGTTACAAATGAATAATTATTGCACATATAGTTCCTACAAAAATCTCTCTTTGTTTTACTAAAACATTTTGAAAACTGTAAATAACTATTTGAAACAAATCAAGTAGATGATGCCTTCTTAGATTTAACAGAGGTTTTGCAGTATTGGTGTTAAACTGTTTCAGCTGTCAGGAGAGTTTAGAAGAGGTTTCTAAAAAACAGAACTACCACAGAATTCAAACTGGCAGTATCCTGTAAACCCTGTATGCAGTGGACTGAAGCACTTCTTTCAGAAAAAATGTCCCATTCTCAAGAAAGATAATGCTTTCTTCTGTAATCCATTCACAAATGACTCCACTGATTGAATACAAGGCACCAACAATATGTTTGGGTATGTACAAGTTTCTTCTACTTAATGTTTTCTTGCACATTCCTGTCAGTTGATCTGGCTTCACATGATTGATCTCTGGCAAATGATGAAAATCAGCAACCAGATCGTACAAGAGAATGATAATTAAAGCATGACAATTTGTGTAACCTGACTCTTTGACACAATTATCCATTGCAGAAATTTTGTATCACAGTGCCATATCAAAGAACAGACTGAAATTCAATCTTTATCTGAAACATGCTCATTACAATGTATTTCTTTATTAAAACCCTGATTAACATCATAGATGTTAAACATCTGCAGGTGTAGGTTAAAAACAGTCTATTGGCATATAATATGATATAAGAGCAGGGGAAAAGCTTGACCATAATTCTCAAGTTCAATGATGACATTATTAGGCACTATCAATTGTGTATTAAAGGAGAAGGTTGAGATTCACTTGGATCCAAGTTATCCTCCAAATCAATAGGCAGATTAAGCACCAGTTGTGCAGTTTTGACCCAAGTATCATTTGAAGCCCAAGATTTCTGGTACTCTTTAAACTGCATTATTAATAGTACACAGCTGTGTTATTGCATTGTTGAGATAAGCTTCTTTATCTTGCTGTAGCTGTACTGTTTTATATTCAGGGAAATTGAGGTCTTTTAGCCCAATGTTTAACCAAAAACATTCATTGCACACACACACACATTAATCTTTTCTTCCAATGCATAATCTGGGCTTAAAGTAATGAATATATTCTTGTCATATTTTGTATGAAAGCAAACATTTGTATTTCATTTTGATCATAAAAATATACTTTGTACAACTTACTCCACTTCAATGAACCATTTTCTATACCTACTTCATAGAATTTCTGAAAGTATAAAAAAAATATGGTTCAGTTTTCCAAGAACTTATCTGATTACTAATGGCTTCCTTGGTGAAACTCTTGGAGACTTATTTTTCTCATCAAATTTTGCAAGAATGGCAACCCTCAATCCCCCTACACCAGTTAGAAGTGCCACAATTTCAATCTGCAAGAGACCCTGAGCAATTAATGCTAAAATCATACCATCTATGTTTTTTTCTGGCTAGCTTTGTCTTTATTTATAGCTTTCTTGTTTAATATTTATCTTTCTTCTGTTCTTTGCAGTACCTTTCTACTTTTTCTTGATGTGTCCATCAAATAGTATTTCATTTATATTTTAACTTCAAGTATCCACTTGGACACACAGCCATTTTTGCTTTTATGGCTTTTGCAGGAGCCTAAGGACATTCTTCTGATGTAATGTGAGCAAGAGAAACTGGGTACATGCTACCCAGTGTTACTGAGTGGTGTCTCATATGCACCCTTAATGGTAATTCTACGATTAATATCAGAACATGAAAGTTATAAGTAACTTATAATCTTAAATATCTGTATGTTTGCACGTATTTATTATCTAATTTTCACACAACTTTAAAATCACTTAACATTAAATCAGCACTTACTTGAATGATATAGGCCTAAACCAAGTCTATGAAGCAGAGTGAACCTTATGACATATTATTGGGATTATGACTAAAAACACTATTAACAGCAAAAAGCATCCAAATAAGACTATAAATAAACTTACGCTTTGCTATATATATATATATATATATGTATGTATGTATGTATGTATGTATGTATGTAGATTGTGTGTGTGTGAGTGTAAATGTGTATGTTTGTTGCATATGCGTGTGTGAAAATCATAATGTGTGTTTGTATAGATAAGGTGTGTGGTTCAGAAGTCTAACAGTCTCCATTGATGGTCAAAACACATGTATTTAATCATCTTCAAAGATTACAAGTTTTAATGGTTTCTCATATAATGGTCTTCCCAGCACACATATATATACAAAAGAAAAATCAAAATTTCTGTTTTCTTGTAATTACATTTTCCAAAGTTAAGTCAATCTTTTGTTATTAGAAAGTTTATTCACACATTAATTTCATCAGTAATGAGAAGGACAACATTAAAGAAACTTGTAATAACTGTAAAAATGAATTTTACTTACTTGTCATGATATCACCCAAGGTATCATGCAGAGTTCTTGCAGGGGCTGCCACCATTAAACCATCTTCAAGTGAAAAACTGGGTGCAAATGCTGGCCCACAACCAGAGCTTATGCTACCTGCTGAGGGAAGGTTTGCTGCTGATACAGCTAGAGAGACTGGAAATGAAGGAGAGCCCACTCCTCCTAAAGTTAGGATGCTCGCTGTATCCAGAGAGAGGTTACTGACTAATGAAAGAGGTGATTCTGGTGTTGAGGACAAGGCAGACCTGGTATTGACTTGAGTTTGTTGCTGCTGCTGTAAGAAAAGCTGTTGATGATTTAGATGCTGAGCCACTTGTTGGGTTTGTTGTGATTTAGAGTTTTTAGTTTTCAGTGATTTCATCTGTTTCTCTCCCAACTGTTGCCTCTTGTTTTCATGTTGCATAAGTTGTTGCTGCTGTTGCTGAAGTTGTTGCTGTTGTAATTGCTGGTGTTGAAGTGCTAAAGCTTGACTGACAGCTACAGGATCTATAATGGGAACTGCATGAGTCTGGGTTGCATCCATAGTAAACCTAATGCTACCACCAGCAGTTGGGATAAGTGTATCAGGAGCACCTTCAGGAAGGTTACCTCTCAAAGTCAAATTTTGAGAAAAATCTGACAGCATGAAATGCTGCTGAGAAGCTTGCTGTAACAAATGCTGGGGATCAGATATTGCTACATTTCTAAGATTCATTTTTTCCACTTCTTCAGTATGAACTAGATTCTTACCTGCTAAGTGATGTGTCTGAAGTTGTGTGGGAGACTGCTGTTGCTGTTTGAGGACATTATTTTTGGTCTGTTTAGAGGCTTGTTTGGTAACTCTACCTTTGACATGTTCAGAAACAGAAGTTGTTAGATTAACTGACTTATTTTGAACAGCAGGTTGTTGATACAATTGTTGTGAATGTAGTGTCTGAAGGGTGGCAGGGGTAGGGAGATGATGTGCAGCAGATTTTAAACTAAGGAGACTTCCAGAAAGGTCAGGAATTACAGGGGTAGGGAGTGGCCCCATGTCTAGAAGTGTAGTGTTGGTCAAAAGTACCTGCTGACCATGGCTAGAGTTGGGTGGAAGAGTACCAGCACTGGTAACTGCAGAAACTGTTTGGGAAGCAGCAGCTAGGGCTTGAAGATGGTGTTGTTGTTGCTGCTGAGCACTTAGGTACAGTTGAGCTTGGGCTTTCTCCTGAAGCTCTCTTTCAACACGCTGTAGCTCTTCCAGGATTTGCTGTTTCTGAATTATTTGTTCCTCTCGGCTAGGATTCAATCTTTCAGCTTTCTTCATCATAGTGTTGATGCAGGCTTCAAGTTTTTCACAGGGTTTAAGATCCTTGTCTTCCCCAATATCAGTGCCCCCTCCTCCAAGACCTGCCCCATTACCCTCCTGCATGGGCTTCTGACTAGTGACCTCTGCCTGGATGTTCACAGAGGTGGTCTGAGCGGCTGCACATGCTTTGTTCTTGGAGTGTGTCCGCTGTAAAACCTGGGTGTCCCCAGGCAAGGAAGAGGGGGCCTCGATGCCTCGTGACATTGCCAACTTCCTCTGCACTGACTTTTGCATATTTTGCTTGGCATTAGCCAGCATGGCACTACTCTGTAAGGCATCTTTCATCTGCAGAGGTTCAGGTATCCGAGGAACTATAAGAAAGGACAAATTTGATAATTTATTTAAACTCAAAATTATCACAGCATAATTAATTTTTCTTTACATATTTTATATTATTTATTCTTTCCTTAACATGACTTACTATTTTCATAATCAGTTTCAATCAATTTTTTTTCTTTTACTAGAATAATTGTCAAGAATTTTCATATACATGTAGAGTAGCCCCTATTACCCCAATTATTTAATTTCATATAAAGATTTTCTAAAAATCTGCTTGGAGGAAAAAAAAAATGTTAGCTTCCAATTTAGAGAATTATCTTTTATGTTTGGATTTCTATAAATCTACACAGAAGTTCTAAACACTGATTTGTAATGAGGCTGTTTTTGAACCAGATTAAAGATGATACATTACATCCTATCTAAGTTGAAATTATTCCTAATTAAAGAGGACTTAAAGTTATTTTGTTAAAAAAATTTGCAGGAACATTTAAATCCTTAATTAGTATACTACAATATCTTATCACTCAGTATAATTGAAACTAACTTCAATACTACTAAAATGCAACCACTTGGATGATGTTCATAATGATAATTTCACAAATAGTCATCATGAAAATATCACTAATATTAAGTATGTCAATCAAGAAGTGATTCTTTTCAAGTGGTTTTATAACACATATATGAAAAACAACTCAAATCTGAATTTTATTTTGAAAACAGGAACTTAATTCTTTCACTCAAATTCAGAACAGTAAAAATTATTTAGCTTTAATCTAAAACTACATAAGCATATCAAAAATATTTCTTCGAACGCATCACTTAACATTTCATCTCCATTATATGCAAAAGCTTTTAATATCAAAAATAAATTGACTAAGAGAAATTTGGTATTAGCAGGAAATTAGACTGCTAGTTGTGAAAATATGTGCATCTTTTGTTTTTTAATATCAACAAGAGAACATGAACAATTTATTCGTTGAATATCAATAGTAACAACTTTTAAATTGCTATATTGGAATACCTTTTGATGTAGAAGATTACATTTTTTTTCCTTTACCTGGAATTTAACATATCTTAAAATAATGCTAAATATATATATACACAATGCTGTAACTAGAAGTATTTTATTTAATCAAAGAAATGTTAAATGAATAATATCAGCTTATCAATTTTATTATACAAACTAAAGGAAAAAATAATGTAAATAAAATAATGTGACAATTTCCCTAAAACGTTTTTTTCATCCATCCTTGATTATTGCATAGATATCATACTAATACATTATTCAACTTACCAGACTGGACACTAGTAAGGTAAGACTGACCAGCAGATATAGCCTGGTCCATTTCTTGAGGTGACATAACCTGAAGCCCATGAGGTGGAACCCGAGGAGCCTAAAATATTGCACAATACTTATTGATACATCAAAACATGGCCTTTACAAAAAAATAAAGTTTAAAACAAATAACATTTACAAGTTTCAGACATCATAAATAAGTCACGTTTTATACTCATTTGAAAGACAAATATATGGAATCTATTAATTCGAATAAGTTGACTATTAAAACAATGAAGCAAAAGCAAATGATTAATCATAATCAATACAAACCAACTGTGCATACTAATATAATGGCATGTTGAGGATGAACCTTTAAACAAATGTATGATCACTCAGTCTACACTTCAGGCCACCCATTTTTTCTCTCTCTCTATCTTTAATGAAAATTGACATTTTCAAAATAAAAACAGCCTCCTTGAAACCATGACTGTTGGAAAGGTATGCTGATGACACATTATTAATCCATTTACTCTTGATGATTTCCTGATACAGAACAAATCTGGGCTACAACATTCAGTTCACCATGAAATCTTAGAGAAATTGCACCCTTCATTTCCTCGATATTCTCCTCTATTAAAAGGACCAATCATTTCACGATCACTGTTTAAGAAAACCGCACACAATGCATTCAGATATCTACACCTTGCATCTAACCACCCTTTCTGTAATAAAAGTGTAATTATGAACTATCTTTTACCATGCCAAAAAACTCCAAAATCAACTATCTAAGCATTTTCATCCATTCATCAAATAAAATGATTCTACCCTATTACAACTTCAGACAAAAAGTACACCATAATCCTACCATGTACTCCAAAATTACATACTTGAACAGTATGTAAAAAAATCGACATGCAAGAAGTTTATTCCAAATCCAGTAAAACATTCTAAACATTAGAAATTTAAAAATCACACTTCTAGAGAAACACATATGAATGGTATTCTACAAAATAACATCTCACATAACAGAGTGAAATTAATACACATTCGGGACTACTCTACTGTATCTAATAAAAGTAGCCTCAGTTGAAGATTTCCAAAACACCATTCATATCATCAAATTCTCAACATTGCACAACACTGAAAAATAGAGACTGAAAGAAAATTCTCCAACTCAATCAAATACATACACCTTTCTTCTTCAAAAAAAACCGAAGGCAATAACGAAATAGTACCATAAAGCCCAAACACTAACTGAATGGTGATGACATCATACGAGCTCCGTACACCTGAGCTCTTATCTAGAGCTACTTTCTTCAGTTTCAATCTTCAATTTTCAGAATTACATACTCCTAAGTTCTTATTCACAACTCTACCTTCTTTCTATGTTATGCCCTACTAGTCATTATGCTCGGCCTGATGTACACTTTTGCCTAGCAGTTCCAAATACCGTTCTCAACTCAATGGACATTTGCAGTCCATAAAAGTTTCTATCCAAAGAAGACAAATAAACCTTATAAACTTATACTTCAGTCTGTCATTTAAGAATTCAGTCAGCTTTAATGGTAAATGTGAGTAAGAAAACAACTGATAATTTTTCTAATGATATACTTATTTGGAAAATTAAGAAAATGATGACATGGACAAATCATTCTTGTTCTTTACATTAGCATATTCAGTGTCTTGATGTAATGAGTACTTTTCTTGGGGTCTTAAAAAAGATGGGCACCTGACAAGTTAAAAAACAATTTACCTCTGCAAGGTCCAAGCCTGTAGTTGTTAATTGAGATAGGTCAGGGGGAGGAGGTGGTGAAGATAGGAGATCACCAGGATAATCTAATAACAGTTGAACAACAGTTGTATGGCCTCCTTTGGCAGCCTCAATCAACATTGTAGAGTTGTCCTGTAAACAATTTAAATCATTTTAAATTCAACTTAATTTTAAATTCTTATCTATTTTTTTTTACTTTTAAGAAAGGAAACAAAAATTATGCAAATAAATACAGAAAAAATACAATAATGAGTTGTAAAGGCCTTTTTCAGTTTGAAGTTAGCTCTGAGATAAGAACCAAAACTATCTATTTCAGTTTAACAGCAAGAAATCTTAAGATCTAAAAAATACATAAAAACAATTTTCCCTTAACTTGTAATTTTCTTTCAAATTATTTCTGAGATAAGTATCTTAAGAGGTTTCATATTTTGACTTCATCCTTGTAATTCATTCATTATAAATGAACAGTTTTTATTCACAAAAAATACCAACAGCATATGAAATATATAAAACTTGTACATTTTTTTTTACATTATCAATTTCAGTACACTAGAAATCATTGGACTAAAGGAAGAATTTATGAATTTACATAATGTTTTTAGAGCTAATATTTTTAACAGAATTTTTGTAATTTAATTTCTAAGTGAAACTACAATGAATGTAGAAGCTCACCTTGAGTTTATGAGTTGGATCAGCTCCATTACTAAGAAGAAGTTCCACAACTTCCAAGTTCCCACCAGCACAAGCCAATGAAAGAGGAGTATGATCATTATTTGTTGTTTGCTTGTTCACATTTACTCCCTTGGTGATCAGAAATCGGACCGTACACAAACGCCCTGCTCGAGCTGCTTTCATTAAAGGTGTTCTTCCTCCCTCAGATTCATGTTCCTGAAAGTGAAAAAAAAATGTACATTTATGTTAAATTATAATACAATAAAACAACAAAAGCAACTGCAGGATTTACAGACTATCTCTTTTTTCTAAATGAGATTTGTACCTTATGAATTTAATCTTATACTTACAAACTTCTTAATTTTAACTCCATATATCACCTAATACTCATAGGTATTCTTAATCTTTTGTATATAAAAACTTAAGAATAATGGTATTTGATTGTCACTCTCACAGCACACCAATGGTCCCAAAATTTATTTATAATATTTTTTTTTAAACTACATTTCACAAAATAAAATGTGATAACATACTAATGCTTACACCACAGAAAAAGAAAAATACCAAGCAGCACAAGTTTCATAGATCTATAAGCTATTATTACAACATCATGATAAAAATATTAGTCAACAGTGTCAAGTAACAGTTATGGTAAAAATAAACAGATTAAATACAAAAAAAAAGAAATATCAGAAGTAGTAAATGAAATCCATTATTTAAAGTTTAAAAAAGGGAATTACCAATTCAGCTCCAGCTTGCAAAAGCAAATCAGCTACATCTGTGTGTCCATTTTCACAAGCATAAGTCAGAGCAGTATCTCCTGTTCCTGTCTGGGCATTGACATTGGCACCTACCCAAACATTCAAAAATCCTTTACTTTCAACATATGTTTATTTTTTTAATAAAAACTTTATATGCCTATTAAGAAAAAGGCCACTGAAAACATAAATCTGAACAACAAAAACAGTGTACTAAAGCTTGTCTTTCAACCATGTGGATTACAAATCTTCACATCCACAACACTTTGTATTTATCATTCTAAGTACAATAACCACATAAAAATATTTCCAAAAATGCTAGATGTATTAAGTAAGCAGACTTTCTTCATTGTAAACCTTCTATTCTCTCCTGAAACAAGTTAGGTTCTGCTAATAAAACCTCATATCTCTCAACTACCAAACTACTGTTTTCCCACCTATTAAACTTTTGTTATAAAAAACAAAAATAAAACCATATCACTCCACCATATCCATTCTAAAAGTTACGTGATATTTAATACAAATTTCAAAATTTATTGTTTTTCATTGTTGTTAAATTTATCATAGTCTTTTACCACAAAAGATAAAAACAGTAGCATTCACTTTTCTCACTAATTTGATATATGTAAAAATGTAATTTGAAAACACAAACACACTAAATTTTTTCAAGTTAAAAAGTAATATACATTGGCATCTGTTTCAAGTAAGCATTAGCATCTTCCAACAAAAAGAACTTTGTCTGAAGACAAATTGTTCAATCTACATGTTTTGGTGAAAGAATGTTCTCAACCATCATCAAAATTTATACTGTATTCTATTACTGATGTCTATGTTATTACAAAAATGTGTATATATAGAAATATAATCAAGAGTTTTGAAATGTATGAACTAATTCTTGATTAAATCGCAATGACAAGAGAACATATCAAAACATGTACACAGAAAAATTTATGCTTTCTCTTAAATCTTTTTATTTTGCTTATAAAATCACTGTACAATTTTTAATTTTGGCTTAATTAGCATAAGTACCATTCAACATGTATAATTTTAATATTTCAACAAAAACAGAATAAATAAGGCTGAAAGCTTAACACATTATCTGAATGTAATGTTTACCAATTACAAAGTACGAGTCTCAGCTAGACATTGCACATTTGAAATATGTATATGTGTGGGTGTTAAGCAATAAGTCACCCCAACCTGCATTAATAAGGTATCGGACAAGTTCTAAATGTCCTTCTTGAGCTGCTTCCATCAGTGGAGTACTTGCTCCCAACTCAATGTCAGCCCCAGCTTTGATAAGAAATTCTGCAACTTCTAGAAATCCTCCACAACAGGCCAGAGTGAGAGCTGTTTCTTGAGTTTCCTCAGTCTGAGCATTTATGTCAGCACCTATAAATGAAAAATCACTAATATAAAAAAAAGTCCTTCTTCAGAGAAGATCCCAAGGTTCATACAAATAATATAAACAAACCTGATTATGATTATATTTAAATACATCAATTAGAATGGACAACAAAAAATTTGCTACTGCAGAAAATTCAAGTGTTTTGGGGTAACTTGATGGCACTTATTTCAAAAACGTAGTCAAAATTTGTTCAACACCTGTAGATTTTGAGTTATTGTAATATTTCAATATTTTATCAGCACTATGTGAAATACCATGCAATCAACTCAGTATAATAGATTTATGCTGTGAAATAAAGTTTACTTCAACAGTTTAATGGGTAAAAGGCATACACTTTTGATAACTTCAAACACTGACTGTATGGTATTGGTGTAAAATTTCAAATATATTGTTCATATATGCTATTAGTTCTCAATATAATTGTAGTGAATTTCGTCACTTTTATTTCATTCCCATGCTCACCTGCTCCACCTGTGCTCAGTTTACTAGAACATTTGAAACTGAGCATAAAAGGGGTGGATTCAGATGTCTCTCTCAAAGTTGCCCTTCTCTCACTCAGTTGGTCACTTTGCCTTGCTCTGTACACAGTCAAAACACAATCTGATCTTCTTCATCGCATCATACCCGTGATATAATAAAATTCTGCAAAACTTTGTTCTTCTAAAAAATTTTAAACTGTAGCTCTGTAAACAAATTCTTTTGTATGTTTTTTAGAAAATCATTTGAAATGCTGGCTGTCTCCAATTCACATAAAGTCTGAAAATACAAAAATCACCCAAACAGTCTCTGTTACATTTGTGGAAAATGTGTTACAGTTTCACAAAAGAAAAACATCATACACAAGGTGAAGGTAGCTTACTACCACTATTTTGGGTGTAAAATTGGGCTCCACATGTGTGTTGTAGAGTTTGCACATACGATTTGACAAAGTGGCTGAATAAGAAGAGAACAAGTATGTCATTTGCAGTTCCCATGATATGGTGTGAGCCCAAAGATCATCTTACTGACTGTTACTTCTACATGAGTAATATTTCTGGATATTCAGACAAAACTTAACAATACATTAAATATCCAGATATTGCATCTGCAATGAAACCTCATGGGGATGGTCTTCCAGTGCCACATCCACTAGAAAATTGAGAAACAGAAGAGTTATCCTGCAGAGAACACAATAAATCATCTTTATCCTCTTCATCTAGTAATTTATTCCTGTGGCACCTCAACGTGAACCATCTCGTCTGATTCATGACTTGCCTCTATCAAAGCAGCATGGGGAACTTCTTGGCTCTTATTTCCTGCAATTGAATTTATTAGCTCCAGGAACAAGAGTTTCAGTTTACTGAAGTTGCCATCAAAGTCTTGCTTCTCACTACAGCATGCAAGATACTTTGTGTTTCTATACAACTGTTGATACACTGATGGAAGAATTATGTACTGAACATCATCCTCAAGAATGAAGATTTTTTTTTTTATCAACACCTCTAAAATTAGTCCGAGAGCTGTACTTTTGCCCAAAGAAAACACTAAGCCATTGATTCCTGTTGCTCATGCTTTGAAAATGAAAGAAACTTATCAAAGCATGAATATTATACTTGAGGCCATCAAATATGATCACCATAGGTGGAACATCTGCAGTGCCCTAAAAGTTATGGTACTCCAGCTAGGCCTGCAGAGTGGGTATACCAAACGCTGTTGCTTTTTGTGTCTTTGAGACAGCTGAGGTGGTAAAAATCATTTCAAAAAGAAGAAATGGCCAGCGAGAAAGAATTACATACCAGGGAAACAGAATATCAAGTATTAATCTTAAGTGGATTCACAAAATGTATTTCTGCCTGGGCATCATTTACTTCGCATCTCATATGTTTTAGTGACTTACATTCAAAATTTAATTAAACTACTTTTTGTTAATGTTATACCAATTGGTATGAAATAAAATGGTAACCAATAATCCATATTTTAATAGTGTACAAGTTTTAAGTTCTTAATTTTATAAGGCAAAATTTTAAAAATTCCTGAATTTCCTCTACTGTGAGAAATGTGACATTTTCTCTAGGCATTCCCTCTTCTCTATTCACCACTCCTCCAATAAGTATCAAATTTAATGTAAATTGCTTACTATAAAACTGTCATTGCTCAGACAAACCATAATTTTTATAGCCTTCAATCTTGTTTGAAGAGAGATGGAATCCTACAATGATGGGAGATTACTGTTGGTTCTTACAGCATGAAACTGAGAATATACACAAAAGGTACAAGTCAAGCAGCTATTTTGTAACAGAAAATTATACCTTGATGAAAGTTTTTAACATAGCTTGAATGTACTTTCAGTATATGATCTTATTATACTCATTGCTTTTTTAGCCTGGTATTGCTATTATGTATTGTTTTGAACATTCTTAAATGCAATAAATAAAGTTGTTAAAGAAAAAGTTATTTTCACAAAATCTAAAAATATTTTGAATAAATTTATCATAACTCGAAAATTAGAGGTGATCAGTAATTTTTAACACAATTTACAAATCAGCATTGTTGAATTAGTCAGAAACAGCTGCATTTTTTTTTCTAGTAGCAGAGAATTTTTTTTGTTGTCCAGTGTTATTGCACAAGATATTTTATATTGTCAGAATACCATTATTTAAAACATAAATCTTTCTAGGAATTTCAGTAACAAATTTTTTTAAGAATTCATTTTTCATGACTTGTCAGGATTTTAAAAACCTTTATAAAACCCAACCCAACTTATTCAGCTAAATACATATGAAGACAATACAATGGGCTGATAAGAAATTATTTTTACTCAAAACTTGAACATATTTTTTTCACACATTTTTTAACTTAATCTGGTCAGATGTTGTTTGCAAGTCTTCATTAGTGGAACAAAAACCTATTTACATCTCTGTATACCAAAAATTACAATACTATTTTAATCAGCCTCCTTAGAGCTTCCCAATATCATATTATAGAGATTCCTAACGAATATACCATGGAAAAACACAAAATCTGAAATAATTGAAAGTACTTCAAGACTCTGAATCTATGTATCACAAAAATTAACAATGAAAGCCAAGTAAATCAAATACTTATTTTTGTTTTCTTTTTTTATTCACTTACATTCTTCTCATGTTTATTTTGAAATATTTTAATTATTTCATCCTTCATATTCAAGACCTTTCTGCATAAGTTAATCAATACAAAAGGACCAGTGATTTAATATAGTTCTTACTGTAGATCAGTAACACTTGTTTTTACCTATCAACTTTCTTACTATTGAAAAACAAGAGATACCCTATACTTTAATTATGTTCTTACCTTGGCTTAAGAGTAAAGCGACCATTTCTTCATGACCTTCTCTTGCTGCTTCCATCAAAGGTGTATAACCTTCATCATTCACCTCTTCAATGTTTGCACCTCTTTCTAAAAGTAACGTAGCTAGTTCTACATGTCCACCACAAGCAGCTAAGGTCAATGGAGACTCAAAGCTGTCAGCAGGCATGTTCACCTAAAAGATAATCATTTACTAACTTACTGACACACTCACATTGCTAGGCTAACAAATAAAATTTTAATGAAGAAAATAGATTTTGTTGATTTCATTATAAATTACACTATTGCATATATAATAGAACACCAAAATTTAAAATTTCTATATATATATATATATATATATATATATATATATCAATAATGTTCTATCAGTTATATAGAAAGATAAAAGTATTAAACATCTTATGGGATGTACATAAGTAATTATGCTGACCTGAGCCCCAGAGTCTAATAGGAGCTTTGCTACTTCAACATGGCCATCCATAGAGGCTTCCATCAAAGCAGTATGCATTTCATCAGTTTTATGCTCTTGATCAGCACCAGCCTCCAAAAGAAACCGAACCATTTCTAAGTGACCTGAAATTCATATGTATAGAACCACATGAAACATGTTTTTCATTATAAGAGACCTGAAAATTATTTATAACAAACTAAGTGCATTACTCACAGTAAGAATTCTGAGAATACAGAATGAAAGTTTAGAAAAACATAAAAATTACTTTTAATAAAACATCAAGGTCACAGAATTACAAAAAAAAACAACAGCTAATATAAAATCCTTCAGTTTGAAGAACATTTTCAGAATTTAGAAAATTAAAAAATTATACCCAATCCATGAATGGGAGGGCCATGTCTATAACTAGGCCATTTGAAACTGGGATGGCTAGGTGTAGGACACTTAATTTTCAAACTGGTAGATAACACTATCGTATAAAACAGTACTGCAATGAGAAGGCTAGAATATAATATGAAGGTTTGAAACAGGTACTACAACTGAACCAGAAAAGAATTTCTAAATTAAGCTTCTGGTGACAAATATAACAATGTTTTGGGACAACATGGGACCTATTGGTCCATCTTAGCTGTCCCATCCCCTAAACTAAAAGCTAAAAAGAATTGATAAGGTGACATATAAGTCTTGTAAAAAAAAAAAAGTATCTCTATAGGTGTGGTGGATAAATTAGGAAATTGGGAAGAAGAGTGGCTGGATGAAAGAAAACAGAGGGATTGTTACAAATGGAGTTCAGTCAAAATGAATTAATGACACAAGTGGGGTACTAAAAGGATCAGTCTTAGGACCTTTGCTCTTTTTGATTTACATAGATGAATAAATGGTCATTATATTACTTAAATTTTCAGATGATATTAAGGTCTTGGGTGTTGCTAGCTGTGAAGAGGATGCTGCTGATTTACCAAAGGATTTAAATCATTTAGTGAGTTGGCCAAATAAATGGCAAATGGGTTTTAATTGTAATAAATTCAAGATAGTGCATGTGGGTTATTATAACTTGAATTATAAGTATAATTTGGATAGGAATAACCTTAACAGTGTCATGAAAAAAGGGATCTTGGTGTAATAACTGATCAGTTTCTTAAGTCATCCAAGCAGTGTGCTGTTGCTAGTGGTAGGGCAAATGGGATTTTAGGTTGTTCTACAAAAATACTGAATATAAGTCTACACAGGTTATAATTTCATTGTATAGGTCATTGGTTAGACCAGTTGAAGTACTGTGTTTAGTCTTGGGCTATTTACCTTAGGAAGGACATTGAATTGTTGAATTGTTCAGAGGAGGGTTACTGGAATGATGCCTGGGAGTTGTTGTCATATGAAGGGAAGTTGAAATCTCTAAAACTATTTTCTCTTGAAAAAAAGAGTTAAAGGGGATCTGATTGAGGTGTTTAAGATTGTAAAAGGAATTGATATTGATGCATCATCTTTTTTCATACTTAATAGTGAGCATAGTAGGACTAGGGGACACAAATATAAATTTTGGCAGGGTAGCAGCCATCTTTAGCTAAGACAGTTTTATTTTTCTAACAGGGTGGTTGGCCTTTGGAATGGGTTGTCATCAGATATAGTGGAGGCAGTAAATTTAAGTGAGTTTAAGAGACAGCTTTTTAAGTATATATGGAAAACTACTTTCTAACAAAACCTTGTTTAGTGATGTAACATTTGGAGTAACATCACAGTGACAGTATATTGAGAGAGAGAGTTAGGTAAACAGACAGACAGAATAATGGATACATAGATAAATATATAGCTAAACAGATATATACAAATAGCTGGATATGTAATTTTTCATCCATTACAGTATGATGACATACTTTTATGCTGAAAACACCATACAATAATCAACCTTTAATAAGAAAATGTGAAATCTGATGGAATAAACTCCAACTGTTATAAAGGTATCAAAACACATTTTCCAGATTTTGCCAATTAATAAAACCAACTGATTACTTTGTGTGGAAAGGACTTAAATATCAATAACAATAATAAGTATACAATGCTTCATGCTCATAAAGTAAAATACTGAAAAGTAATATAACAAAAGATATTTGCTTTCAGTATGAAACTGACAATGACACACAAAAAAAATATGATATTTTCTATGTGTGGATAATGCAACCTACCTTTATAGCAGGCTAAAGTAAGAGCACTTTCTTTAAACTCATTAGAGTGAGTGTTAATGCTAGCTCCATGTTCAACCAAGATCTTTGCTACACCAACATGTCCTGCACTAGCTGCTTCCATGAGAGGTGTGTGTCCATTCTCATTGTGATCTTCAACATTGGCTCCAGACTCAAGAAGCACACGTACCACCTCTTCATGACCACCTGCACATGCATACATTAGAGGAGTGTTTCCTAAAAGTTTAAAAACATGTTGACCATGAAAAACATGTTATTTGTACACAAATATTCTAAAATTGCCTAAATTGTAAATGGTAAAGAAATGAAAAATATTACTTATAATATAATGTAATAAAACCTACCACAGAATCAGATATTATTTAAGTTAGGTCAGCTGGAAAACTTAATAATGCATGTTGAAAAAAGAAATCTTAATAGTTCTAAACAATAACTTAAGTAATGTTTGAAGTAATCTTAGAAAGCATTCATCAAAGTGGATTAACAATCCATCTGAATGATTTAAAACACTAATCTTAGAGAGGAAAAATAATTAATGGTTCATATTTTTCTTTTTAATAAATGTAGCACCATTTAGTTTTGTTAAGACCAAACGTTAATTCCCAAGTACAAATAATGTTCTTCTGTGGTTTAAAAAAGTCATAATTTGAACTACCCACATCATAACTTTATCAATACCACAGTTGTAATGTCTGGATACACGTGTATATAAAAACAGAAGTCCACTGATCATTGTTTAAATCTCTCTAAAATAAAAAATAAACAGCAAAGACAAGTTAGAAGTATAAACAGAGAAATAGTTTAGGACATTACTATAATAATTAAAATCATTTATACTTCTATGACAAGGATCTTATGTTGTTATATATATATTATACATGATCATCTATAAATGCTGATGAAAGTTAACTCCTGACTAAATACAAAGATTAAACAGTGCTTTTATATCCAATTAAGCATTTTCTAGGTATTAGAGATGCATAGGCAGTAGGTAGTAAAATCTGGCCGATAACTAGGGCCAAGTACCCGGTCACTAAGCTTTGGCAGGGAGCATGTGTCAACTGAAACAGAGTCCCCCCCCCCAAATAAACATACACAAAAATGAGAAACAAAAACAAAATTGACATTTATTACATTTAACCGAATAATCACCAACAGAACATTCAAGTTTTACTTTCAACTTTCAATGGCTAGCCCTAACTTCTCAAACCCTAACCCCTATTGTTCTCAAAACCCCTACTTTCCTCAGAAATCCACTTCTCAAGCCATGCCTGCTATTAACCCCTATTGTTCTCTGAATTCTGGACTTTCAGCAGGCTGTCAGTCTTTGTTGCTCGGAACATGTTTTTCTAACTAAACCAATTATTGATTTTAACTTTCAGTATCGCTTTAGTTGCCACAAAGATTAGGGCTTAGATGCCTAACTTCAACACTTGACCAGAGTCGAGTATTACAGGGTACCCTGCATCTCAACTAGCTATACAAGTGAAGAAAAGGTCAAAAAGACATTCTGCAATAAGCAGCGACATTAAAATTTGCAAAAAAAAACTAGAAAAGCACTCAGAGTGCAACTCCTACCCTTCAGTGTTTTTGACTTTTGTAGTTACTGTTACTAACCTAAAATATATATCAAACAATTCCCCACCTTCAAAAATAGAGGTTTAGGTGAAAAGATCGTCTTTCTATTTTAATATGTTCTCAAGTTTTGGCCGTTTTTTAAAACTCCCAATTTACTTCAACTCACCAACAGTTCTCCAACTGGTCCTTTGGGGACACTCAACTTTATAAAAAATTTTAAAATCAGGTGAAACCTTTTTGAACTATACCATTTACACACACAGAGAAGTGAAACCAATATCCCTGTCATCAGGTGGGGTAAAAAAATATCTTTTTTTTTCTGTGTGTTAAAGATGCTGAGGAAACAAAAAGGTGCAAAATATTAGATAACTCAAACATGGGCAAAGAACTTGTGAAGCTTCAGTCAAATGATTTCTTTAAAAAAAAATTTGAACAAAAATGGCCTTTCCTAATGATGCCTTAAAGACAAAAATAACAAGACTAAATATATCAATATGTTTAAAACTATTTTTTCAATACAAGAAAAAAAAAGAAAACAATAATAATCCAATATAATAAAGCCTTTTAATAGATTTTGAGATGTATAAATAACTCCAAAGTTAAACAAAAAATATGGAATTTTAATCACATTAAAATTTAGTTCACAGAAGCTAATTATTCACTTCCTGTTTTCAACTTGATGATTTTTCATCTGCTCCTCAATGGTTTCTTGCCATCTCCCTTGCGCAATAAATAAAAAATAACTCGACATTTTGTTTCATGCTTGTAAACCTATAAACAAGTACTTCAAAATTAATATATGTACGACCATTTGACTTACTTTTTTCAACAATCATATCACTCTTATCTTTTTTCAAAAGTATGTAGTTGGAAAATTGAAGAATTAGGATTTCTCAAGATAGTATCTGCTGTATGTGGATCCAACGAACCTATCCACCATATTTTGGGTTTTTTTTTCTTATAAATACTTTCAGAACCCATTTTATTTGGTGTTGCAAAATAACACAATAAAAATAATTAAAACTACCTTGATTCGTTTGAGCATTCACATCAGCCGAATGGTCAAGGAGTAACTTTACAATATCCACATGACCTGCACTTGCTGCTTCCATTAAAGGGGTGGTGTCCTTTAAACCCCGGTCTTCAACACTGGTCTGCATGAGGAGAAGCTGTTTCCAAAGATACAAAAAATTACAAATTAGATGAAATTTAACCAAACTGAAATCTTATTAAATTTCAACAAAACTATTGAATCTGATTACTCCTGGTTTCTTTTACACTTTTATATTAAAATAGTGTTTTTTTTTTCTAGAACATTACAAGCCTAAAATCCCCAAAATTTGATCATCCTTAATGCAACTAATGTGATCACTAAATATGTCACTATAAAAAACAATTAGTTTAAATGCCTAATTAAAAGACTACTTTTCCTGTTAGGATTAGTACCTAAATAACAGATAAAAAACTACATGTACTACATTATATGTTTACTGACTTTACAATCCAGAGTATCACAGCAAACTTTAAACCTAATTCTGAGGTGTAGGATATTCAATATAACAAATTCCCATTCCCCAATCAGCTTATATGGGTCTTTTTCATTGGTCCACGAGTAATGTAACAAATCTGAAATTAATTTTTAAAAGTTAAATCAAATTAAATGTTGCTTTTAATATTTTAAAATAATTACAGAATATCAGAGATACCTACTTGAACAAGCTCGTAATACCCAGATAAGCAAGCTAATGACAGCAGACTCTCGCCTTTGTCAGTAACTTCATTGATATTACACCCTTCACATAGCAATTGCTGAACGGCTTTCAAGTCTCCCTCACTACAGGCTTCTGCCAGTGACCTTCCTCTACATACAAAAGCAAAACTAATTTTTTTTAAATTACTTTACTTAACTGCTACTTAAAATAACATACTTATAAAATATTTATTTAAATTCATTACTTATCCTAATGATCAATCACAAATTAATACAACTTTCATATTTTAAAATGTATTACACAAAAAAGTAGAAAAACTGCTTAAAGTTTCTTTGGGTGCTGAAAAAAAAATGTTTAGTAAGATTTGTACATGAATAATCTAATATCACAGGAGGTAAATTTTTAATTTCATTCTTTTAGTTAACTACTTAGTTGGTTTCTTACTCTGTTATTTGTCATTTTCAATGTTGCCATACACTATCTATCTATCTACTGATCCACCCATCTATCTATATGTATATATAATTATTACATACCCGTCACCTGGCACCACCCCTGAGGCATCCACCTGTCTACGGTTAAAAGTAGCTGCCGCCTCATCCAGAGCAGAAGTGACAGAAGTAAGATCTCGCACGGATCGCAAACCTTCTGGATTAGAACACTGCTTGTCAATGGCAACTACAACCAAAAAAAAGAGAAAACCACAAATCATGAATAAACAGCACATGCATGTGTGCGTATGCCTCCTAATAAAGTAAAAAGATAATTTTTTTTCATAAAAATATATATCAATAAAACTACAACCTTACCAGTGTACCTGGCGTTATCTAAAACTTAACAATGGCACAAATAATTTCATCATATTTCTCATTCTTAAGAAAAACGAAATAAGGAATAGCATGAGTTAATGGTGTTTATGCTTTACATACAGGTTTAATTATAGAGAAATCATTTAAGATAACACATACTATAGTGAAGACAATTGGACAGCAGTTGAAGCTATAACAATTAAATATAGGATCTACTGAGCTTGTAGTAAGACATCAAACTTTGTCTAACTTTTGAGCTTCCATCCTTCCCATCCCAAAACCATTTTTATGATGGCCTAAATACTATACGAGTTAAAGCTGAAGATGTTAATTTTGACAAGTTCTGTTGTCATTTATTTAAAAAAAGCACAACATGAAATACCTTTACCCACACATAGAGCAATAACACATTATTTATTCAACAGTACTTGAATTACAAAAGCTTAACATTAACATACCGTAATTTTATGTTCTTATTCAGTTCATAATTCTTACCTTCTCATTATGGACACATTAAAGGCCGCATGTCACAACTTTTTAGTTTTTTTCAAAATGTATTTAAACAACTTTATTATCATTGTATGCCAATAAAATTGGCATCACAATGTAGTTTATAATTTCAATATTAATAATATATGTGTTTTATTTTCTTAATTTAGAATAAAGTGTTAAAAAATATGAAATACAATTTTTTGTACATCATATGGAATGTCTTCTTATCATACTGCTCAGTGTATATTTTGTTACACCTACTAAACATCTATAATCGTTAACAAATTAAAAATGCAAAGTTAAGACAATTACAAGCTAGAATATAAAACAAAAACCTCCCATCTTTTTGATTTGCTGAGATATCAATATATTTTGTAAACCTACCATTGTAGTCACGCCCAATACTCCATTCTTTTGAAACCTTTTGTCTACTCATGCATACTTCTTTTAAGTACAAGTTTCTAACCAATGGAAAGAGCACATTCCAAGCTATATAAATCTGACAGTCATGAAGGGGGAAACTTGTAATTTTACTGGAAATGGTGAAGTCTGTTGAATAAGTTGCTCTGAACAGAAATGAGATTTTTTAACTCACATATAGTTAAGTAGAAAACCAGATAAATTACAGTGGTTTTGTGTACCAGTATAGTGATCTGATAATTATTTGGTTTTCTAAAATGCATCTTTGAAATCTCCAAAAATTAATTTGTCTTCCCCCTCCACTTCAGAGAATAAATTAGGCCTAGCAAGTACAGCAGATGAGCAAAAATTAATTCTGTAAAATTGTAAGTACTAGAAATCATTGTTTTCTGTATATTTTTTCTTTTAAGAAAAATCACTAAAAATTAAGCATTCATGAGTAAATAGTAACAAATACTTTCATGTTCATAAGCACTTACACACTTTGTACATCCATACTGGTAAATTTCGACCATCCCAGAAGAATAACTGATATCCAAATACCTACCAAGTTTACTGGATTGGCCCATATTTTGTACAGAGCCATATTAAACTTTTTTTTACACTTTTATTACTTTAGACAATTCTTGTTGCAACCACTGTACTGTAAAAAAAGCCGATAAATCCTCTCACACTGTGTTCTCGGAGCCAGGATTACAATAAACTCTGTGATAATTGTGCCACACGAGCTTATTTGCTATCAATGGTGTCGTATTACAGTGTCACATAAACAGTCTAATGGCAGGAGTGGTGATTCACTGCTTTATGTTCGGCAGGTTTCTACTTCAGCCGCTAACAGTAAAATAAACATAGGAAATAGAAGTGAAAATATTAGAAGCAGAAACTCTCAGAAGTATTTTGGAACTTCATGGTCAATAATAAAAAGGATATCACAGTACTACTCAATTTATTTCGCATTTTTCAACCTTTAAAGTTTTATGGTGGCTACTAGGTCAGTCAATTTGACCAACCCTGTATAGACTTATGTTAGAGAAAATAACAGAAAAAAACAACTTTGATATTTATACAGGGGTTCTAAAGGTTACACACAAAAAATTTGAAACTTTTCAAATGAAGTATTTTTAATCTTGACATGAAAAATCACTTGCACTCAGATCAGTCAACACTCTGACTCCACATATTCACGGACAAGGTTTTAGTAAAAAATACTAAATCAGAAATTCTGATTTTCTGCTCACTAAATAACCCTGATGGTCACCTTTGGGTTACATGATTGGTGTAATCCACCAAGGCAGTAGCAAAAGAGTTAACAAACCATAATAAAGCAAGTAAAATACCAAATAACTGTTATAGACATTTTATAACAACTATGCAATATCCATTTCTGACACAAAATATTTAGCATTTAAATTGGACTGTAATAATTCTAAACATCTTATTTCACATCAATGTTTTCATCATTTAACTACTTAAGGTCTTGAATTTTCTACTGGTTAAGATGCTAATGCTTTGAAGTCCCCAACAGAAATACTGATTTTAACATGAATATAAAAGCAATACAGCATAGTTGCACAATATTGTCTCCATTTAGAAAAAATAAAGAAAGGCTGACAGAGCAGACTACACAATACTTTGAAAAAGACATTTTAATACTACAGGTTAGTTTAATTAGAAAGATATTTTTCAAAAACTATTGGATATTTTAATTGCAAATTAATCTTTAGTTCATTTTCAGTTGACCTTTATTTAAATGAAAAATTCAACTTAACTCACTGAAAGTGATTCTTAATAGCTTCTTGACTGAACATAAAATGCGATATTATATCTCCTAATGAAATGCTGATTTGCTTAACAAATTTCCAATTATTTTTTCAAAGTCAGATTTCCTATTTAATATTTATCAAGTCAGCCAACTTCAAAAAAAAATTGTTTGCTTTTTCATTTCACTACTCTTTCTAGTATAACTCTGAATCATTTACATTGAATTTTCTTGCAACTGAACCTTGATCTCTACATACTTCTTTTTCTGATATTTGCTAGCTCTATATTTCTGCTACTTATCATACTTGTGGCTTTCAGGTTTCATTTATTATTGGGTCTATTTTTTTAATATTATCAAAAGCCTTTCAATTGTCTTTGCACATAGCAGTGTTAGGTGGAAAATTAACAGATCATTATTAACTTTAGATAATTTCCCATGACAAAAAAAAGTCATATAAAAGGTGCAGCAATGCTGGCTGACTTTCAACTTCAAGGATTTACAATTTTTGTCCAGCATTGTATTCAACCAAATCACATGAAATAACCACTGAATCTACACAAGAATTATGCTCTGTAACCTTCATAATAGTATCTATGACTTTCGTCTGCTATTCTTCCTACAAGTTTTGACGTTGGTAAACAGGATTCAACATGATGGTTGTTAGCTGGACAAGGGAAACAAGAAAAGTCCAAACAGATGGAAAGTACCATCATTGAATACTATTCTTCAGAGTGCTATAGTGTATATTTGCAGCATTGCATTATCTTCTTGAAGATAGAAACCACCCCAAACAACACTAGTTTATCACCTTTGAACTTTATAATAGAATGCAAACAGGTTACAACAAGCTTAATACTGCACTCATACCTACTAAAGGTGACTCAACACTTTGAAAGTCCACAAAGATCTTAGATAATAGAATTTATGTTTTGTCAAACACTTCTTCATTTCAGTGGTATTGATGGCTTAAGTATTATTGCAATTTTTTAAATTCTTCAGTAACACACAATATAGCAGTCCAGGATTCAAAAACACCTTCATTCAGAACAAGTAATTAGTCCAATGTTTCTCAGCTGGGGTGCAACAGACTTTCTCTAGGGAAGCCAAGAGATTTTAGTAAAATATTGTTATCTCTTTGACCCTCCCTTGGCTATGCCACTGTTAAGTAGGTTATAGAGCATTATGGGTTCCATGGAAATTGTAGACTATGTGTAGGGGTCTTGAGCAAAAAAAAAAAAAAGTGAGGAACACCAAATTAGTCACTGAATAGATTCACAAAACTTCAAGATGTACACCAGTAATGTCCATACCTTACTAAATTCACTTCAATCAATCACAATTTATTTTCTGACAAGTCCTTATAAAGGAGTTAGTACTATCCATTTATTCTCTTTGAACATGTCCCCTTTCAAAGTAACTACTAATATAATAGTTTAAACATTTCCCCTAATTGTGTCCAGGAATGGTCTAAAAATCTCTGAAGTACAAAATAGCTCCAAACTGCTTAGACTCTAAAAATTTCAGTTGTGTACACTAGGCCTCTAGCAAATTCTAGAAATCCTTATTCTAAGAAAAGATTACTTGACCTAGAAGGAAAATATGAAGGTAAAAAAACAGACCACATTAAATTCTCTAAATAAGGGCACCAATTATAAAATAAATATCACGTAACATATAAGGAGGCCACAAACATTTCATACATTTGACCGTATTGGAAAATAACAACATAAAAAAATTCTAATATGAAAGTAAAACAAAACATACTGTAATTTGCATCTTGCAGCCTGTAGATTAGCAACCACAGACTTAAGAATAAAAATTAAGCTGTTGCATAAAATGATAGAAATTATTTAAAAAGAAACAAAAAAAAATATAAACACTCAGTAAAAAATACCTTTTGGTAATTTTCCAAACGTTTATCTCTGCTAATCATAAAGCATTTATTTTATTAATGTACTTTTAAGCCCAATAACAGTCTTCCTTCAAAAGCATGTTCCAAATGTTAAAATATCTAACTTGTAATTTGATACCTACATGCACCAGGGACTTTAAAAAAAGCTTCTAATTCTGCTCTTGTTTCAGGATCTACGCTGTGCAGTTCTAGGTTTTCTACACCATCTCCAGGTAAGAGAAATTTAGATGGTTCTTCATCTAAATCTGCCTGATCTAAAATAAAGGATTCAACCTGAAACAACAAAAAGAGAGTTTAATTAAAATTATAGCTTTTAGAAAGTTCTTTTAATGAGCATTCATGTTTAAGCCTAGAATAACATTAAAAAAATAATTAACTACCACCAATGTCTCATTGATAATATAAATATGAAATTATATCAAATTAATAGTGACATTTTTAAAATTATAAGTTTTGTCCAATTGTGCTTCATATAAAAATAAATACTTAACATAGGAAGCTACAAAAAAGGGTTTAACTGTTTTAACATTACTCTACTTCTAAAAACTGAATCATTATGGAGTATCAATTGGAAAACAGGTTATTTTCACAACTTACTTCTACGTGCTCACCTAAGTGACCTACGATAAATAATTGTATATAAAAAACAAAAGCAAAATGTTATCATCAGAGTTTTCAGCTACAGTGAGACCTATTCTCTGTTTGATTAACAATTCAACATGAACATGAAAAATTGAACAATTTTAAAACTTGGGATATCAGGTAAATGTTTAGCCATTTCTAAAGGCATAAATAAGGCTCTAGCTAAGTCATCATACATTTTAAGTAAATTACTCACAGGATAAAAACTTCTAAGTGTAATAAGTTTTCGTTTACACAGCATGTATTTAAAATGTTATGCTACAAAAAATAAAATATCTATGGAGTTGGCAGTGAAATTTGCAAAATGTCAATAGTTAAACTGATTTGTGTTGACAATACACACTATTGTTAAATAAAGGAGATTAATTTGCTATTCAAATAGTACTTCTATATTGATATAACTATCAAACTTTAATAATAACTATAACATGAAAGGTTAAAAGTTCATGTTAAGGCAAAGTTGTTGTTTGTTCTTGATAGTTAGTATTGGCACCAAAAATGGAACATTTATAAAACCATATATTTTCTCAAGACTATGCTGAATACCTCTAATGTTCCTTGATAGGTATATGTTCTTTATAACATACTAGATAATAATAACAACAATGTAAGTAAAAATAATAACCAAAAATATATAAAAAATAGCCACGTTAATTTCTGATGTCTTTAATTATGACTTGTAAAAATACATTGTTTATGTACAGATACAAAAAAAATGTAACAATTTTTGCATTCCATGACACACACATGGTTATAATACTTAGAATATCTATCATAAATAAAATCAAACAATGCAGAAGGTGTACTCTTTCATATGCTGTATAAACTACCCTAATCCTACTAACTTTGATAGGAAATTATAAGGCATTATGTCAGTATTAAATGTAGCAAGAATTATTTTCTGCTATTTTAGATCACAGCCCAAATACAGTTTTTACCATTTAATTTCAGATAATGTAATATATCCATCAGTGGTAGTCTGAGGATGACATTTCCAACTCTTCACAAAGATCTTGATATGACTACAGTCTACATAAGTATATCTATAAGCAATCTTCACACTAATGCTGGTGGATTAACCTCATTACACTATTTGAAATGAATCTACCTACCATCTAAACACTTTTAAAACTTTTACCATTTATTATTTATAAATTAATTTCCTAAGAAATAGTAAACCTACATGTATACTACTAACATTAAAGGTATGCAGTTTCATATAAAATTCCTTGTCCCTGTTTATCAACTTGGTAGCAATCAGCACAAGTGTGTTATGTGGATGAATACTGGAGACTCGCATTCACTAACTAATAACTATACTGACTTACTATGTATACATAGATATCAAACTTTTTGACACATGTATAAAAACTGTGGAAAAATTAAAAAATAATTAATGGGAAAAATAAAAAATTATGACCTTGTATGAAGATCACATATATTATATATAGCACAAATACACACACACACATGGGGTACTTTCAGTTATAATAAAAAGAGCTGTGAAGATAAATAGCCATGTACTGAATCAACAGAGTATAAAGGTCATTTGATATCAGATCTTGGTTTAAAAAATTAAGAGAAACTATTCTAAGACATTAATACATGCATTCAGTTCCTTTGCACATTTAAAAACTGGGCTAATAAAATAATAGGTCTAAGCATATAAGCGTGCTAAAACAAAACTTAAAACAACTAATGAATAATCTTAAATATTACAAAGAACTATGTTTTCTTTTTAATTCCCACAATTTTTTTATCAGTTGTACATAGTAAAACTTTTATTTTATTCACACTTTTTCACCAGAATTACCTGACATCATCAAGCAAAATACAAGAACTAAGGCTAGCAGAATTTAATTTTCAAAAAGGAATCACATGAGAATCTATAACAACAGTAATCTAATAGCATGTGACAAAGCAATTGCAAACTTAATAAAGTAACTTATCAGTTAACTATCAAATTTAGGAATCTATAAATAAAGCTCTTAGGCCTGAGTCTAAGTATTAAAATGCATTCTACATACAAGAGGGAAAGTAGTAGGTTAAAACAGATATAAATGAATACCTTTGTAGTTGTTAAGAATATGGTTATGTTTTTTATTAACAGTGCTTCTTTTATTTTTCATCTATTAATGTTGTATTTTCTTCTAAAAATTGTTACCTGGGAAAAATCAAAAGAATGATTGTTCCTAGACAAGAGTTCAAAAACATGAGATGGAGATTTTAAATGTTCATGCAAACAAGTAGAAAGTTGTTTATTTGTCCCATTAATATAACAGTATTTGCAACTTGTATATTCAAAGGAAAATAAGCCACAAATTGACATAGAAAATGATTCTTCCAAATATATCCTATTACTTGTGTTTTACCATCCATCCCAAACTTATATCATGCTATCAAAAATATCTGGTTCAAACAGCCAGAGTATAAAATTGACATTGAAGTACAATTTACCTATTAATTTTCATTAAATATGAGTAATTAAGAGATGTGAAGCTTTTTCATCTAGATTTAGTATTTATTCTCAGTGCTGGACTGTTGAAAATAACAAGACAAGATATTAGCAATTAAAAGTATTTGCTAATAGATTAATCGACAACCACATTCATTGATTTCACCCAGTTTTTTCCTAATCACTAGTTCCAAATTAGTGACAGTGGCAGATAGCCTTAGTAGCTTTACCATAGCAAAGAAGGTCCACGTAAGCTTGGGGGTAATATGTAATTGCTGACCACATGGAATTAATTATATCAAGTTGCCCAGCTCTAAACAAGACATATTGGTATTACATTTTATATTACAATCTACAGTGTGGGTGGTAAGTAGCCATTAAGAGTAAATAAACAGAACGAAAGAACATAAATATGAATATATAAACAAAAACTACTCCAGGCATTTCATAATTTGAATCATACGAAGTTACACAAGGTGAATTCTTTACTAGCTGATGATAGCTGATTCATGTACATTTCACAGTCTTCTGTTTATCTAATATCCATAATACTGTAACTAGATCTTTCATTTATAAAAACAGCCTGAAACTTGGACCAAACATTGTAATTTCTCCCATTGCTCTCATAGAAACCTTTCCACATTTTTAAAAAAGGTCATTAAAATATAAATGGACAACTTTTACATCCATCATAATGGGATATATCTTGATAACCATGATCTAAAGATAACTAAAAATAAATAAAAAACTGAAAATGATTCAGCAAATACACAACATTCTTTTTAAAGCAAAGTACTGAAAGTATCTTGGGAAGTCTGACTTTTTATTTTAACAGTGCACACACACATATAAACAACGAAGCCAACAAGTAACTTCTTATCTTAAATAATTATTTACTAGAAAAAAGAAAGTGTGGCCAGATACATGTCAAACTTGTAACTCAGTAGGGGACATTGCCCTCCCCCCAAAAAACTTTTACACAGTAGAATACAAAACATGTGGAAGCCCAAGGGCATTCACCTTAACAGTGACTCAGATAATCGTGTGGCATATTTAATTCAGCACTACAGCATGATCCAAAATCTATAACTGTAGTAAAAGAAAACAGTAAGAAAAACAACTTTCTTTATGTGTACATCATATTATTGACATGTGAATAAGGAATTCTCTCCTTCTATTATCTAATCTTTTAATACTGATAACTACCATACTATTGCTAACATCTTATTTATCTTAAAATCTATTTCACTGGTATACATTGGAGTTATTCAATTCATTTAGTTGCCTCGTTTTCTTCCCATTTCCACATGAACAATATTTAAAATTATTTTTTTTTATTTTACATATTTACATTACAATATCTGTGCAGTTGCTTAAAACAACTTATCATTGAAATAATATGTTGTAAATGTTATAGAATTATTACCAGTATCAATCACTGTTACAGTCACAAAATTAGTTTTGACATTCAAAAAGTGCACTTTACTCAATCTCTTGTTTCCTACTGTCAGATTTACAGTAGACATACTTTTGTTCTTTTGATATGTACTAGAATTGTATTATACTTCAAACGTAATGTTTTAAATATATCAATTTCACAGTATTAATTGCTTTATACTTCAAACAGGGAAAAACTAATACAGAGGTCCAGGACGAACATGTTTTGTTTATTAGGGAGTGAAAAAGGATTACTGATTCTGCTTAAGTAAATATGCTGTATACTTAATGAAATGTTCAGTAAAGTTAGACAAATAGTGGAATTTGATAATAAGTTAATCTTCAAGCTTATTAATTGATTAAAATCGACTGATCAATTATTTTCACATGAAATTTGGATAGGTGGAATAATCAAAAATAATAATGGGAAACAATAAATTTGAGTAGGTGATTATTTTTGTGATTTGTGAAACTATTCAATTAAGTTGGACAATCTTGAATTAATAAAAAAATAACGAGAAATCATAATGGCAATATTTCAATTACTTCGAGAGTTGGAGCAACTGGAAACACTAACTTAGATTAGTTAATTATTTTTGTGATATAAATCAATTTAAGCATACTTTTGATTATATTTTATGTAACACTAATCTATGTAATCAATGTTCATAGGTATCCAATTAATCATGTTAATTATCCAGAACTACCATTCAGTAATCTAAAATGTTAAATATATCTTGCACATCATAAAACAACAGCAAAAATAGTTTTCAATAACAGTTCACAGGCATGATATCACACAACAGTAAGACTTACTAATAATATTAATCTTTATAAAAACAATAAAGAATTATGTTACTATTATCATTATCACTCTTAACCCTATAATTGTTGATGGATGGACCCCCATCAGCTTTTTAAACTATATGTGTACAACATTCCTTTTGGATCCATCACTATTGGTTACATGATCACTAATAACACATGAATCCCACTAAAAATGTGAACAAAAGAACTATCAAATATAGCAGCTAATCTCACTAATGACTCCTAGGGTACCACAGTGTATTCTATATAGAAAATTAGTGAATTCACAAAAAATTTTTTTTTATCAGTTGTCAAAATAAAATTCTGAATGAAGAAAATTTAGATTCAGTTAGTTCACCAACATGCATATATGTTTTCAATTTCATATTTTATCACAAACAGATCAAGAAACAAAAGTTTTCAGCAATATTAAAACTGAACTCAAAAGATGTTCTTAATTTGGGTCAACAGTTTCAAAGCTTCAAGGCTATCTCCATTCCATAAAGGTCATCTACATTACATACTTTGCCCTATGATCTTATTATACAGAAACTTGTGAAGAATGACAAATGTCCTATCAAAAAAGATAGAGAAACTATAAATGTGCTACCTTTCATGTTAAAATTATTGTATTTTAATTATAAAACTTCTTAACATGATCAAATTGAACTTTCATTTATTAACATAAGAATGCATCATGGAAAAATGTTATCAATGTATTCATTCACCCTCAAATTTTCATGTGGTTTCACTAACTTTGCTGAATCAAATGTGTACAGGGTAGGTCCACTGGATTAACATCATACTGAAGAAGAAATGTTGACTATAATTACAAATTTGCAAGCTTTTAGCAAAATGTTCATGCGAAGAATAAAGATACTCTTGCCAATCATACAATTGGTATATTGAATCTGCATAACCTCTACAATCTTCAAAATGTATATTTACATTTGTTTTCAGTATCCTTGTATATTGTATCTGGTATTTATTCTCTTCTTCCACACACTGTCACCAAATCAATGTAGAGTGAAAGTAATAGTTTATAACTCTAACATCAAAAACAAAATACCATGCTGAATGGCATGGTGTAAAATGTTGTGGCTTGTGCAATTTGACCCTCACCCATGGACATTGAGTTAATGTAAGAAAGAGTTTAAGAATTAGATCTGTTGAAACTTAAATATTCATTGAAGTATAATATCTGGCTTACATATATTATGTTAAATGAATAAGAACATATGTAAGATGTGTTACATGTCTACACAAGTTGGCCTTACAGAAGTCTTTCTGATAAAAATATTGTCTAAGCCTAAATCTTTTATTTTACTGCTGAAAACACTAGCAACCTAATACAATGCATATGCCAGTACCAAAAGTCTGGCAAATAAACATGATTCTTTACCTACTGATACTATTTATCACTAGTTAAAATTATGCAACAATTACAAAATGCAACTGTGAATGGTTCACTAGTGTACATATATCAAGAGCCTTTATAAAATTTAAGAATTCCGAATCTGGAATTAAATTTATGCATATTCTGTAAGAAATGACAGGTTGAAATGACCAACCATCAGAAGCCAGACAAGCTAATCACCTGTATTAACCCTATCGACACGGGGCATGTCATCATGTTTTTTTTACTTGCATTCAAAATCTTATTGAATTACTATTTTATGAATTTGTGTCTATAAATTTGGTATCAAATTGTAGATTACAATTCAAATTTTAGTACTATACATTAGTTAATTTCTTAATTTAAAAGTAAAAAACAAAAAAAAACGCCTAAATATAAGTTTTTGTGTGTCACATGGTATGTTGAATGCAGCACTGGTTCAAATAAGATTGTTGTGATGTCCAAATACAGAGTCTAATGTCTCTTATGAATTAGGAAATCAAACTTCCGATATTAAGAAGCTAGAATAAGAACCAACTATCCTTTCTCTTTGCCGAGATATCACAAAGCTTACTGAACCAAACAGTGCCCCCACCCACCTCTTTCCATTTTTGGAAACATTTCCTTATGTACACATACTTTTGTCTATGTGAAAAACCAATCATTAGCTCAGAATGTCCCCCTAGTGGCTTTCTCAGCCATTTTGAAGTATTAGGGCATCAATCTCATTCTTTTGATAAAATATTTCAAGCTAGTAAGGTAAGTCTTTAGTGAGCTCAAAATTTTATATTTGTTTAGACCCAAAAATAGTTTAGTTACTAAGCTTTATAAATTGCAGTGGAATTTTATGGTATTGATATTATAATTATTTTTTGGTTATTTCAAATGTATATATAAAAAACCAAAACAAACATTATTTCGTTTCCCATCCTCCACATGCTAAATTTAATAAGGCTTAGCAAATTATGGCAAGCAGCAAACGAGTACAAAGTTCGTAACTAGAAGAGAAAATTGTGTGCTATACTTCTTTATTTATCATTCTATGTTTTAAGAAAAATAAGTTTAAGAACTTATTTGTAAATAGTAATAATGCATATACATATGTATTATAACTGAAATGTGATTAGTTAACATAATACTTGTCCACTAAAACACAGTCAAGATAGGTCACTTTGATTATTTTGTTTGTTTGTTTTGTTATGGATTTCATGCATAGCTACACGAGAACTATCTACACTAGCCGTCCCTAATTTAGCAGTGTAAGACTAGAAGGAGGGCAGCTAGTCATCACCATCCACCAGCAACTCTTTTACAAATGAATAGTAGGATTGACCGCCACATTATAATGCTCCCAAGGCTGAAAGGGTGAGCATGTTTGGTTATTCGAACCCACAACTCACAGATTACAAGTCGAGCACCCTAACCACCTGGCCATGCCAGGCCAGCTCACTTTGTAAAGACCAGTTTTATATTCTTGAATATGGTAACATGAGTGCACATGCGCTGCATCATTGCAACTTCTGTAATGTTAAAAAGGCACGCTGGAAAGTCAATAAAATAAATATATATAACATTATGAGAGTTAAGCTATTTAGGCTAAACATTTCTGTTTTACAATTTGTAGTTCTTCTAGAATGAAAAAAGCATAATTTATATACATTTCCTGATTTTTATGGTGGTTACAAGGTCGATCAAATCAACTACACCTGTACAGAGATTTGATTGTGAAAATAACAGATAAAATACAAAGTTTTTTTTTAAATAAACATTTGATAATTATCTGGAGGTTATGTAGATTTTGCATGTGAAATTTGAAATTTTTCTGATGCATAAAAGTATTTTTAATCTTAAAATCAAAATTACTTTGCATGTTGGATAGTCAACATTCCAAAAGTAAAAAGGCACGAGAAAAACATTACTTAAAAAATCTTAAAACTTAATTTAAAAAATCTGAAATTATGTGTATGAAAGCCTTGTAATGTTTACTAATAATCTGCAAATTTTCGTGAACATGTTTACTAATTTAAAAGTTATAGCATGAAAACTATAAAAAGTACATAATGGTTATGAGGTAGGACCCATGCTGAAAGAGTTAACATTGAAAGTAACATAAATCAGTAAAAATAGTGCATCCTATAGTTGTGTGACATCATTGAATTAACTTTTGGACCATTTAATGCATTATTCATTTCCTAACTGAAGCCAATAAAATTGGTTTTAGTATCACTGTCTAAAGGTAGCTCTTTTGTGTATTAAGTGAAACTAATGAATATTACAAATTTCTCCGATTCAGTAAATTATATGTGCCATTCCCCTTATGAAAAAATGACATTCATATGATCTTAAAAAAATGCCACATAAGCTTGCTCAACAGTTTCATAATGTAAGAAATAGTATGAGAATCTTAAACCTACATTATCACAAGTTAAATAATAATAAAACAACAAAATGGGCAGACATGTTTATCAACATGCTAATACAAAGATAGAAAATGATCAGTCTGATTAAAGTAATTTAAAAAGTTATGAAAAAAAAGTTATAAAAACAAAAGAAGTCAAGTACATTATATTAAAACAATTTTGAAGTTTCCCTGCAGTGTAGTTTTCCATTTCAAAACACTATTTCATACGGTTTTCATGTCAAAAGCACACCTCTCCTCTCTGCTGCTTTTCATAATCTACACAAGGACAATGGTTCTCCAGCAATTTTTAATAGGCTGAATGCACATAAGACTGCAAGCACTGGATCTGACAACTTGACAGATATGTCTTCATATGGAATAATGTGAATATCTGTTACATTCTCCAGCTGCTGTAGGTTTTATGAGTCGAATGGGAGGTATGACTGGAAGCCTTATTTTGGTGAGCCCATATCCTTTGCCTTCATTTCCTGATGAAGATCCTTCTTGTTATGTTTCATACTATTGCTTGGGGCATGTAAACAGCTTTTACCACTAACCTTAGAGTTTGCTGATATAAGATTCAGTACTTTACTTACCACAGCTGAGGTATGACTTTTTGCAGGTCTCTTTTATGGATGGTCATGGTGCTCCAAGTTGATCTATATTTTTTTGTTTACCAATACCATTAAGTACAAAAGATATCCACTTCTTTGAAATTCTAAATTCCAGCCCGAGCATATGAATATTTTGTATCTGAAAGGGCTGTTACATACCCTTCCCAAATACAAATATTTTTAGTGGCATCACAGTACTTACAAAATGGTATGTCAAAATGAAGTTTTGATATAGGCTGTTCTATCATTATTTTATAGTAGCTTTGGCTGTCATGTGACTTGTTGATATGCATATTAAAAGTTGTTTTATTATAACATATTCAATACTGTATTCAACAGATAGAATATGCTGCTATGTTGGACATTTTAATATTACATAAATAAAAAATTCAAACATTTACAAAAGTTATATTTCATTGGCAATAAAACAATAATTTACGGCTGACTTCCTTGTTGATTTTGCCCTCATGTTTTCAACAAACAGGTCAATCAAAGTTCTTCATGTCTTGCATGGCAAAGTATAGAGCATCTACCCATAATTCTCCACCATTCCACAAAATTCCAAACTTGCCATGAGGTTAATATCACATTTTTCAAGGTCTGTGGCAGTGCTCTAAAGGAGGATATGTATATATGTGTGTCTTTGAAATTGAGAGTTAACCTTGCTACTAAGTACTTACCTGTATTGAAGAGTAGAGATCTTTGTTTTATATATGAAAACAAATTTGAATTCATGAACAAAACTACTGTAACCTTGGACAAAACTCTGGTGAAACTTTATTTCGAGTGCTGTGTAGTTCTGCTTATTTTACAACAGGAAGAATAAACATGTTGAGTGCCGAAACAAGCTACTAGAATGATAGCTAGTTTATGTCATTTATCCTATGAGGAGAAACTCAAAAGTTTGGGACTTGTTTTGTCTGAAACACAAAACAATTACAGTGAAGTGATAAAGGTGATTAAAATGTTTAGGAGCTTTCTCAATCTTTATATTGGTTTTCTGTCTGAAAACTGGAATGAAAATGATGTAACTGCAAATTTGAATGTCATGGATATTAAGGTTTGGAAGTCGAGATGCCAGACTGGCTCATTGAAAAAAATTTCTATTAAAAGTTATAAACCTGAGAATTAATTTATCTGAGGATGTAGTTATTGCCATTCATTATGATTATAATGAAATCCAACTGGATAGATATATGGATATGAAAGTTTAATTTAAGTTGGAATTTTAAAAAAATGAGAGTAACCTCAATCAATGATCCAAATGGCTGTCACCTTGTTCTTTTTTTTTTATGCCAAATTTTGTCTTAATAACCAGTGAAACGAAAACTAAAGTTTGAGGTATTTGATATTTGGTACATGACCAATAGTAAAAGATTTTGAAATCTGAAAATTACTTAAACACATTAGCTCAGCAACAAACAAGATTGTTTCTATGGAATACCAATTATAGTCAAAACAATTGGAAAAGCTATCTTCCTGCTGTGAAGCTGAAAAAAACAGGCTGTATATAGTCTTTGAGCAGACTAAAGACACAACCTACCTCACTGAAATCTTGGTTTAAGAGAAAGAAATGGCACTAGGTGTGTTAGAAAGGCTCAGAAAACCACTAGGGGGAGATTCTGAGTTTCCGATTGGTTATTCATGTCATATATAGAAGTAAGTGTATATAAGAGAGCATTTCCAAAAATGGAAAGGAGGTGAGCGGGTTGCCACTATGTTTGATTTATTATGTGAGCAATATCTTAGCAAATAGAAAAGATAAAACCTTCTTATTTTATATTCTAGCTTATCAATATCTGTAATTTGAGTTTCTAATTCGTATGAAACTATATACTTAGTATTTTGACCTCACAAACATCTAATTTGAACCAGTGCTGTATTCAACATATGAAGTGAAACACAAAAATTTATGTTTATCTGTGTTTTTAATATTTACTTTTAACTTAACAAATTGAGTAATGTATAGTTTTAAAAGTTGAATTATAATCTACAGTTTGATACTAAAGTTATTGACATAAATTCATGAAACAGTAGTTCAATAAAATTCTTAATGCAAGTCAACAAACGAGATGACATGGCCTTTCACCTATGACCCGTCTTGAAAGGGGTTAATTCCAAAATTTAAGCAACTAACTTATTTTATAAAAGTTTCTGACTTGAAGACTACTTAAATATCACAGAAAAAGAACGTGATTCTATAGAGTATATGTTTCAGTCCTTTAAGCTTATATCATGCATACAACTGCACACTCATGTGCATCAAGCCAAAATATGGCCTGATACACAAACATTTAGAATTAAAATAAATATTTCACAACTCAACTTATTTTCTTTATATTTTAAATTTACATCAGGTTATAATTTAATTAATTTCAAACTTAAGATGCAAGAATCTTAAATAAAATTTCATACGGTTTACTCCAAAATATAAATATCTTTGTAACCATCACTACTCATAATCTAGGCTAAAAATATGCAATTCTAAATGTTCTTTTTAAAAGTTATTTCATAATAATGATGACAAAAACCAATATTCAACTAACCAGTTCATAAGTATTTATAATTTTCATATAGGGCTGTGTTAGAAAACTTGAGTGTTTGATGATTCATTCACTAGCCAGGAATTCAAGGACACTTCTAAACATTCAAAGGTTCATTGGGTAGCATTCGAGCAATGTTCAATTTTTTGTTCTCTAGATAAACCATTTGAGAGTGTTTGAATAGTAATCACACATTAAATGACATTCATATTGAAAATTGAATCTTTTGATTTATATAATGCCCATTACTTATACAAATGTTGTATTAAAAAACGTATCACCAAAACATTATAAGTCACAGGTTATTCAGTAGACTGAAGCAGATCTTTAGGGTAGGGAACAGGGGTTATATTTTGCAGCTGCATTGCTTCAATAAAGTATATTCAACGGCTAGTGTACAAGACATAAGAAAAGTGTTATGGTAAAATATGTATGTAACATATGTTGACAAAGGAATACTGATATAACTCTACACTCCCTTTCATCCTAAAGGCATATGTTTCATTAATAAACAATTTTTTCAAAGAAAAAAAAAACATGCCTATTAATAACACTATATCTTTTTGTTATAGTTGAATGTCCATATCTGTTTTCTAATCAAACTGTTACTCTTTTTTGTCCCACTATTATTATGTTTAATTAATCAATAATTTAATGCTAAAAAGACTGACAATTAATTATTTATAATGGTGACTGTTAAATAAAGATTAGTTCTGCTTAAGTCAGCACAGTTCATTTAGTTGGCCTCAACAGGTTGCTCTTGAAGTGCAAGTTTATTGTATGTAGCTATATGAGTATTGCACGTAACATCAATTACTTTACATAAATGTAAATTATTTATCTAAAATATAAAAACACGATTACTCTTCCATATAGCATTTTTCACAGCACATGAATGTTTTATTTCATTTAGTATAGATTACATGTAAAATAAAATGGATTTTAATCCTATCTAAACTAGCAGTTACATAGACTTCATCAACAAATTTGTACTATCCAAGGTTCAAATCCATGTTCAGTGATATGTTCCATACTTTCAAACGTCAAAATCTTCCCTTTTTATAGCCCTACTTTGATAGCTACATGAGACTTGGAAAGTTTCTATAAATTATGGAAAAATATTTTCTTAATATATCAAAAGATATGGGTAGGCATAGATTCTATTAAATGAACATTATGCAACATTTTTTATCTCCTCACCAAAATCACTGCACACAGTATCCCAAATCAAGATCTGCCTGTTTTGTACAAAGCTACAGTAACAGTTTTATTTAATTTAAATGTCAACATTTATGTACTATTAATATCATCAATTTTATTTGATATTATAAACAGTGAACAAAAAGGAAACATTTGGCCCTTCAAAACTGACCCTGTACAGTTTTTCTTGAGAACAAATAAAACCTTTATTTTTTCATAAAATCATTGATTCCCCTTTTTAAACTCTTTTAAAGTGCCAGCCTCAATTACTACAGAAAAAATTTATTCTGCAAGTGAATTACCATCTAACAAAAATAAAACTATCTTAACTGGAGACTAGCCTGTCTTCTCCAAATCTTAAACTATGTCCCTCCATCCTTTTATCTTCAGGATATAGCACAAAGAAATCAATCTTTATGCTGTCAATCTCCTGAATAATCTTGTAACCTTTAATAAAATTACATCTTACTCTTCTTTTCTGAAGAGAAAGTAAGTTCAGAGATTTTAACCTATCCCTATAAGATAACACTTCTGTTCCCAAAAAAATCCACTTATCCCTCCTCTGAATCCCATTTAATAAGTCAATATCCTTTCTTACATAAACAAAAAACTGTATACCGTTTCAAAGTGAGGCCTAACTAGTGATATAATAATGGCTGGAGATGGCTTAAATGGGTAATGAAGAAAAACTTTAATATAAGTTTAACATAACAGCAAATGTACAACGTTAGAGATATGATGAGAGAGAAATACCAGTTATCTGAAGCAAATTGGAATGATTTAAATAAAGCTTATTAAAGTTTTTCTTGTTCAATAAAACTTACTCAAAACAATGAATTTCTACTAGGATCTAGAACTCAAACCAAAACCTATCCCTAAATGAATGAATTGGGAAAATAAAAGTTGCTAAGCTTAGAAAAGGTTAAACCTCATTTGTAAAATGGGAAATACTGCAGATAATCAAAATAAGCAAACATAGGTCAAGCTTCCTAATACTAAGACAAAAAATAGTAGATGTGTCTTACCATAAATCATCAGAGTTGAATTAATGGGTTCAATGCTTACTCTGGATTTCTTAATATTAAAAAAATGTGTCATTTGCATTCACTATTTATGCCAATTTGAATAACTACATATACTATGGCAGTAATATTTCTAATGATATTTAAATGCTAAGAAAAGATGATTCAGTAAGGATTGTCTATCTAAGAAGGAAATGAACTAATTTAAAAAGGAAGTAAAAATAAAGAACATGCAAGGTCATCCCTCCACCTTCGAAAAACAGAAAATTAAAGCATCAAATGAAACTAATTGTTGTCCTCGACTTTCATTTTCCTATATAACAAATGTTTCAAAACTAAAATGAACAACATTAACCTTATTATCTAGTAAACCATTTCAAGAGTTTATACTTCTTAACAATATTTGGCTGGTAAAACTTACTATCCCTGATATTCAAAAAGATACTGTCAAGCTTTTTAAAGAACCTTCAATGTTACAAAAGACAATGTCTTGAACTCTGATAAAGAAAACTTGCAAAAAAATTTATCTCTGTGAAATCATTAGTGTGATATTCAAAACATTTGGTTACAATGAAAAAATCTTATAGTCCTGTGATTAATTTATATCAGTTTTCAACTGAATCTTACATAAAACATTGATAAAACCTAAGAGTACCATTTAAGGTTATGTCTCATTATATTAAGTGCAAGGTAATGCATTTGAGTCATCATTTGGATCACACATACAGATGGGAACCAACTTTCGAGAAAAGACTGAAGAGAGGTGATCTTACTGAAGTTTAGACAATTTTCTGGATGTGTGATAGGACAAAGACCTCTCATTTCTTTGTGCTATTTTCTAAAGATAACAGGAAAAAAGGACAAAAGTTTAAAAACTGGAAAATCCAGGTTAGTCTCCAGTTAAGACATTTTTATTTTTCTAACAAGGTGATTCACTTATAGAATGAATTACCATAGACAATGGGGAAGGCCATACTGTAGAGGAGCTTAAAAGAATAATCAATGATTACTTAAAGAATAATAGGTAGGTTTAAATTTTTACTTAACTTAATGACTGAACAGTTGTTTTCCACAGATTACATTAGCACAAAAGTGATAGAAACTCAGATCTACCAGGTGAATGTGCATCATGTTAACAAAAAAGTAAATTAAAAGTCATGAATTTACTTATTTGAAATGCAGAACAGATTAAAATGAACTGGTTCAGGTTTTTAAAACAGTTATAAATCGTAAGTATGATAACATGGAAGATTTTAAATGGTAAATTCATAAGATTATATACGAGAACTTAATCCTATGTCAACAGGATCAACCAACTGTGCCAACTCTGTAACTGTGAAGCTATACATAGTAATCTTTCCTATAATTCTGAATTAACTATATGTATCTTCATGAAACAAGATTTTAGTAAATATTACAAGTCTGTCGTACATAAAAAAATGATTTTTAATAAAGTATATTTTACTACAAATTTGTGTTAAATACAAAATGGCATTACGTATAAACCTTGGAAGTCCATACTCAAACTTAATCTTTATTAAAACTATTTCTGTTAGTTATTAATAAGCAGAATGATATTTTCATTTTTTGCTACATGGGCATATGCATATGAGAGATACATTTAGTTTGTATTACCTTGTTGTTTCAGTGGATGAACTGATATTACAAATTACTGTGAATGATATTACAAATGGCCCTCTATCACACTGCTCATTACTCTGTTTTATCATGTATGAATAATAATGATAGCAAAATGGACTGTACTTTACCTAACTTTGCCAATAACACAAAGTTTATATGGAAGTCAGATATGGAGACTGGTTTTGAATTTAAAGGTTCTTGGTAAGTTTAGTGGTCACAAACATGGAAAATGTATTTCAATATTGATAAGTGTAAGGTCATGCACATAGGACACAAATGTAGAAAGGACTTACTTGTGTGAGAAGAAAAGAATGAAGCCTTTGGCAGAGTGTCTGGCTGTGGTGACTAGAGCTAACCAGGCTCTGTAAATTATAGAGATTTTCACTTTCAGAGTTCAAAGAATATTGTCACTTTGTATAAGATTCTGGTTAGTCTTCACTGGTAGGTCTGTCTGAGTGATGGATTGATAAAATTGGAACCTGAATATTAGGGGTAATATGTGTAAGCTTTTGGAGTCCAGATCCACTCTTTTTGGCAGAATTACTTCCCTGTTATCTATAAACTTGGTAGATTTCTATCTATTGAGACTGTGTGTACTAACAGTTTGAATTCTTACAGATCTTTGTTAAGACAGATTTGTGGTGCAAAAAGTTAATTCTATGTAGACTGGAATGTTAAATTGTTTGAGAATAAAAGATGCCACACACACACACATATATATATATATACACATATACACACAGACCAAATGGCTTACACTCACAATGCTTATCTTTATTTTGAATATTGCATTATTTTTAATAAACTTTAATCACTGAAAACATTATTAAGTGGGTGAAATGAAAATGACTCATACCTAAAATTAAAGGAACATAAATCAATTCTAAAAACCAATGACTGAAAGCTATAGATAAAATGTTTATTTCTATTTATTTTTTTCTCTTATCGTCACTTTGACAGCATATTTAGTAAAAGCTATCATTCTTTTATATTATTCAATTCTGTCATGAACGAAGCCTGTAACTTTAAAACTTCAAGTAAATTCACCAAATAACAAAAAAGTTTCAGTAACTTGTGGGGAAAATAGTATATGGAATAAGCTGAAATACACTGAAGAATGTATTTTAACTGTTAATATGTACATAGATATATATGTATACTTCATATAATAACAGTCAGAAGTTTCAATAGTAATACTATTTAAAACCTTTTAATAAAGAAAAAAAATCACAAGTGAGCAAAATGCAAACCCTTTTAAAATTTTTTACTGCATATCCAGGAGAAAATAAGAGCCTTAGCAGAGAAAAGATAACAATGTTATCTACCACTTAGAACTTTAAAAAATGCTTCAGATATGGAGTATTATTTCATTATCCAAGTTTCCTAATTTAAAATCAACATATTGTATGTGATTTAGGATAAAAATTAATTTCAAAATTAGAGATTCAAAAATTTCAGTCATAATTCTATGACTCCAACATTACTGAAAACATGTTTGAATTTGATTAAGAATGCCTATAATAAATTGAGACAAAACAAAGTAAAAAAAAGTCACTTGGCCCACTGAAGTCACTACTTACCCACAAAAATAGGTAACTAAAAAAAATTAAATTAAATTCAGCTTTTT
>NW_013665667.1:207553-209004 GCF_000517525.1 Limulus polyphemus | reverse complement strand
AACTGGTACACAATTAAAAACATTTTATTTAGGCCTATCTATGGCCTTCAAAAATTTGACGACTTTACATGTTTCGACATTACAATGTCATCCTCAGGATGACCTTAACCCTATCGGCACGGGTACCTTTTACTGTACGACACATGGTTTTAGTGTCTTACATTCAAAATTTTATTAAACTACTTTTTGTTTATGTTATACCAATTAGAATAGCATAAACTCTTAGCTAATAATCCATGTGTTTCTGGATATACAAGTTTTAAATTCTTAATTCTAAAAGGAAATATATAAAAAAAAATCCTGAATTTCCACTAGTTTAACACACAACAAATTTTGTCTTAGCATGTCATCATCCCTATTTTATCCATCACCCCTCGAAAATGTTCGAAATCAAACATAAAATGCTCTGTATAAAATCTTTATTGCTTAAACCCACCATAATTTTTATGGCCTTCAATTTTGTTTTGTTACAGAGCTATCAAAGAGAAAATCAGCCCCCTCCTGCCACACCCACCTGTCACATCCTTCCTTTCATAATTGGTTGATAGTTCTCTCTTACATTTCATTATATATTATTTATAACCAATAGAAAGTCAAAGTTTTCATATATCAAATGGCATTTTGTATAACATTGTGTTTTGAACAAATAACCGTCAATGTCACTCGGAGTAGCAATTTTGTTCCCATGGAAAATTTAATGACTAGCTTGGATGAATTTTTAATGGCTTTTGTAGCATAGTTAAAAAGCCAGGAAAATTTTTAGAAGTAAGTGAATTTGTCTATGTTTTGCATGGTATTAGTCTATATTCTTTGGTGTATTATTTAATTAAATAAAAATTGGTAAGTGCTTTACCATAATTGCTAAAACAAAATCAGGCTTAACTCTACTCGACAATCAAGGGCAAGAAAAAACTAAGATTGGGTAAGTACTTTATTTCCTGTTTTTCATATTTATTCTTTATTTATTATTATAAAAGTAACTATAATTAAAATTAAAAGTATGGATCTTTTTAAGTTACTTAAGACTAGAATAGGTAAAATAAGTAATAATAATTACATAATTAAAATTTTTCACGAAGCACGAACGCGAGCAGCTCATTGGTAATGTAATTCGATATCGTAATGTGAGCTGCACGTTTCCCAAGTAGTTTTCTACTTATAATGGCACGGATAGCACTTAGACACGGTTCAATGGGCAATATAAAGGGCAATAAAAGAATAACATGTAATTATAAATAGATGTATAATATTACGAACTTAGAGCTACTTAGGATAAACAAATGTAGTTTCAGGTTATAATCTGAAGTCATACTAGAAAGAAAAGAAGGTTAATTTAGGTATTTTTCAATTTTTTCTGGTTGTTTCAATGTCGGTCGAATTGACCGATCCAGTTTTGAGGTTAGGGTAGAGAAAATAACATATAAACTATAAGGATTTTGTGAAAAAAAAAT
>NW_013665667.1:198440-207382 GCF_000517525.1 Limulus polyphemus | reverse complement strand
CAACTCTTTCTTACTCCAGAGAAAACAAAGCCAAAATGTTATGTTCTTCATAGTTTCAATTACTTAAATAAACTAGAAGCCCATGATTTCACATATTTAGAAAACCTTCTTAAAAATAAGATCATCAAAATTGCATAATTGCCTTATCACACGATTATAAAAAAAATTTTCTTACTTAAAAGTTCTATAAACAGAATCAAAAACTATCTGTTTTGCTCATTACTACTAAATACTTGATTGAAAGCTATAGTGCACGTTTTTGTTTTATATGGCACAAATATCTCTTATTAACCCTTTCAGCATGAGCTCAGTCCCTGGGACCAACCTCGTAACCATTTTGTGCTGTTATAGTTTTCATGCTATAACTTTGATATTAGTAAGCATATGTTACCAAAATTTGGCAGATTGTCAGTAAACATTACAATGATTTCATATGCAAAATATCCAATTTATTTATTAAGTCTTAAGGTTTGTATAGCAATGTTTTTCTCATGCCTTTTTTTTTCTTTTTGCATGGTTCCTATCCATCTTGCAAAGTCATTTTAATTTTAAAATTTTTTTATGAATCAGAAAATTTTCAAATTTCACATACAAAATCTTTATAATGTCCAGATAGTTACCAAATGTTTCTTAAGAAAAACTTTATATTTTATCTGTTATTTTCATTATGCCTCTTTCATTCGAGAATGACAACAAATTATAACACAAAAACATAAATGTTTAAACAAAATAATTTAAATCTCATAACATTATACATTTATATATATATATTATTTTTATTATACTGACCTTTCAGCCATTTCTGGCTAACAAAACAGAAGTTACAATGACGCAGCATATGTGCTCTCATGATACCATATCCAATAATATAAAACTGACCTTTAGTCTTTACAAAGTGACATGTCTTGGCTGTCTTTTAGAATTTTAGTAATTTGTAAAATACAGTCACATTTCAATTATTATACATGATATATGTATATAGATTATTGCTATTTAAAAATAAGTTCTTAAACTTATTTTCCTTAAAACACAGAACAGTAAATAAAGAAGTAAAGCAGACAAATATCTCTTCTAGTTTCAACCTTTGTACTCGGTTGCTAAAGCTTATAACATTTCGCAAGTGGAGGATGTGAATAATTTTTAATAGTTTTATATATACATTTGAAATGACCAAAAATCATAAATTACTATATTGATACCATAGAATGCTACTATAATTCATCAAGCTTAGTAACTATGCTGTATTTCAGTCTAAATAAATATGAAATTTTGCCCAAACTAAAGAGACAACCTACCTCCTTGAAATCTTGGTTTGAAAGAAAGAGATGGCATCCAGACACATTAAAATGGCTGAGAAAGCCTGTAGGGGACATTCTGAGCTTTTGGTTGATTATTAATGTCGCATATTGATGTAAGTGTATATAAGGGAGCATTTCCAAAAATGGAAAGAGGTGGTCAGGGTGCCACTGTGTTTGATTTATTACGAGCAATATCTTGGCAAATAGAAAAGATAAGAGGTTCTTATTATATATTCTAGCTTGTCAATATTGGCAATTTGAGTTCCTAATTCACACAAAGCTATAGACTTAGTATTTTGACTACACAAATATCTAATTTGAACCAGTAATGCATTCAACATCCTATGTGACACACAAAAATCGATGTTTATCTGTGTTTTTTTAACATTTGCTTTTAAATTAAAACCTGAGTAATATGTAGTACTAAAATTTGAATTATAATCTACAGTTTGATACCAAACTTACTGACATAAATTCATGAAATAGTAGTTCAGTAAAACTTTGAATGCAAGTCAACAAACAAGATGACATGGCCTTTCAATCGTGACCCATATGGAAAGGGTTAAACTTAAGAGGATTATAGAAGATCATGGGAATTCGCCAAATTGGATAATACAAAATCAAAAAAGGTTGAAAATGTAAGAATTAACAGAAGGATTTCTTTAAAAACATTAAGGTTAAGCAAAATGTTAGGATGTGAGTACACCTTTGTGGGATGATACAGAAATGCTCATATCTAATGATTATGAGATGGATGGGCTGTTAAATTTTCATTTTTCTTCAATTTTTATTAATGCAGATAACAGCAATATTCCTCATCCTGAACAGCTAGTAGATGGAAACAAAATCAAAGAAAGTTCCCACATTAATTTTAGTATAAGAAAAAAATGGTTAGTTTTAAGGATGATAAAGCTGTTGGACCACATAACATCTCTCCCAGAGTTTTGAAGGAAGTTAAAGATTGGGATGTGAGTCACTTGCTACTGTTTTTCTAAGTCAGTGAACAGTGGTCACGTGGCAAAAAATTGAAAGATGGATAATATTACTCCTCTTTGCAAGGGTGTAATAAAAATTATTCCAGTAATTATACTTATTAGTCTTACATCATTGGTGGGAAAAGTTTTTGAAGGTCTAGAAAAAAAATTGCACAAGTTCATTTAACAAAGTATAAAATTTTGTTCGATAGTCAACATCGTTTCACTACTGGAAAATTTTGCCTTACTAATCTTTTGACATTATTTTAAGAGCTTACCACTTATGCAGATGAGGATACAGGAGTAGATTTAGTATAGCTGGATTTTCAGAAAGCAGAGAGTTGTTATAAAAAGAGTTCAGTTAAACTGAATTAATGTCACAAGTGGGGTACCTCAGGGCTCATTCTCAGAACCTTTGCTCTGTTTTATTTGCATTATTGACATAGTTTAAGAAATGGTCAATAAATTACTTAAATTTAATGATGATATTAAAGTTTCTAATGTTGTCTGTGAGGAGGAGAAGGATGCTTTAAGAAAAGATTTAGATAATTTGGCTAGTTTGGAGAATAAATGGCAGAGAGCTTTTAATAAAAAAAACTTTAAGGTCATACATGTGAGATATCATAATTTGAATTATAAGTAAAATTTTGAAGAGAATAACCTTAACAGTGTTATGTAAGAAAAGGCTCTTGATTTTCTGGTTGATCACTCACTTAAGCCATCCAAGCAGTATGCTGTTGCTAAAGGTAGAGAAAATTGGATGTTTGGCTGTATCTATTAGAAATACTGAATACAAGTCTGAAGCAGATATAATTTCATTGTATAGATCAATGGTTAGGCCACATTTGGAATATTATGTTCAGTCTTTGGCTCTTTACCATAGTAGTAACACTGAATTGTTGAAAAGGGTTCAGAAACGAGCTACTAGGATGGTACATGATATGGACTGTCATACAAAGGACAAGTTAGGATCTCTGAAATTGCTTTCTCTTGAAAAAAAAAAACTTACAAGGGATCTGACTGAGATGCTTAAGATTGTTAAGGCAATTGACACTGTTGATGCATCATCTTTTTCTTCTTACTGATGGTCAGAATGGCAGGAGACACAAATATATATTTGCACAAAGTAAGTCATCTTCAAGCAGCAAGACAATTTCATTTTTTATAGGGTGATTAGCCTTTGGAATGGGTTGTCATTAAATGAGGTGGATATAGTAAATTTAGAGTATTTTAAAGGTGGACTTGATAAATATTTGAATAATTAAGGCCAGCTTTGAGTATCTTATTTCTAAAGTTTAGTTTAGTGGAAGGGATGACTTAGATGGACCAACAGGTCTTTTATTGAACTTAAATCATACAAGTCTCCAGCAGATTTTATGACCCTAAAGTGCACTGCTTGTCACCTCTCAATATTTAAATTGATCTTCCACATGAACCAATCACTAGGAGAAACAACCTCGGTAAAATCAGCATTTTTCTATCTCTTAATATCAAGAGAAAATTTGGAAATACTACTTTACAATTTGAATAATACATCCAAATATGGACATAAATTAATAACAAGGTCCCAAGACCTGTTGGACCCTACTATTAGAAAAAGTACACACTTATCACTACTATGTACCTTTTCCTACTAAGTAACTTTTTGTCCACTTTAAACTTCTATGCCTAATTTACAAACATCCTACTTACCAATTAATCTCCTGAAAAACATCTTACTAGAGGCTTCATGAAAGATAAGAAACTTAAAAGCAATTCAAGTGTTCTCATCCAAGTAAGTGAAAGTTCCACTAGATTAAAACACAACTGTTTTTATAAGACTATTCCAAGAATCAATAACTCAAAGTCAACTTTTAAAATGCCTTTGAAATTAACTTCTAATAAAAGATTCCACTAAAATCCTAAAACCAACTGCAAAAGTTAAACTGATAGATCTAAAGTTATAACTTAACAATCAACTAGCTTTTACCTAGCATGTGATTATGTACACCAATTCATCTTGCCACATTGTATGAACGAAGGAAGAAAAGCTATCAATTTGGCATAGTGATACAGTATGACCACTCTGTACTTTTGCAGTCTAACTTTAAAGCAAGTCAGTTCTTCATTGAAGCAAATTATTAAAAAAAACGATCATATAGCAACAGTCCTTGAAATTAAAGATGAAATTCTTTAAATCCAGCATGAAGAAGCTGACTTTGAAGCTACTTTAAATAGTTTATATTAAATTCAAATAATGGATATTTGTGAATTTTTCCATGAAACATCATGCTGTTTAGTTTAAAATTCAGCTTTTTTTTATAGTTGCTTGGTGCTAATACATACTAAGAATGGTGACACATGGTTTAAGAATACAATGACGTTGTTACGTTAAAGACAAAAAGGAAATTCTTTGAATTAATAAAACAGGCCTATGTAGCTGAGTAAAAGAATAAGGCGAGTCACACGTCGTTCAGTTAGGCTTAAGCTATAGCAAGCTACTTACAAAAAGAAACTTCCACTCCTACTGTAATTTTTTTTCAAAAAACATAAAACATTTCCAAACTACATCATACTAAAATAATTACCTCTGAAACTTCGTCATCTTCACTATCAGATAAATCTGCCATGAAATTCGAGTGAAGCGAAGAAAACTGTCCCCTTCCACTACTCAAGTTTCCACTCAATGGTGACGAAGAGTCTGAATGAACTTTTCCAACCTCGCTTGTTTCATCATCTCTAATCTCACCACATGCGTTATTTTGGACTACATTCTGCATTTTTTCGTTTATATAATAACATATGAGCCTATTACGTCTACTGAAACCTTAATAATTTGATACAAAAAGAGTTATACTGCTAAACTTTACAAAATCCCTCACACAATATTAATCACTTTTCGCCGCCATTACGAGTACTGGTTAGCTATGTGTCCCGGATGCAACTTGTAAGCTATAGTAAATGCTAACCATCAGTGAGGCATGAGGGCGTTAGAACTACTTAAGTCGTGGAAACTATCATGACTGTAGTAAATATTTGTAAGGAGATTTTTTCAACGGCAGAATTTTTTCTGTCCTCAAATATTTGAATAAAAGTTCATCTAAGAAATAATTTTAAGTATTGAGGAATTAATTATCTTAAGCTTAATTTGGATAAAATTGTACAAATTTATTATAAACAAAAAATATTGTAATTAATCGTTAAGTAATAAACGTATTTAATACCGTGAACTAATATTAATACAATTTATATATTTGTTAATATGTTATATAATTTTTTATTGTAAAATTCCTTCAGACAATAGAACTAAATAACACACTCGCATAAAGATATCTTTCACCGAACAAAGCGATTTACGTCCCTCTAGCGGAATGTATGTGCTATAAATTTGAAAAAGTTCCATAAACGAACCAAGGACACTAAACTGGCTATGATAGAGCATATATTCATTCACATTTGATTGTAAAAAAAAAGTGTTATTATTTCAAAATGTAGAAAGAGTTTACCGGGACCAAAATATCCATTAAATAAGCTTCCATTAATCAAAATAAATATCTCTTACCTACAAAAGTAAATCAAAATTAAAATAAACAAGAAGTTATTGGACTTGTTTGGTATGTTAAATATATCTTTAATTAGCAAATTTTCGCATTGTGTAGAACATTAATGTATAATAGCATGATGATAAAAATAAAATTATAAGTATCAATTTATTATAAGAGACACAGACCATTAGAGCAAGTTTGTTTGTTTTCTATTGAGGGCTATATGTGCTCTATCCACCACGGGTATCAAACCCAGCTTTTAGCGTTATAGACCTGCTGACTTACCGCTGAACCACTGGGGAGGGGATGGAGCATTAGACTAAGACAGAAGATTTTAAGTTATCATTAGCCAACTGAGAAAGTTAGTATCTTGAGCGTATAGAAGTTCAAACGCGTACAATGAAAATCATGTAATGATTCTTCTGAAAGGATTTAACGGACTTCATCCACCTGTTTGAAGCTTGTTGAGAACCAACGTTTCACTCTGCTAATGTAGACCTTCTTCACTTAAAACGTTTTTAGATGAATTACTAGCCTACCCCTAAATACATCTTTTAAAGTAATATGTAGTGATTACTTATATCTTACACTTAGGAAGAATAATCAAAATAACTTCCAGACTTTTTCTTGTTGCTCTTTTCTCTTGCCATTCAATAAAACAAACATTACTGGGTGGACTTTTTCGGGAAAAAGTATCTTTATTTTTCTATGTTATGCACTTCATAACAACCATGCAGTTAGTAAAACTTATTTGTTATTTACGAATCAATGTATTTTACCGCATTGTCTCATTGAACCTTAATCTTTTATAACTCTTCTATCAGCCTGTCGTATTTTTCTTGACGTCCCAGCGCAATATTATTAATGATCAAGTTGTAATTAGTACTTTGTAAGAGATGTCCAGTTAAGAAAATGTATACAACTCACAGTAAGAGTACTAGAATGCTGAGGACTTTATAATACTCTACATAAATGCATACTCCATACTTAATGTCTAGTGTTTCCGAAACTGTAGTAAGCAACGCAAAGGTTTATCATGTGCTAAAGTCGTAAATCAATCCACCCAGGACTGAAAAGCAGAGACAACAAGATGGAATGTAATCAGTCTTAGATCAACTGAGAAAGGACTGATTCTTTGAAGTTTTGGAGCATGGTCAAATGGACTAAAGATAACGCACGCTTAGACAGATGAGGGAGAAAAGCCACAGCAGTCACCAAAATGAAGAAGAAATTAATGAAAAAGCTAACAAGTACGATCTGCCACCCTCCTAAAAGAAGCTATAGCTGACCACCAATAAAACAGTCTTAACTAACACCAAGCATAAACATCTATTGGGCCGATTTAAAACTTGGAAATGAGTATCTGCTGATATATTATCCATTTATACAAAACATTGTAACATCAGCATTCAAACGTATACACAGGTATGAAAGAATATAATATTTACTTATTTATTCGTGAATTTCTTAAATACCTGCTCACTAAAATCCTGCATCTTTAAATGGAATTGTAGGATACTTTCCTACCTACTAAGGCCAAATCGCTGGCAAAATATTATAAAATGCTTACTCAGGAGGAGCAAAAAAGCTAGCTGCAGTAATCGATGCACAGTATATGCAAGTACAACTACCTTTGGTTGAAAATTGTTGGTCTAGTCAGCTACCCCAGTTGAAAGAGTAGTAGCATGGGAACAATGAATTTTATAAAAACTAATGGGCTGGTCAAGAATATAGCAAGTAGTTGGTTGTTTGTTTAAGAGCAAAGCCACATTGAGCTATTTTCTGTGTCCAGTCCAAGGAATCGAATCCCGGATTATAGCGTTATAAGTCCATAAACTTACCACTGTCCCATCCGAGGTGGCTGACAGATATACAATTGGGATTCTAAAGTGTTATTGTCACCAACACATTAATCAGGAAACAACCAGCAGTCTTGTTTTAAAATTCCATGATAAAATAGCATTGGGCTCAACACTTTTAATACCAGATGTCACAAAGATGTAAGTGCATGTCCAATAGATGACCAAAAAAGGAAGAAATACAATATAGCTAAAATATGTAAGTGCATGTCCAACAGAATACCAAAATAGGAAGAAATACAACATAACACAAAGAGTTAAAAGCACTTTAAAATACTCATACGCTAATGCAATGGCAAGACAATGTAGATGCAAGTCCATGATGCCATGCACACAATTTTTAGCTCCTATATATTTGGCTCATGGCAAATTCCTGACCATTCAGTAAGAAATGTAGACACAGGTAGATACGTGGCTAGATGGAAATCTGAGTGTTCTTTCTGGAGAGAAATATCTATAGAATGAGATTGTTAAATTATTAAGAATAAAAAGTATCGAAATATTAAAGTAGATATTGTTCAAGGCTCTCTATCAAGTTGGCCAAATTTACACTGTTGAGTATTTAGGATGTTAATGGACTTCAGATATATACCCAAAAGTCGACCAAAAGCAATGCCATCATCTGCAAACTCAAGGTTATGATTACAAAAGAGAATTCTTCAATCTAAAAAGCCATTCCAATGAAGCTGGTCATAACGTTCGGTACCATTAACAAAATGATAAACAAGGACTTTAATGTGATGAAGATACACAAGCTTTCAATCACACTTTTAAACGTACAGTTGATTTAGGGAAAACCATGGCCAAAGAACTAGATTCACAGCATCCCATTTGACAACGTACCTGTATGTCCATTTAATGCAGTTCCAGTGGACGTTTTACCTTTAGACTAGTTAAAAGTGACCTTGGAAATCAAATCGACGTAAAGTGAAGGACTTGTGAAATGTCTGTAAAGATGTGTAGTCTAAGCTGGACCTCCCTGTCCTTCCATAGAAGCACATCATACTGTAAATTGCTTTGTCAGGCAATCGTTGTATCAGTCGTGTGCAGTCATGGTCATCGAATTGAGCATTATCGATAATGGATTAAAAAAAAAGTCAACGGGCATATAGGACCTTATACATGATTTTTTTGTAAAATACAATTGATCTTCAGAAACTACAGCTTCTGAAACTAACTTAAACTTGACTAATAACTATGTGAACTTTTTAGGGTCAAAATAATAGCAGAAAACAATAATTAACAAACATATACACATATTAGTATTGTTACGTCTCCGTTTGTTAA
>NW_013665667.1:174474-197440 GCF_000517525.1 Limulus polyphemus | reverse complement strand
TAAATGCTAGAGCATTCGCCAAGGTACAGGATAGTTCTAGAAACGTGGCGTGACACTAGTCATGTGACTTCGCTGACGCAACAGTATTTTCTAAACACTTTTAAATTATTGTTAAAGTATGAAAAAGAAAAGGACTGATTAAGCTGCTGCTAAAATATGCTGATACCCTTGTTGTACAGACAGTTGACATGTACGTCTTTCTGCAACATCACAGTGACATTGGTAATACACGTCCATAAGACCTCAGACAGGCCAGAATTAATATATGCTTTATGAGAAATATTGGGTCATCAGAGAGTGCATGGTTATCATTAACTTTCACAAGAAAGATGAAAGAAAGCAAGATGATGTACTGCATTGTTTCATGAATATAGGTGCAGTAATCTGGATTCACACATGTATGGTATTTTGATAGAAATATATGCCCAAAAGTAAGAAAATCTTCCCAGTAGAAAGATGTTTGAACAGATTTTTAGCCGCGACATGGCGGCTCATAGAACGGCTCTGAGTTTGTTTGTTTTTCTAAAGTTCAAACTTTTAGCTCATATCTCCGTAATCTCTTGACCAATATGATATCTAAATACAGTTTTGGACTCAGAAGGTTAAACCCTTTCGATTGATGTATTTGATCATGCCCAGGGTCTCATAAATTAATTTACTCTGATCCTGCCTAAAAGAATGTTAATTTGAGGGTAGGCTGGTAAAGATCTTGATGAGTAATAAAATCGAATCGGATATATGCGCGCCCCACGCTTGGTATTGTTGGCGCACAAAAATAAAGCGAATACATAAAAAAAATGTCTTCTAGATTAATTTACTCTAATTCTGCCAAAAAGAATTTCAAGTGTTGCTGCTATTGACGATTCCTTTATGTTTTTAATAAGATTAAATTGCCTCAAAAACAGAGGAATCCACTTGAAAAAATGCGTTTGATTAAAGAAATGAAAACTAGAATGAAATATAATTCAAATAATTAAATGTAGCCCAGAGTAAATCGCAAAACCATAATCCTTTGTCCAATCATCAACAAATATCACACTATATATATATACTATACAGATCACACTTAATAAAAATAAAACCTGTTAAAACAAGTAAAAAATCTGCAATAGATAAAACTGTATAACACATAGTCAGAAAGTATTACACAGTTACAATGGAAACATCGTCATGTTTTACAAAACAAATACAATTCTAAGAACCCATGAGTGAAAGCAAATTAGAATATGCTATAATATGTCAAACACACTTATCAACTATATTCATTGCCGACAAGGTCTTTTGCTTACCACCAGGGATCATATGGCTGGCTGGGATACGAAACACATACTATATTACTATATATGTATAAATAAGTAATTTTAATGCATATTAACTGTCAATAAGTGATTGAATCAGCACTCAATACGAAACAAAAACAATATTATCATGTGACTGAAAATTTAAAACTGTTCTTCCATTAGCAGTCCTCGTTGTCATCTTTAATTTAGGTCATAACGGTCATTTTATAAACAACAATTGTAGAGTGGGAATCATGAAGTTAATTGGAATAACGCAGCATTATTTATTTTATTTTTTTTTACTTTAACACTGTTTATTCCTTTTTGTTTATTTGTTATTATTTCATTTGAATTAACTTTACTATAATTCACAACAACTGGCGAACAAGCAAGTTAGATTAGTGGTCAACAAAAGGATTAGAAAGACAAATCCCGCGTTTTACTGTAGGAAGACTAATACGTTATACGGCTACTATAGTCTTGAGTGTTTCTTGTGGTGTTAATGTTCTGAAGGCTTGGAAAGGTTCTTTCAGGCTTTGGGAATATGGAGATCTAACTTCCATTCTGCTACCAGTTAGTTCGTTCTTTACTGGGAAAGCTGATGAGTTTCTTCATTTTCTTGGAATGGCAGGTTAAATTATTGTTGATTCTCTAGGTGCTGTGCACCAGTTATATTGCTGTTGTAGCGGGAAGCAGAGCTGTGTCCACCATGGGGACAGTCAGCAGTAGGATGTTAGCTGGTACTGAGTGTAAAACACCTCCTCTCCCATTGTTTGAGGCTCACCTGTGTTGGTAAAAGTAACTGTGATGGGATGTGACAGAAATTAAGCAAACTATCCATAACTGTATGGTATATATTCCATCTTCTTGACAAGTGTTAATGCAGTGTTTCAGTTCTGATGGTTGGCAAATCTGTTTGTTTGTTTGTTTTATTTTGATATTTGCACCAAGCTACACAAAAGCTATCTCATCTAGTCAAACATAAGTTTCGGCTGAGAGACTAGAGAAATGGCAGCTAGTCAACAGCACCCGTTGTCAACTCTTTAATCGAATAATGGGATTTCACCATACTCTTATTATGCACGCATAGCCTCAAAATATGAAGCATGATTTTGTGAAAATGGGTTGCGACTCATGGATCATTGGACCCAAAGTTCGGCATGCTAACCACCAGGCTATGCCCAGCTCAAGACGGTCATAACATGGTAAGTAAAGCAAAATAAATGGATGGATCAGTAGTCATTTCATAGCCTTCGATAGGTTAGAAGACCAGTCAGCAAGGTGGGGTTAAATTTCTAACATTAAATGACACGATCAAACTTTTTTAGAAAATTATAAGTATAGAAATGCAATATGAAAATTGTGATCATAGTTTTGAACACTGGCAACTATGCGTGCATAGTGCTAAAAGACTATTATCCTTGCCTCTAACCCAAACTGTTCAGACCAGGCTGATTGAGGGTGAACACAACTAGGCTGACAGTGGAAATGCAAACTCGTGAAAACGTCTACTCCAATTTTTACAATAAAGGGCTATGTTAGTTTTATAACCTTGTGAGGTATAAAGTACAACTTTAAACTAGATGGCTCTGTGCTAGTTTCTATAACGGTCAACAAGTTCAAAAGCAGCTGACCAATCTCTTATATGATTTTGTGGGAATAATAGTACCCAAAATTAATTTTCAACACATCTGCTTTAAGTATAGTATAATTTGAAGGAAAGCATAGCACAGCTTTGCATGGTTTTAATTAGATGCCTCAAACAAAATAATATCAGAGCATGCACACAGGCTACCAGTAGATAAATAGACATTCATAAGAATACAAAGCTGACATCTCTATGACATTATATACAAATAACCGTGATGCAAAAGTACATACATAGCTCACTAAATACCACAGAATACAAACAACCATGTCACAAACAAAAATATCCCGAGAATTAACTATGTTTTCATTAGGTCACATAGTTGGACCTTAGGAAGATGATCAAAGTCAGCAAAAAATCGCCAGGTCATTTCCAATACTGTTATCCACAATAAACAAGGTGATAATGAAATTCTAATTAATTTGGAAAATAAACCATTCTTCCTGTTCTGGGCACCCAACACCACAGGCTCTTTGTGCTGTGAGGAAAAGTATGGAGAACGACCCATGTTAAACAGCTATTACAGTAGCAGGACAGTTGCAAGTATGCTTCAACACCATAAAACGTTATCTTCATAGCATAAGCTCCAATAGCAGATAGATAGTAGAAGCCACTTTCTCTTCAAGCATTTACATCAGTGGGCAAAACAGATGCTATCCCACTCTTTTGCCTTTTTTGAGCATTGTATTTTTCTGAAGATTTCACATTTGCACAATTCGTAGAAAGTGGACACACTTTGATTTGGCAGCTATCCTTCCAGGAACTTTAATTGAATCAAAATACAGCATTTGGTACGCCATGTCTTCCCTTAGTGTGGTGAAAGTCATAAACAGCATTTATATCTTATCAATAAATACCCTTGAGCTTATGAATAATCCAATTCTAGAAGTCAAATATACGCCTTCCCATCACAAAAGAAATCATTTGACTCGTCATGTCTTTGCTTGAAGTGATATAAGCTAATAAACAATGCTTCCCATGATGCATATCAATACTGTACTCTGGCCAGTAACTCTGCTGTCTTATGATTGTTCTCTCTATGTATGCTCATATGACAAAAACACGCACGAACCAACTTCTATCTCATTATAAAATCATGTAGTTTATCACATATGCATATGAAATGGCGCTACATGTTATGTTTGTAGTTACTTACTTTATCTCGTATACCGATGGTCGAGAATAGAGTAGAAAAGTAAATTACATTTACTGTTGTAGATGACTACCAACAAATGTAACTGCTCAACCGATTAATGTGTCACCATCTATTGCTCAGGAAACTTCACTTTACCAGCTACATAAGAAAATAAATATACGAAACATCCAGTATAAATTCTCAAGCTCGTACAATAAATAATTCATAAGTGGCCCACATGTACATAACTAACTATATTCACCATGGAATATTTCACTTAAGTATTAGAAGTCAAGGGCTACAGATTATTTTAGCTTTTAGGTGTTTTAGATGTTCTAACTATCATCACCAGATATTTTAGCTGTTGAAAGTATAAATATATTTAAAACCATCAGTCCACTGAATGGCTCAGTATAACTTTTTACTTTCAGAGCTAACAGCTATTCCAAATGCTGCTTCTTTACTTCATTCCAAACAATAATACGTTGGAGGCCGATGTTGCCAATATGTCTGGTCTTCTGAGCATTGCTGCTGCTCAGATATTGTTTTTTTTTTTGGCTTATCATAAACAGCCAGAGAATTAGTAGTATTTTCTTCATTGTTGTGTAAGTCAAGATGGTTAGAAAACGTACTTTTATCATAATAATTTACATTTGGATTTTATCCCTTGTATAGCCAGTAAATCATAAATTCTTGAGTAGCATATAATTTTAGTTTGTCAATGTTCTCTGTGTTCAACATGCTTACATGTGTCACATGATTTTGAAATTTATATTTTAATAGATTGAGCTGTCAAATAACAAGAAAAGGCCCAGTGTATGCAAAACAAAGTAGTTACATGTATCTCGATTACTCTACGATTTTAACAAATATTGTGAAACATTTCCATCAGATGGGGGACCATACATCATATCCACAAGGAGCTGTATTTTGCAATTGAACACTAAGATATTTGGAAACATCTAATAGGGTGTTACTCTATTAGTGTAAATTTCATCATGATTTAGAGCAAATAATCATTGTACTCAGTTTAGCAAAGACTCACAAACTTTTCCAAGCATATGCTTAACAGTCTATATGACTCATTCATCCAAAAATTCGGACTGAGGATGGCATGCTAAAGTATGCATCTGAAGCACACATAATGCATTGTACAATGTGATAAACAGTAAACTGTTATTGTTTGCACCTTGAAACATATGAATTTATTCAGATGTTCTGGGGCATGTTGTCTATTGTTCTATTAACTTATCAGCAACAGTCCACACTAAAATCTTAACAAACGAATAAGTTCCTACATACTTAGTGAAGTAAATGATCATCACCAACAAATATTGATTACCATCATTCGTCATCGGGAGGTTGGCAGTGATCTCCAGGACTATTCTCTGAAGCAAAGAGCCTAAATTATCGGTCTGAAAATTTCATGGCAAGGCTGATTTTCCCTCTGAGCAGTACACGAAGTACAGTGTCTGCACCTATCTGAGCAACCTGCCAAAGATATACTTCAACAAGCTGCGTACTGGGGTCCTTCAGTCATTGAATCATGCAAAGTTGAAAGTATTTCTTGCCTCGTAGACCTCAGGACTACTAACTACATGACATTTCAGATTTCAAATTTTGTGGATCATAATAATGGCCCAGCAAACTATATCACACTTCATACTGCTTATATGAGTGTCAAAGGTTATGTATATCCACATGGCACCATATTTCACTTTTTTGTAAACCAAGTGGTCCCTAACTTGGTTCTTCAGTTGCTCATCCCCGATAGCTTTCATATCAGTATGATGTCTCGGAACTGAACTGTGGAAATGGAAAAAGCACTCAGTATGTAGTTAGAAATCCAATTGTAATGCAACGCTACTGCTCCAAATAATTTTGCTTCCATACTGTTACCTACAATTACATTTGATGGAGTCAAAATAGGGATTTGTAGTTTGAGTACATACTTTCTACAGTATCTCCAGCCTTGTTTCCTTACTTTTTACGATCCCTATTTGCAGGTTTTTAAATTCCCAATTTTTATTTATCTTATTTTCTGTTTTTTATACCCAACTAAGGGCAAAGGCTTACTTGATATGATAGCTAACTTTATACATTGTAATGACAACAAACATAGCTAATAACTAGCTGATACGCTTCATGATGATTTACTGTATCTATTGGCTATATGATCGCATTAGTTCGAGGTGTAAATTGTTAAGCTGCAGTTGGAAGTTGTCATGGAGATTTGTTTGAAAATATAGTGAGCATTTATAGTTTCTGTGTAACTAAATTCTCTCTATATATAATGCATAGCAATCGGCAAATATATGCCTAGACTAAGACACAACCCCCAATAAGCGTGTATAAAATTTTATCAGTAGAAAAGCAGCCTTTTCAAATAAAACATATACATCTAAAACATCACTTTAAAATAATCCTTCGTGTCTTTTAAGCTAATTATTCTACGAATGTGTGTAACAAAATTTAATATTATATGTATTGATTTTTTTTTACTTCTTCACTTCATACACCTAAAGACGTCGATTGTACAGTATACAAAGCATTGAGTATCTTCATGTTACAGTCATCTAATGTTCATATATTATTGGCTGGTAGTTCCTATTTCACCATGTGCTTAAGCATTTTAAAGGAACACCAAATGTTTGTAAAAAGTTAATTTCAAGGAGTAATGATAACATCGTCTATGCTAGAATTATGATGTTTCTAGCTTATGTTGAATATAGAAGAAACAAATCGACTTTTAAATACCCCTACGACCTTCGCAGTACCTTATTTAGTATTCTGTAAAAGGTTCGGGTGCAAAATACCAAATCGCTTTTGCTTTAGGCTGGCAAGAGAATAATAATAATAAGAAGAATTACAAACGGGTCATTTTGAGCAAATTATATTTTCCTTCTAAGTCTAACATGCGTACTTTTGTGCATTTGTATATGTGTACAGTCTTAGCAGCCAATGGTAAAAGTTTTGGAGTGTTGTTTGAACTGAATCTTTACTGTTTAAGATGTTTTTTGCCCAGAAGTTCTATTAGGGTTTTGTGCAATTCCTTACCAACCCTATTATGAACCACTATCGTGGTTCGTGTTATAATAAAAGTGTTCTTTTGCAACATTGTGAAACAGCCTGCATTCATAGCTTCCTTTTACTTTATAAGCTACTTAAGATGCATGACACACTTTTCAATGCAAACCTTCATGGTTTTAGTATTCGAAAAATAGATCAATTGTTAAAATATATTTCTTTGAGATTTAGGAGTAATTATAATATGGCTCAGGTATTGTGATCAGTTGTTGACACGATTTTTAATTTGCAACAGAACTGTTTTAATTCTACAGTCACTGGCATTTCTGACAATGATGTCAGTACAGTCTTGTCATGGATAAGCCAACATTGGTCCATCAAACAAAATGTGTTTTAGTGATCAAAGTGCATGTTCACATCCTTTAATCCCCCTGAATATATGAATTAGCTTTAGCTAGTGCAGAAAGGGTATGGCAATTTTTAAATAATGTTGACCACAAAGTTTCTTAATATGATGCAAAACAAAGAAAATTATTAATTTTCTTCTTGTTCGTAGGCTAGCTACAGTTCTTAACTGTTATATTCTTCACAATATTAGTAAACAATTAATCTCTGCCTTCTGTATTTCCAAGAAAACATGCAAGTGTATTCATAAATCCACATTTTTCCACCTTAAGCTTCAAGCCTGTTTCCTTATCCATTAGAATGCCATTCTTTTCTGTAGCACTTTGAAATATGTGGCCCAAACATTAGAAAGTCACATACATAAATTGAGCACTTCACTAACTGCAAATCATGTAATGCAAGTTCCATCAGCTGCTTGAAAGTGGCTAGAACATTATACAGGCTGTTTTACACGGTGTTGAATTCATATAATGCACCATGAATGCTGAAAGAAATCTTGGGTATTATTTTGTGGTCAAATTCACACAAACCAGTAGCCAGACACTGTGTTTAAAGAGTTGAAACATCAGGAGCCTCCCAGTGTGTTCATTTGTGTATGTGACAGCAGAAATATACCAACTCATGTTACTAGGATCACCAACTTAACACCAACACAGGACCTTGGCACCTCCTTTTTTTCTTCACAATTACTACTGTTGATGACCAAACACTATCTGATAATTGTATAATTTCATCCTTCAGCATATTCTGTCTCAGCACTACCTAGGTTCCTGGTGTTCATAGGACACCTGTGCAGTGTTTGCTTAATAGAATGCATGGCACTGGCATCTTTTATAGTGACAAGTGTGCCCATTTTGTCCAACAGACACATTGGCAAACTCTGCTAGTAATTTAATGAGTTTCTTTGTCGTTGGCCTTCTGGGTGGCTCAGTATTAAGTCCGATGGCTTAGCTCACTAAAAATCGAGTTTCGATACCTGCGATGGGCATAATACAGATAGCCTATAGTATAACGTTGTGCTTATCAACAAATAAACAAAACTCTGCTTTTTTGCATTAGTTCCTTGAGCACATGGTGAGTAAGAATGAAATAACTATACATCCAACCAAAACTTAGGCAGCCAAGAACTGGACCTATCCAGAAAGGAATTAAGTGGATTTCTTTCATTTGAGCCTTATTATTGATTCTTTGCATCAAGCTTCTTAGAAGTGGTCCATCATCTTTCTAGTAAGCCCAGTAATCATAATAATCACGTTGAAAACCATCTGCAACTACATTAGAATGACTGAAAAATGTACTGGCTTAAGTTTACTACCGTTATACCTTCAAACGTACTGATATTATAATTCAAATAGATGATGGGTCTCTTATATAACTACAATGTTGTCATAGATTAATAATAGTACTACAAAGTATAGTTGCGTGCAACAGAATGTGTTTTATTGTTTTAAAGTATAAGTATGATATCAACGAAAAAACTTGATAGTTACCTTTGTTATAATTGTTTTGCACTACTTGTGCAGACAGGTATTTCTGTTATTGATCAACTATATTTTACTATGATTACAAGTAAAATTCCATAATTCAGGTGGAATGATAGCCAACAATTTAAAAATAACGAGGCATCAACAAGGTATGAGCCGGCAAACTACTTGAAAATGCCAATAGACATTCAAGGAAGCCACTTTGGAATTTATCTCGTTTACATGACCCAGTTTCCATTCCATGGATATACAAACGTAAGCCATATAGGAGTGATGACACAACTAACCTTAAAAATAATGCTCAGATAGGAGGTTTCCTGGGGGTATGAGAAAAAGCTATGAAAAGTAAATGAAGAGGTGATAGAAGAAATTGAAGCACTGCCTTTTTAATACAGTTGACTCCCACAGCTCTGTATTTCACACTTTTAGAACCAGTATGGAAAGATTATGGTATTATGAGTATTTAAATTTCTATACATGCCTGATCTATGCATAAAGTGGTCAGTGATGCTGGAAACATCTAAGTTAATGCTGCATTAGGTCCTTTATAAATATTGGATTACACTATTATATAATTAAAATATACTTGTTCTGATCTTTGTCTTTTAATTGTTATGCTGTTATGTTATTTTGTTCCAGTTGTTGGATCTGTTATGCAGTTGTGAAGTATTCCATTTCTTATACAAATATACGGTTACCATATAATCTGCTGACCACAGAGTTTCGTAGTTTAATTGGAGATCTGTGCTAACAAACATGACATTAAAACTAGAAGGTTTGACCCAAACTCTTCAGGCAGAAACATAACTAGCTTGGGGCTCATCTTATTATATATATAACTTATAATTGTCTACCACGAGAGTTTAATCTGATTGACTCAAGTATGCAGAAAGGAAAATGCAAAGAGCCACAACTGGAAGGTAAGGTAACCAGTTCACTGACTAGTCTGTTTTCTTCAGTAGACTTAAATTCTGCTTTTAAATCCAAAGCTGTGATCAGGGGCGTATTATGTTTGACTATAAATATATTTAAAATGTTTCTGAGAAAGTAGAGAAGACATGAAATGCCCATATTACCTAGGGTGGTATGGGGGCCATGAGTGACTCCATGGAGGTCTATGAGAAAATTCTTCCACAACCATTGATTTTGACCAAACATTTGGTCGAGACCTCAAATTCGGATTTTCAACACTAATGTCACCAGCTCATTTCCTAACTTGCATAAGTTCAATGTTTGATTTCAATGCTCTTCTGAATTGCATAATGCTGTAAAACTTTATGAAAGCCTAATTTTATCAGAATCTATATTTTTTATTATCTGGCACACTCATTGAAAGATAGTATATTTAATCTGAATGACGTTTCATGGTACTTTACATCTAAATACAAACTTATTTACTAGCTTTCATGTCAGCATTTCAGCTTATTGGTTTACAAATTATATACCTTCAGCCTTAAAATTATAGTTAAAGACATAAGACATTAGTGTTTATTAGTTTAAGTATGAAACAAAGAGGTCACATGACCGGATAATGTTGCATGACTTAGAAGAGATGTGGTTCTTTGTTTAAAATTACTGTGTTTTTTAATAGATATACTATGGTTTTTGAGTTGCAATGGTGGAAAATATGGATCGGTATTTTACTCTGTTCTGTGAATCTGGTTTCCAATTTTCTTCCTGTTTCTCTCAAATTTGAAACCATTGGAGATTGTACCCTTTTTATTAAGAACACAAGTTGTATATTCAATATCACTCTTCCAGAAATTCTCAACACCCAACACAGTAGAAACTTATGTCCTATCACCAACTGACAAAAAATCATAAAGTTCACAAAGTGTATTTGAATGGAGTGGTCAAGTTAATATATAAGTAACATTTATTTGTGGCTTCTTATCTCTTTCCATTTTATATACAGGATATTGGCACACAGTTTGAGTGAATTACATTGAAAATCATACTTTTTAGTCTGTGGAATGTATAAAACTACTCTATGTGAACATGGTTATCCTTTTTCACTTTTCACTATCTCATAATAGAGTCAATACTACAATTTCTAACCTAAGTAGCCTGAAAGTTTTTCTAGTCACAAAAACTCTTCACTATTTTGTAATGACACTTATGCATTAAACTTAACTTTCCCTCTATAATGATTCTGTTGCTTTTCCTGGAAGTTTTGATATCCACCATTAGGATATCACGAATAAGTTTTTAAAGCAATTAGCTAGTTCCAAAGATCCATTAATTTACTTTGTCCGCTACTCACAAGTTGAATGCACAAAAAACCATAATAGCAATATTGAGTTGATCTCTTGATCCTACAATACTTAAGGCTAGTTTCAGATCTGGATGGCTTTCCTAGAGTTAAAAAAAACTTGTTATTGAATTAATTCATTTATTGTATTTGCATGCTGACTGAATTAAAATTATTGGTCATATTAACTGTTTCAGTTTGAATAGGTGTTCTGAGCTATTTATCAGCAACCTTGATAGATTCAAAGGCTGTAATAGAAAACCTGGCTGATTTTGTCAAAGCAGTAGTTATTTCTACAAAGTAACTGAAATTTGCATGGAACATAATTCGTTTAATGTGCTTTAAACCTATATTATCAGTCTACAGAGGGTTAAATGCACTTTACAAGAATTATTTGTATGTGGTAATGATGTGGCATATAACTATAGGTGGGAGCTGTCATGCCTCAGATGGCATGTTTAGAATCTATATATTTAGTTCACAGTGAAATTCCTGCCATTCAGTTGTCCAGTATTGAGTTGGTTGAATGCTTTGTCACAAACTTTTTGAGAAAGGTTGTTCATGTAGCAAGTGTTGTAGAGTCAAAGGACACGTATTTTCAAGAAGGAAACCTTAAATGAGCTGCATGGAAGTCCAAAGTTTCGGATATCAGCTCTTTAGGACAACAATAAGCTTCAAAAAGCATATTTCAAACTACATCCAGGCATTGTTCTCATCTGCAAAGTGAAGGTTATATAAACTATTATTGTTACAAAGAAGAATTATTCATCCTTAAAAGTCATTGCAATGAAACCGAATATACCTACTGGTAATATTACGAAGATAGTAAACAAGAAGTTGGCAAAAGTTAATAAGCCAAAGGTTCATAAGATTTCAACCATACCTCGAAATCACGAGAAATATGGTAACAACTTGAATCACAGCAATTGTGTTCAAACACAAACCTATCATGTCCCCTGGTTCAAGTCCAATGGACATTCGTGTCTTTGGTGTGCTTAAACATAGTCTTGGAAGTCTTTATTTATGTTCAGTGAAGGGATTTAAAATGTTTTTAATATATAGTTTCTGTGGATTCTTGGCCATATCAGTATCTGAAGGAATGAGCATGCTGACGCCATGGTCAAATAGGCCTTCACTGGTGACGTCAATGCTTTTCCCATTCCTTATTCGTATTATTTCACAGCCAGCCTTCTCGCTAATCGGCTGGAAGTTTGGGGGAAAATAACACAGCAAGCTATTTCTGATAAAACCTACTCTCAAATATTGGCTGTCTAGTTTTTGTAGGAAATAGAGGAAGAAAATTGCCCTTACAAGGCTCTGCATTGGCTCCAGTTTTACTATTTATTATTTTATCTGGCAAAGAAAGGAAAGGACCCGCTAATGTCTGACCACTGTGGTGTTCAAGTCACAAATGACCACGTATTATTACTGTGCTGTCACTACAGTGATCAGTGGTGATGTAGTTTAAACATGTTTTAACTTGTGATGTTTCTTAAAACAATGGGCAGTGTCATATACAATGTTGAAACTGCCCAGACTGACGAAATGTTAGTATTTTATGAACCATAAGGGTCTTGGTAGCAGCAAGTAGCTTGAATGTACTGAAACTCACCATAGTGGTCTATAAAGGACGTGTGGACAAGCCTCAGTATAGAGTCATCAACAGCATCACAAGGTGTGAGGTAGATTCACCAATGGCCTAAGAGAATGACAAGATAGCTGTCCTAGATAAAATTCAACACAATTCATTGTAGTGGCATCAAGCAGAAGAGATAATACCTCATTACGATCCAGCAAGATTAGGAATTTGTCAGGAGCATTTCAGACCAGCATGGCATATGTATGACACTTCAGAATCATTCCTGGTGTCCGAGGATATTGTAAGATGTAATGATGAGTTGTACAATACACCGTGCCATTATGATGGCAATGATAATACTTGCTTCTGTGCACAACATCCTAATATTGACTTAGCTTGAAGATGCTGTACTCACCAGGATAAGTGCATCTCCAGACCTCAAGAAGAAGATAAAAACTCTTGAAGATATTTTGTTCAGATTTCAGGAGAGATGTTGACAATAAGAACCTTGACTTTGAGGTTAAATAGGCAAGCCCACGAGAATTTAAAGGAAAAGGGATACGAACCATTTCATCAAACATTTCAAGCAAGTAGCTGCTTGAAATGGGTGGACTCAGGGATATGCAGTGCAATGCCTGATATTGAGTTTAGAACATGCTTGATACCTTAGAACAGTGGTCATCAATTATTTTATGGACCACTTCAGAGTTTTATAGAGAACACAACATTTCCTAAATACATTTTTGCTTACTTGTGCAATATCTGATCATAATGTGACGTACGAATCAGTGTTTTGAAGGCATGATGTTGCTCATGGACCACTTAGTGGAGATAATTGAATCTGGATACATTCACCAGTAATAGAAGGATTGACATGGTTTTTGTCATAAGTACAGCACGTGATTGCATTCGCCATTTATATGCTGAGTGCTTCTGAATTCTAGTAATGTACAATAAAGAAAGAACTAGTTGCAGTTGTAATACTTGTCAAACATTATCACCACTAATTGCATAGTTGTGAGATCACCACTCGAGTGAACTATATGCCACTGAAATAGCTAATAAATGTCAAAAACCTAGAGACATGTTGAATAATTATGCTCCAAAAGTCCAACTTTGTTTTAGAACATTGCCTGGGTAATCAGTACAGAAATGCAAATGAATTATCTCACCAACTCATGATACCATGTATGCTTATTGAATGTTGAGATCTTGGACACCATGCATTAAACCATGGCAATTGCAGTGATGCCAGACCATTTGGGAAGTTACAATACTGCATTTACACTGACACCACAGATGATCAATAAAAATCTTTGGGAGAACTAACTGAAGGACTCAGACCTAACTTGGGTATTACTTGCATTACAGCAAAGTAGCACTTTCACATCATAAAATGCCAAATATAATATTGCTGCATGCAAAATATGGAATTTGTATAGCATCTGCTGAATGGAATATTATACCATTGTTAATAACCTTTGAGACATGAAATCAAATCTGTGATATAGCTAGTAGTCCCTAATGCTCTAAGGCAGGAAATATTTCAGACTTTGCATAATGCAAGAACTGAAGTGCACCAGGGAGTGACATGAACTACTGCTAATGTGAAAAAGCAGTTTTCTGGCCACATTCACATAAAGACACTGAGAGATGCTGTAGCCACTGTACTCAGTGTGTTGCTGAGAGGTAAACTGTTTATGGCAGGAAAACTAAAGCATTAATCAAGGAGCTAACTTCAACAACCAGTATTGCAAAGTTATATTGAGTTTTGGGTGTGACAAAGATGCACACTTCATCATATCATTCTCAACATGATGGATTTAGTTGAACGAGCAGTACAGACTATCAAGTGAATTAATGTTGAATGGACCGATTAGGATGAGCACTTACTATATGTCATAATGACATACCTTGCAACTGAGAAAAGGTTGACTGGTTGTTCTCCAAACCTCCTGATGTTTAGGTGAGAAGTACAAGTTCCAGCAGAATTGATATGGCCTTCCATCCTTTACAGATATACTTCACTGTCTATGAGAATTTTTGGAATGGTCGTGTTCTGCAGTAGAAGATACACATGAATTTGTAAGTCAACAATCGGGTAAAGTAGTCATTCATCAAAAGGGGTGTTAGAGTAAAACAGCAATGGAACAAATGCTCAAGCCAAATGGCTGCGTATGGTTGTGATATGTGCTTGCAGAATGGAGAAAACCAGGTTCTGGCTGGATTGATCCAAGTCTTGTCTGCTAACAGCTTAATGGAGTAAACTGTGAATTACTGTGGCTGCGTGGCATGCATATGCACATCAAAAACGTCAACAAACTTAAAAAATTACACCACTGACGAAACTCTTGATAATTGTTACTCTACGGATCCAAGGTAAGGTAAATTAGCAAGTTGACTCTTATGTTGTCATTTGATCTCTTTTCAGCTGACGAGGAAGAAAACACTAGTCGTACATATCTGGCTGATGATGAGGAGTCAAATAAGGAAATACCAGTGGAAATACAATCAGTTTACTGTAATGGTCGGTCAAGATGCCATTAGTCATTATGATTGGTATTAGTTAGAACTGTCAGTTCAGTGACAAAAATCAATGACTGAAAGGAAGTGGTGTTCCTTGCTGAGCAGTTTTTCTCGATAGGAAGTATATACAGTACATTTTATGATAGCCACTTGATTACTTTATAGTTAGGACAGTTGGGTGATTAAAACTTACAACTGAAACAACCTTGTGACCTTTACTTTCCAAGCTCTCGAATGATATTTGGTTGCAAGATTTGATCTGACATTTTGCAATAATCTCTCAATCTATCTAGTAAAGTTATAATGGGATTTCTTTGATGCAAACCACACAAAGCTCGATAGCTACAGAGGTAGTACAACTGTAATTGTTAGGTGAAAATCATATGAAAGTTACAGATGAATTCAACTGGTTACCGGGGGTTATGACAAATATAATACTATACAATACTTGGCTTACAAGCTGTCAGGATGAATTTTGTAGCGAATGTTGGCGGGCATTTGCAAGTAGAAACTTCCAGAGTGAACTCGCGATTTTGGCGTAAATAGCTGCGACTTTTCGCTACTCTGCAAGATTATGCTTGATTGACTAATTGGAACATAGAAATCTTCCTGAAGTGCAGCCAAAAAATCGTACATGAACACGGTTTGAGAATTCAACACAGAACGTAGAAACTTTTAACCAGACAAACTCTTAACATTTTGTTAGTTTTCCGTTTTAGTTATTACAGCGTTATCTAGCGTAGTGGATAAAACATAGCAATTAAGCCGAATACTGTGTTACAGCAGTGAAAGTAATATGGCTGTCGTTCCTCATATGTATGCTTACTACAGTGAACGTATGTGCGTGTACTTTGTGGTTGATGTCTTGAAATGTGGTCTGGGTCGATGTTTATAGCAGAGCAGCTCATTTTTCCTTGTTTCCATCTGTTTCAAAAATGCACATGAAGTAAGCGACTGGCGTCAGTCAGGTGCTATAAAACCCATCGAACCATAAAATAGTGACGTCATTACTACAAATTAGTTAGTATATAAAATGTAAATAGAAGCCTCTGTGTAGTCGAATGTGTCATATACAAGAGCACAATGTATTTAGGCAAATAAATAATTTTGACTTAGAATATTGAGATAGATTTGGTGGAAACTGCAGTGATTGGCTTGAATTGTATTGAAATAAAAACACAACGCTTTCTGTATGTTTTCAATGTAGAGAAAAGATGTCTTAAGTTCAGGTTCGAACTCAAACGGAAATATTCGAAAGCGTGGGATTATTACTGAAACAAAAACACAGTTACTAGCCTACATAACTTGAAAAAAACACATTGTATTCATTGATGTTGGTGAAAGAATACCTTGCAGTTTTGGTATCTGAGATGTTAGTAGATTATGTAGCTTATTCTTAAAAAGTAAAACCACGAGATGATAACTTGTTCATTCGAAGTGAAAGAAAACATGGTGTACCTTTTGTTTTTGAGTTTGTTTTTATTCAGAAATACATTTTGTTTTTGTTTGTTTTTGAAGTTAAGCACAAAGCTCTACAATGGGCTATCTGTGCTCTGCCCACCACGAGTATCGAAACCCGGTTTCTAGCGTTGTAAGTCCGCAGACATACCACTGTGCCACTGGGGGGCTGCATTTTGTTGGCACATATTTTTGTTGTTAAGCTCAAAACTGCACAATGGGCTATCTGTGCTCTGCTCATCGCGGGTATTGAAACCCGGTTTTTAGCGTTATAAGCCTTCATACTTACTGTTGAGCTACTGTGGGGGGGGGGTACATATCGAAACAATTTTTTGTATTTTCAGATATTACTGAATTTATATGTACTTAGTATGTTTTTAAACAAGGTGGTCGTGATACAAGAATTATGTGTTAACTACATTTAGTTGTAGTGTTATGACGTACGTTTTGCATATACTATATGTATATAATTTGGATTTATTTGTCGAGTCAGAAGTGATTCCACCTATTCATTCGTTATTATTGATTATGGTTGACTAGTAACAGAAAACAGGCTGCAGTTGTGAACAGACGGGTTACGAAACCTTCAAGATTAGAAGCATTGGTTACTATTGTAAAGTATTTGATCTCATTTCAGTTACTAATGTATTGTGTTTTCTTGCCATAATTCTTGACCACTGGCTATGTATTATATATATGGTGATTTGTCTTTTACTCACACAGTGAACCTATATTTGAAGAATATGTAGCATATTGATATTACTAACCGATTTTTCTCTTAATTATTCAGCAAACAAGCTATCTAAAAATACTAAAACGAAATATGAATCGCAGTCTATCGATCGATTCACAATTGTCACTGAGTTATACCAGTCTCAAGGAATTCCACTCCTCATTAGTAACCCTGAAGTACAAATCGAAAGAACAATATTAGGCTTCATATGGTGATGGAGTGTATATTATATATGGTGCTTTGAGTTGTCTTTTACTTATCACGGTGAACCTATATTCACATATGATTTGAAGAACATGAAGGTTCGCTGAGGTGTTTAGAAGACAACTCAAAATACCATACATATAATATACAACCTATCAATATTTGTAGCTCTTCTTTCAATTTGCCATTGCGCTTGGCCAATGAAAGTGGGTTTTTCTCGGGGCACTCGTGTTCTCTCTTCACAGCAATTCTTTTGCTGTTGGATCTATAAATCCCCACCACAAATTCTTTAGTTTTGAATATATCAAGCCCCAGATACAAAAATTTTAATTTAATTACCTTGATTTCTTCTAACTACGTTTACTTAGTTTGTTTTAGATTCTCTTTTCATTTGAAGACCATATTTCAGTTCTGATTTGTGTCATGACTTTGTTTTACACCATCTCTTCTATACCAAGCTTCATTTTCGATTCTCCCATTGTGTTGTAGTGCATATGTATTTTTGCGTTTTCTCTTGTTGTTTTTTTTTTGGGGGGGGAGGTAAATTTCCCTGTTTTTAACTCTTCCGACTTAATTTCAAGGTATGTTAACATACTTTCTGTATGTTTAAGGATTTATTCTTTGGGCTATCCCCATTCTATTTTCTCTATTACTGGTTGGCATTCTTTCTATTTGTAATACTGTATTTGATTTTGTTTATTTTTGTATTTTATTTGTAATTCACAGGTAGTTCTACATTTTGTTTATTTCAATATGGTTTTGTTCTGAGCTTTTATACTGTTCATTTGCATTTGTTTGAGCTATATTTAAGTTCATTTTAAAGCCGTATCATCATTTTTGTTTTGGGGATAACGAATTTTTATTTCATTTAGTTATTTTGAGTTTTTACTTTTATTTACTGGAGTTTATACGTAACCCTTTTGTTATCTTTGAGAGGTCTAATTATGTAATTCGGCTGTTAAGTTAAAGTTTAGTGTTCAGATCTTGAAGACCCTGAGAAAGGAAATATCGCAGCTGTGACTTAATTTTACCTGTCTATAACTAGTATAGGATTTATCTTTATTTAGGTAAATTCGTGTAATTTTTCTGTATGTGGTTATGAATTTTAGATAGCCACAAGGGACACCGCTACAAACGGGTGGGTAGTCTGTGAGGATCCCCACCGGTGGAAGTTTGGTTTGTTTTGAATTTCGCGCAAAGCTACTTAAGGGATATCTACGATAGCCGTTCCTAATTTAACAATGGTAGACTAAAGAGAAGGCAGCTAGTCAACACTACCCACCGCCAACTCTTGAGCTATTCTTTTTATCAACGAACAATTGGATTGACCGTCACATTATAACGCACGCAAAGCTGAAAGGGCGAGCATGTTTGGTGACGGGTTTCGCACCCGCGGCCCATAGATTGCGAGTTGAGCGCCCTAACCACCAAGCCATACCGGTGGAGGTTTTATGCTATAGAAATGATGTAATGAACATTTTAAACGATATACATGATTGAATAAAAGAAAATATCGAACTATTTTGTTCCTTCCACGAAACTCATCAGACGGTGACAGGAAATATTGATAAAAATTCCTGTAGATGACTCCACGATTGTATTTTGGCGGGCGAGAGGTATTTTATTTTTCCTCATGGTTTAATCAAAAAGGAATATTTTATCATCTTTAGTAATAAAATTCTTGCAGCTATATACAACATACTTGTCCCACACTTTCATCCCCGCTATCTTCATTATCCTTTTGGAAAACCAGTGCAATACGTCTGTGCCTAATCACATCATATTGTTACAAGACTAGTACACAACGCCTGTGCCTAATCACATCATATTCTTACAAGACCAGTACGATATGTCTGTGCCTAATCACATCATATTGTTACAAGACCAGTACAATACGTCTGTGCCTAATCACGTCATATTACTATTATAAGTCCTTAATTATACTGATCTCCTTTTCCCGATATATGTAGCTAGAAACCGGGTTTCGATACCTGTAATTGGCAGAGCACAGATAGCCCATGTGTAGCTTAATTACAAACAAGCAAGCAAACCGATATTTGTGCATTACTTCCAGACCTGAAACACGTTTATACATCATGGAACTGTTTTATGCAGGCATATCATATGTTTTCTACATGCTTTAGCAATATAGAATGTAGTAGTCAATATTTTGTTTCATTTGGTATAGCCCAAGTCATTCGGTGAAGCATTTGGATCAGTGTTAGTATTCGCGTATATTCAGATATTTGACTCTATTAACATTAAAGTGTACAAGTAAATATATTTTTACGTTAGTCGAAGAACCATTAGCAAGGTATTTCCGTTGGAACGTCATTTGAAGCTTAGGCTTGCAAGTAACTTACGACAGTGTACAAGTGAAGGCATCTTGTAGAAATAAACTAATTTGTTATCGTTATATGAAGTGGCCTTGGCCTTATTTTCACCAAATAATTTAAAGAATATATTCAACGAAATAATAACATAACAATAATATTTTTTTTTGTGTTTCAAAAAACCTACATTTGTGCGTATTATAGATTAATGTTGAGGCGTCCTTGACCGGATGTTGAAAGGTCCAAAACTTATTGTTAATCTTTTACTTAGGTAAATATTACACACAGAAAAGGTGCTTATTAAAGCATAACTTCTATAGTATTGTACTGGATACATAAATAACGTTTCGTAGATTTTTTGTCTCTCATGATGTATTCTCCTATTGAACGAGAATTTATTAGCAGTGGATTGTGTATGACAAAAGATAAATGTAAAATAATATTTATAGCACACCTTTGACTTCAAGCTGCAATGGACAAATGAAGAGGAACGTGGGGGTGGAATCAGCAGTTTAACATGTTGTCATTATACTTTTTACGCTTATTCGTTTCCTAATATTCCGCCCGCTTTTGGTGTTTAAATTACCATTACCCTAATAAATTACCAAAATAATTTAAGTGTAGACGTAGAAGTTTCTATAAGGTCGCGATATTCTGCAAAATTTCTAAGCCTATAATTGGTTGCAAGAATATTGTTGAATTTTCCCTACAGAATTGAATATGGTATGTCTGTGGACTTACAATGCTAGAAACCGGGTTTCGATACCGGTAGCGGGCAGAGAACAGTTAGTCCTTTGAGCAGCTTTGTGCTTAACTCCAAACAAACAAAACCATTTTGTGAAACTGAGAGTGAGTTTACGAGCTCTATCCCCCGGTGTTCAGCAATAACTTTACGGACTTACAACGCTAAAATTTTGGGACAAGTGCAGATAGCCTTGTATAGCTTTACACTCAAAAGCAATAATAACATCATCCGAAATTCGCAAAATCTCCCACCGATCTTTCAAAAATTTTGATTGATCTAATCCACGAACATTTATATATATATATATATGCTAATTCCATTTATCAATTGCAGATGTGAAATTTTTAGTGAAAGACACAACTGTAAATATGTATATGCAAATATGTGTAACATTAAATAAAACTCTTTAATTGAAAACAACAGTTTTTGGCTACATCACTCTTGGAACGTACATAATATTTACACTAATCCACATCTGTGCCGGATTTACCATGAGGCAACTGCCACAGGGCCTCCATAGTTTAGGGGCCTCACAAAGTTTTTTTTTTAATATTAATATTATGAAATGTAAACAATTAAGCTAAACTGATTTTTATTTCTATATTTCTAACTGTTCTGTTATAGATGTATTCCATCTGGATGGGCCTGAAATAGAATATAGATTATTAGACACTATGAAATATAGAAAACAAGTGTAATTATTGTAGATATAATAGTTCATACAGGCGTCAGTTTAAGCAAAACCTATCGATGGTCTCAGCTTGCCTACTTGGCAGCATTGCTCTGGGAGCTCCCGGAATGTAACAAACAAACTGGCAGGCAGGAAATTACCCCCAAACACATCCACAAATGTACATAGATCCATAGACCATCCACTCCTACCAACTGTGCACACTGCACAATATAAGCATCTACCTGAATATACATACATATATACATACACTAGCACCCTGCCCCCTCAGTGGCACAGCAGTATTTCTGCGGACTTACAACGCTAGAATCCGGGTTTCGATACCCATGTTGGGCAGAGCACAGATAGCCCATTGTATAGCTTTGTGCTTAATTACAAACAAACAAACAAACACCAGCATTCATATATACAAAGATATACGAAGAAGACCTGCAGCTACACAACACTAAAATATATATGATATATATGCAAGGTGCACACACTTGCACACACACACATACAAACATGCACAGCAACACACAAGCATACATACACACTACACACACATACATATATAAAATATTTTGTATTTTAGTATATTATTGATTTTTGTACTATTACATACGTTACAGAAATGAGTGATCAACACAAAACTCCACGACAACATATTACTGGTGCTCAAAAGAGGAAATTAGTACATGGAAAAGAGAAAAAGTATCAGGAAGTTGTCAAAAAATGTAGAATGATTGATAAATACTTTACTCCGTCACAGCCGTCATCATTTAATAATGAAGATAATACTGAAAGTTCAGTTGTTACTCAGTTTCAGATGGACTCTGATTCAAAAGAAACTCCTCAAATAGAATTGGATCCAGTTGAAGTACAGCAAAAACTTCCAGGATTTGAACTGGACATTGGTCTATGGCTTTTTCATCTAACCTCTGAAGTGATCAATTACTGGGTAAGGAGAGGTCCAAATGTGTTACAAAACAAATGTAGTGACTTCACCAAATCATGTAAAAGTAATTGTTCTGGCACTATACGAATGTTTGATCATACTCATCCATATAGTTAAAAAGATTGATCCAAGTTGGTTATGTTATTCACTAAGTCCTGGTAAGTTTTTTTTTTTTGAATTTCGCGCAAAGCTACACGAGGGCTATCTGCGCTAGCCATCCCTAATTTAGCAGTGTAAGACAAGAGGGAAGGCAGCTATTCATCACCACCCACCGCCAACTCTTGGGCTACTATTTTTACCAACAAATAGTGGGATTGACCGCCACATTATAATGCCCCCACGGCTGAAAGGGCGAACATGTTTGGTGTGATGGGGATTCGAACCCGCAACCCACAGATTGCGAGTCGAGCGCCCTAACCACCTGGCCATGCTGGGCCGGAGAATAAAGAACCAGATCATCTTATGTATTTTAAGTTGTCACTGATCTTTTTCATTTTATCAAAAAAAAAAAAAAAGTGATTTTCAAGTTT
>NW_013665667.1:171733-173548 GCF_000517525.1 Limulus polyphemus | reverse complement strand
ACACACATATGTGTGTGTGTGTAAAAAAAAAAATATATATATATATGTGTATACATACCTACATAAATTATATTTATGTGTAATATATCTACATAAGCCTTAAGTCTAATATTAAAAGTGGAAATAAAAATATTTATTAACAATGCATGAGTTTACAATTAGGCCTACTGTATATACAAATTAGTGTAAACATGTACTATTACAGTAACTACAACACAGTCTTCACAGAATCTAATTATTGTTCGACTTATCAATAACAACTGAAATATCTATAGTTAATAAAAGCTATTTTTCAACAATACTTTTGGTTTTATATTTCAATTACAAAATACTATTCATAGAAAAAGACTTCTGTATACCAGTTTCTTTTTCTGATGCCCTTGTCCTTGGTGGAGTTTCATTCTGAATTGGCTTCACCTTCCCTGAGCTTGGACTAGTTACTCCTGGTATGTCTGGAAGATTCTTGGGAGGTGTTCTTGTTACCGGAGAATTTCTCATTTGCATCAGAAATGCTCGATCGTAGATTATTCTGGTGCCTGTCATATGAAAGCTAGATACATTTTCAGAACTCAAAATAATGTTCATTACTTTTTAGCTCTAATATGATTCTTATGTAACATCTAGAATTAATATGCGGCCAAAATAAGACAATTTCACATAAAATCCATTACCTTATGTTGGGTTTTTAATTTTAAAAAAATGTTGAAGGCAAAAAATAGTTTTAGTATTTTTGTGTGTAAACCCTACATGTACATGTAAAACCTTTGATTATAATTAGATGTTTGTTAAGTTAAATACAGTACATCTAACAGAAACAAGAAAAAACATACTGGTTTTATTTTCAGTCTAAATGTCTCTTCAATTTATGAAACTTTCTATGGATATGGATAAGCTCGTTGAATGGTCTATATTTTCAAAATATGTTACAATACAAACAAGTGTAAGGTCAAGTCTCTCGTATAGTATTTTTATAGTTTGCTTTAGTCTCATATTTAACATTTAAACATTTTACTACTTCCTGTTTTAACCAATCATTTGATATTAACAAATCGTAAGTTTCACAGCCATTCTCACTGAAAATATCATGCTCTTTCACAATATGTACTGGTTGCTATACAATTTTATTTTTAAAAATATAATAACTGAAGATAAAGAAAATGGCTTGGGTATAATAAGTTGAAAGACCTTGCAACATTTTTCTGAGTAATTAGCTATGCCAGGAAGTGCAAACAAAATTCTGATTTTTGGCATCTCTTAGAAATTTTGTTCACTTTGATCTTATCTACAGAAACGATGCTGATTTGTTACAGAGTTCAAAGCAAAGTTATTCATACAAAACATGATTTAAAAGGCAAGACTTTTGATACTTAAAACTTATTTTTGAAAAAGTGTAGGGGGTTTGTAGAAATTTTATTTAAAATTAATGACTGGGGATTTCATAAACTGCCTTTTAGTAGCTAATTTGATTTCTGTAATATTCACTTTAAAAGCCTGATTTAATATAAAAAAAGATTAATTAAAGAAAAATACACTGTTTTAAAGAGTGGAAATTTTAAAAATATAATTTTATGTTATATCAACACCTAAGGCAAATGGCTAAGTCAAATCTTCTTCCTATACTGGTTTTAATTCTTCTGCAAATGTATATTTATGCAAACAATGTGTGTGTGTGTGTTTTTTGTGGTTCTGTAGGTCTTTTTTTTATTAGTACTATGTTTATTAGTAGTAAAATGGTGAAAGTGTGCAAGATGTGATAAATCCGTGATCGTATTCTAGGACCAGAGTCCGATTTAGGAACGCTCGTGAACTTGAGCA
>NW_013665667.1:153061-170917 GCF_000517525.1 Limulus polyphemus | reverse complement strand
TTTATAATTTTCCTGGGGAGCACGGCTTCACTATACGATACTCTGTCGTGTACCTGTAAATATTTTCGTCTGGGGAGCACGGCTTCACTATACGATACTCTGTCGTGTACCTGTAAATAATTTCGTCTGGTGAGCACGGCTTCACTATACGATACTCTGTCGTGTACCTGTAAATACTTTCGTCTGTTATGTACATATGTGACAGCACATAAACGAAGAGAATCATATTCAGTAATAGCAAACCGAAAATCAACACCTCGGATGAAGATGGAAATTTACTTTCAACACGGTGTTTGGACTCTACGTTCTTTAACGGGTCAAACTTCCAAATCAAGGTCAACTGGACATTTAAATCACCAGCTGTTACTCTCCATTATTGTTTACTCAACCTTTAGGGTGGGGGTCGATGCGACTCATGCGCTTTTATTATTTTGTTAATGACCAATCTGCTTACTGGTGTTTTTTGTATTCTCTTACTTTAAAACTCTATCCGATAGAGGCGCATCCTGACGACAGCCGTGCACCATAGTTTCCATTGAAAAAGGCTCTGTCGTCGGAATGTCCTGTGCAAGGCATCAAACCGCTCCCTGCATGCTTTTTATGGTCCAACTAGTGTAAAAAAAAAGACGATGGCATCGCCCGTTTCAACAGTCAGATCACACAAAACCCATAGGACAATTTGACTGGTGTGTTTTCGTATGGAATAGTAAGTACATACATTTCATTCTTAATTTGCTTGAGGTAGGTGATGGTTAAACGGCTATGTCGTTAAGCAACTTGTGTACACGTGACTTGTGTGGATTTTCTAGACAGAAATCCTTCTTGATTATGTTGTCTGGGCAAAGTGGACGGTTTTTGCCACTGATCTTTGTGTTAGTAGGTTTTCAACTGTAACAAGATGCTGCACACGTTGATAGTAACAGCTAGAGTACGACTTGTTGCAAGTCTCTTTCTGGATGGTCTTATCGGTGTCTAAAGATAATCCATATTCCTATGTTTTCCAATGCAAAGGATATCCTACGTTGGAAATAATAAAACCCGACCTGAATATATCTTTATGATCCGAGTGTATAACTAATTTTCACAGAAAGGGCTGTTGCCAACCCTTCCCAAAACAGAACAAATTTCAGTGGCTTCATATTACCTAAGTAAACCAAACAATGTCATAATATAGTTATGATACATTTCGTTCCACCACAAATTTATATTTATTGCGGTTGTCACGTGACTGGATCATTTGCTCATTCAAAATCATCTTAATACAAAGTACTCAAGCTCCTGTACACCTTCATAAATACTGCACACGTATAGGTAGCTAATACAAAGCCCTTTTTCTTATCGCAACACCGTACATAATGTGAGGTGATTGTGCTAAGATGCAACATGTTTGTATTGTCGACCTATGCACTCTAGTCAATATTCATATATTTCTTTGATGTGTATGACCGGTTGTATCGTTTTTTGTGACTGGATATATATTAGGTCGCCACAAAGAATATAAAAGAAGTTTATGGAAATATTTTGAACGTCCGTAACTGTCAACAATGGTTCAGTAAATTTCGTTCTGGTGACTTTTGCCTTTAAAACTGTGATGGCAGGGGCCTACATGTTGGAATTGATATTGATGCTCTGAAGACGCTTGTTTTGTCTAACCCAATGCAACACACTCGTGAAATGGCCCTGAAATTGCACGTCTCTCATGAAACAATAAGTAAACATCTAAGGAATATGGGAAAACTCCACAAATGTGTTTGGGTGCCCATGAATTCTCCAATGATCATCGTTTCCAACGTGTGAACGTTGCTTAATCTCTTATGGCGCGTAATGCGCGTGAACCTTTTTTGGACAGAATTGTCACAAGTGATGAAAAATGGATTCTCTGTTCGAATATTAAACGCAAAAACAATGGTTCAGTCCTAGACAAAAACCACTTCCGACCCCAAAACCTGGACTCCATCCGCAAAAAGTGACGCTTTGCATTTGGTGGGACATCAAAGGAGTAATTCATTTCGAACTCCTCAATCCACAGCGAACTGTCAACGCAGAGATCTATAGTCTGCAACTAGAACCTTTAAATCAAGCCCTTCATCAGAAACGCCTTTCACTCGTCAATCGGAAAGGTGTTCTTCTCCACGACAATGCACGTGTACATGTGGCACATTTGACGCACACAAGATTGTTGGGTTGGGAAGTTCTCCCCCACCCACCATATTCTCCAGATATGACACCATATAGCATATAGGTGTGGGTTATAATCAGCTTAGTTTGAAAAAAAGGTACATAAAAACAGATTTTTAAAGGATGAGTGGTGACCTTGATGGGTTGAATAGCTTTTTATTACTCTGTCTTTTCACATGACCATGTATAATCTTTTAATTTTTGAGGCTTTCCATTTCCCAAATACACACTAAGAATAAAATTGCAAACAATAGTTGGTAAATTAAAACATGTAGAAAAAGTATATACATGTTTAGGCAAAATTTTAAAAACATCTATGCTACATTTATGTGTGTGGGGTGGTGACTAAGAGAAAGAATGTACACATGTCTGGGGTCCAGGGTTTGCCTTAAGGCCCTTGAATTCTGGATGAAATTTTAAGCATTTTCCTGAGAGTAATTTTCCTAATTCTGATGCAATTTTACTGGGACAGGTTGAAAATTGAGGGCACCCCTTCCTATGCCACTGTATTAGACAATCAAATAAAATCTGCAAATTAAGAAAGGTTCTGTACAATATATTTTTAACAGAATAATTTTTTTAGAAGTTTAACCAGACACATTTAGTACAAAAACATAGAAGATAAGAATTTGAGCTTTACCATATGATATTTTAGGTTAAACTATACACATAGCATAACTCACTTTTAGTTTATAATTATACTTTTATAGTATTCATGTGAAATCATTTATAACTTAATGTATTTGATGCAACTTATAACTTAGACGTTAAAATAACAATACCTAAGTACATTTAACTGAAATGGAGGCATGTTACAATCTTTGCTCTTAGTAACTCAAATGTTATTTTTTACCCACTTATAATAATCTTACTGCAGCAGTGAAATTAATAAACATCAAATTTTATATTACTGGAAAGTTTCTAAATAAAACAACCTTATAAATCAAACATAAAAACCATAATAAATAACGCCATATTATATTCGCTATTACTAGTATTAATATAATAATGTATATACGTTTATATTTGATGATTAAGTGCACATAATTAATTTTTTCAAACCGAAGTTTAAAAAAAACGAAATGAGGTCACATATTGATACATATGCAAATAACAACCTCCAGGAGTAGTTGAAAATATGGTGCCTCCAGGTGTTGAGCTATAATCCGACGGTAACTGAGAAGCATCGTTGATAAGCACCCTTCTAGATGGAATCTCACGAAAGCCAGACTTTTTGTGTTGCACTGAATGCGTTGACATTTTACCTAGTTTATGCAATCGCAGAAGCTGGGCAACTACAAACTTAATAATACATACACTATATACAAACGACTCCGACTCAATAACAGTTCTGAACGAAATCTGCAGCAACGTGAGTCACGCTCCAACTCAAGCGCACTCTCGTACCAAAATATTTTTGAGTATTTCGTAACATGATGAATTTTTATCCCTCGTGAAAAACAACCTACGTATAAATTATTCGAGTTAAATTATGCATTATAAAAGTACTAGTGGAAAAAAGTAATGATTAAGATATAATGTTTCAGAAGTTTACAGCGATAGCGAAACCAATAGAGTTGTTTCTTTAATAAAATACCAAGTATTATTTTTGTTCTTTAAAAAAATTAAGAGAAAAAAAGGAGCATTATATCACGCCGAACTCTGCTTGTGGATCAGAAGCTGCAAGTATATCTACCATTTTGAAGAAATATCAGGAGTCCAGTGGGCCAGCGGTAAGTTTACAGACTTATAATGCGAAAATCTGGAGTTTAATTCCTCGTGATGGGCAGAAGCAGGTAGCCTATTATGTATAGAAGTCTAATATATATTAAGGGTAAATCAATGAAATTTATAACGTGTTTAATATAAATCAGAAATTATACTAACTTTATCCGTTGCTCTTTCCAAAACTTTTTTCTTCAATAAAGTTTTAAACAAGAGTTGTCAAGCGGTAAGAGAACAAACGTTCGAAGCAAAGTAAAGGGCGTGTTCTAAATATATGATTACACACATTTTCGTAGGATTGTATAACCGCCTTTGAAACTTAAAGTTGTTCTTTGAACTCATAAGTGAAAAAAACCTAAAAAAGATCTAAAACACTGAAACCTATCAGAGACGTTTTACTCACAAAAAAAAAAAAATCATAATACTCACATAAGATAGACACTTTCCCAGATTTTATAAACACAGTGAGGTGTAATTTCGCCAGTTTAGAATTCCGGATTAAATATTTAGAAATAGATTAAGGGTTTTCGAATAGTACTTTAGGTTTTATATGCACAAAAGTTTTTGTGAAGTAAACTAAACCAACGGTACATTAACTTATTTCTTATATCATTGTAGGTACTTTGTATATACTTTTTGAGTTTGTAACTGAGCTTCTTAAAATGTTTAAAAGAAAGTCGATTGCGTTACCGAATAAATGAAACAGAATTACGTGCTGCCATCTACCAATGGCAGTTAGAGCTAGGGCATTACTATAATTTCACAAACTCCCCACCACCTGAAGACTTATAACGCTAAAAACCGGATTTCGATGCCCGTGGTGGGTACAGCACAGATAGCCTATTGTGTAGTTTTGTAGTTAATAATCAAATAAACAAATATAAGCTTTTGGGTTTGAAATAAAATTTTGAATATTTACAGTCAACATATGACACATAACAATTTTATTATATTACTTCTAAAACACTCTTATATGTTAATGAAATTTTAGATGTAAGCAATCTAGGCCAAAATCCCTTGGATTATTATTAATTAGTCCCTTGGCCATCTTGGTAAGAATTAGTAAAGAGCAAGATTTTGCCCGAAGTATATTATAAAAAACAGCATTATTTTATGCAACACACTTACTTAGATATTGTATAGTAATAGTTATATTATTTCACGTATTAGTATTTTTATGCACTTATTTATTTCATATACTATGACCTTATAATTTATGTGTTTTTTTGTTGTTTTTATAGAATGCTAAATCAAGCTTTATTCTATGGCATATAAGAATAAGGTTACTGTAAGTTACTGCTTCAACGTGTGTGGTATTCTCAGGTGAAACTGATTTCCCTTCAAGATAGGTCCGCAGAATAACAGGACATTTGACCAAGACATTTATAACATAGTAATTCTGAATTCTCGGAGCGTTACTGAGTTCATGAGAAATAAAGAGAATGGACACAAATGTATAAAAATACAATAAACAATCTATATTAGAACAGAAGCATGGTGTGTGTATTCACTTCAACACGAAAGTCACTCACCTTTGTCAGAGAATTGGATCCAGAATGCTTACTTTCTCTCTCTCTCTCTAAACTGATTTGTTTCAAACTTATTTCAGACTGCATTCGATGAGAGATTCTACCAGTCTGTTAAAACATCACGTTACGTAAATAAAATAGTAACATATTGCTTTGCTAAAGTGACTTGTGATCGTCCATTCTCATTAGGTATAAAAGGATGGTTGTAAGTTCGAGATATTACCTGCTTTATCAATGGAGAAAGCTGCTGTCCACTTTCATACATAAGGTGCAACTATACAACTACTTTCCAGATGGGAATGACACAGAACAATAAGTAACTAGAGTGAAAGTAATTTAATGAGTTTCTCGACCACGTGCTATACGAAAATCGTACAGAAATCTGAATAACTGAAAAATTCTATATTAAAGTAAGAATGTAGAGAATGTAGAGTGAAAGTAATTTAATGAGTTTCTCGACCACGTGCTATACGAAAATCGTACAGAAATCTGAATAACTGAAAAATTCTATATTAAAGTAAGAATGTAGAGAATTCATGATATGCCTACATACAAAACTTTCCCTGCTCCTTATAATTTTAAAACTAATCTGGTAAATCTAATGTTGGTAAGAAACAAGAAAAGAGTGACGGGCATTATTGATGCTGCTGCCAGAAGAAAGAGAATCAAGACTACTTGTCAAATTCAATACAAGAAAACGTGATTGATCAGTGCACGACTAATGGTCGGCCCAAATTAGCAAACGGATAAACAATGCCGATAGTGGTGGGAGCATGTGACAAATATCAAGAGGTGCTAATATGTGAAGGCTATGTTGGAGGCAAGAAAGTGAAGGTTCTACGAGACACTGGGTGCAGTAGAGCAGCAGTGAGAACCAGTGTAATATCAGATGACAGATAAGGTACGCCTGTGTATGCTAATTGATTGGACAGTGAGAAAATGTCCCATAGCAAAAATAAAGGTGGATACTCCATATTATGTAGGAGACCTTGAGGCCATGTGTATCAAGGAACCAATACACGACTTGGTGATAGGAAACATATCAGGTAGTAGAAACTTTGAGGAACTAGACAGAAAGAAGATTGATGAAGCATCTGCAGTCACTACCATATCTCAAGAAAAGAAGAGCAAACAAGTCATCAAACCCCTGCAAGTGTGAAAAGGCGATATCCCGAACTTAGATTTGCAGGAACTGGAGGAAGTACAAAAGAAAGACCCTTCACTGCAGAAACTTTGGGACAATGCCTGGAAGAAAGTCGAGCTCAAAACAAAGGGAAAAGATACTTATAGAATAGAGGACTGGAAGGGAGTTCTATACCGAATCTATCAAGGCAGTTATATTGGGGAAGTTCAACAGATCATAGTGCCAACAGAATACCGGACTCAAGTGATGAAGTTGGCTCATGAATCGATTGTGGGAGGACACCTAGGAACAAAAAAATCACCGGTAACTTTCATTGGCCGGGAGTCAACGGAGATGTGAGTATAGTCTGCAGGTCATGTGACATTTGTCAGAGGACAATACCTAGAGGGAATTTAGCTAAAGTGCCATTGAGGGAGATGCCTCTCATAGAAGAGCAATTCAGCAGAGTAGCTGTGTACTTAATCGGGCCACTAACACCTGTGTCTGACAAGGGCAACTGGTATGTTCTGACAGTAATCGACTATGCGACACGCTGTCCAGAAGCAATAGCACTGGTGAAGATAAAGAGAGTAGCAGAAGCCCTCCTGGAGATATTTAGCAGAGTTGGCTTTCCGAGAGAAACCCTGAGTGATAGAAGGACCCAGTTTACTTCAGAACTGATGCAGGAAGTGTGCAGACTCATCAGTACTCGGCAACTCTTTACCACCTCGTACAGTCCTAAATGTAATGGACTTTGTGAGAGAGTCAGTGGAGTTTTAAAGAGTATACTAAAGAAGATGTGCCAAGAGAAACCACATGACTGGGACAGATATTTGTAGGCACTATTATTTGCTTATTGAGAAGTCCCACAAGTAAGTACAGGATTTTCACCCTTAGAATTACTGTATGGAAGAACGGTATGAAGTCCGATGCAAATATTGGAACATCTATGGACGGGAGAAGAAGAATCAGAAGTAAAGAACAAATACCAGTATATATTAGACCTCAGAAACCGACTGGAGGAGACCTGTCAGCTAAAAATATAACTAAAAGCCTTTTTATTTTGACAATTTATAAAGAACAGATTTTAAAATTCCGACATATAATAATAAGAAAACCCCTTCGCATTGATGTATAATACATGACTTGCACATTATAAATCAAATTACGCTTTGACAATATTTATATATAGTAAATATATTTAAGAAATAAATCATACAACTACAATTTAACAAATTGAAAATATAAAAAAATCAACTTTCAATATACAAAACACTAAAATAATGCAAGCCCTTTAAGAAAGAAAACAATAAACAGTTAAATTAATAAGAAATAAAAACAAATTATCTATATATAACAACATCACAAATACATTAATGCACATAAATATAATCTTTTATAAGTGAAACATAACATAAAGAAAAATAAATACCTTTGTACAAAAACTCTATTGAAAACAAAATATACAATCATGATATTAAAATCTTTTATAAGACACAGAAATGGAAAACAAAATGGGCCCATAGAAAAAATGAAAATACATATTAACAATTACATGTGGTTTCTCTTGGCACATCTTCTTTAGTATACTCTTTAAAACTCCATTGACTCTGTCGCAAAGTCCATCACAACATCTCAATACAATAAAAGAAAATGAATCTTTAATAAGACACAAATCAGGCAAAACATAGAATAACTATACAATACGTTTGAGACAAAAAATACAAACAAACTGAAAACTTTACAATTCTTAGCAAAATATATACAACGTGATTAGTTTCACATTTACAATAAATTACATAGAACAAAAAATGCAGAGTATCTATTCATATGCAAAATAAATTCTTAAATAAATAATCAAAGTAAAGAGTATATAAAAATATAAACACTTATCCAATGGAAAGCAACAGGTCTCACTATCCTCACCTCAACCCCCAGAAGCAGACCCTGAAAACTGATAGATCACTGTCAACTAGCTGTCGAAGTGGTGTGGGTGATGTTACACGCTAAGTCTCGTATGTTTGAGCCAGCTCAAGCACAGCTGACTGTCCTCATCTTTAAATTAGGAAAGTGTGTGTGTGTGGGGTGGGGGGGGGTAATTGATATACCAGTCCACACAATTGTAAATACTCCAGATATCTGACCACTTCATGGCTATCTCTTGCCAATGCCATTTCAGAATTGGGATCTGTTGCAATGTGAGTTGTAAGTAACTGTGTTAGGTGGAGTCATTGGTAAGTTGATCATTAGCTGCCATTGATTTAATTAATGGGGGCCTCTCAGGTAGTGATGCCTTGACCACCATTGAAGTAGAGGCCCCTTATTCACCTCGGACATTCTGGATATCACTTATATCATTGTCATGGTTGACAACAGAATTTGGTCAGTCACGTTCTGCATGTAATCATCTTGTTACAAGTGGTGGCGATCAGCAGAGTCTCCATCAGTGCAGACTGATCCATTTCCCTTGACTTTGAAACACCACCGCAGAGCCCAGTCAACACTTGAAAGGGTTTCAGTTCTGCGAACATTTTATTAGCTTTGTGGTGTAGTGGTCCTGCCAGAAGTGAGCTCACATCTGGTGACATTTTCACATGACACTCAGACACTAATTTATGGAATATTTGCCATTCTTGAGAGACTTTAGGGCTTTAACAAAGTCTCAAGCATAAGACGTGTTAGCTGACTATGCATATTCATCCATAGGTTCTGTCACATCAAAAGTCAAGCCAATACAAAGAGTCTCAAAGTCAGCCAAATAATCTAGATTAGTGGTTCCCAAACACTGGTCCATGCACCACTGCCAGTCTACAGGGAGATATCAGCTGGTCCACAATATGTTTAAAAAGTTTGTTTTAAAATATAGTTACTCAAGTATTTTTTACATATGTAATTCAAAATAACTTTAAAACTTAATATTGTCCAAAGTGGCCTGTGAAATTTTGGGATCGAAACTAGCTGGACTTAATTAGAAAAAGACTGGGAACTATTGATCTAGATCTGTGCCAAAAAGAAAGTCTCGAGCATATGTTGATGATGACTGGGAACTCTGACAAACCAACATATCGAAATGAATTTGTAATCGATGCTTTCTGAGCACTCATGCTAGGTTTCGCAGTAAATGTTGAGAGAAATCTTCCGGTTTTGACTTCATGAGCAGATTTATGACCTACATAATTCAATACAATATTGTGCTGTGTTTTCATGCAACATTAGGCCTGTTGATCTAGTAAGTCCATACTTATCATTCTGGAACAAGTGAGTTTTACTCTAACATAGCATGAGAAAATGCCATAGGCTGTATACTTTGTGGCAAAATGTATAACGTTTTGTTGGATTTTCATTTTATCCCCTTCCCCATTGGAACCAGAGTTTTTACTTTCACAACCAAAGTATGGTGAAAGGAGCATATTTGTTTGTTGTTAAGTGCAAATCTACTTGGTGGGTTATCTGTGCTTTGCCCAACACGAGTACCAAAACCCGAATTCTAGTGTTATAAGCCCTCAGACTTACTACTGAGCCACTGGGGGTAATGCATAGTGAAATGAGTGTACTATTGGACTGATAAGCCTGTTTCCAGGAGTTAGAACAGTCACGGGTCTGGCTAATGCGACTGTATGTGATCTGTCTCATAAAAACTGTGTATTGGACATTTACTAATACTTGGGAGAATTGCATTCTTGCAGCAGAGGGGTGAGAACATTCACTGTAACTACAGCAAGGTGAGAAATGTACACTTCATCTTGCCTAAACGCCTTTTGCCTAGAAGGTGGATTGTGACCTAATTGACCATGACATTTAACCTTATATCACTGACTGAATTTCTGACCTATCATAGGTTGAGTTGATTTGATGTTTTCAATCCTGAGTGTTACTAGGAAATATTGTTATTCTTAACCATTGGTCATCGTGATCCTGATCTGAGACCTAAAAGCTTGACCATAGATAGCATAGCACTATAGAAGATTTTCTGTTTGAAAACTAGGAGCTTCCGGGGTTTGCTCCTCATCTCCAATTCAGATTATGGACAAGTGAAGAAAGAGGTCTGAGCCTGTAGACTGTACCCACACAAACTAGAGAAGTAGAATGTCATAATTACCAAATTTCAGGAATGATTTGACCTAGCCAAGAAAGGGGTGTTTGTTAGGGAGAATATAAGACAAAGTGGAAGCTGTTGAACATTTAGTTTCTTATGAAGATGAGTTTCTTTAAATGGCAATATACCTCCTTTGCATTCCATTATAGCTTTGTTTTACATGTCAGATGTCAAACAACTGGAAGTGTAAGTAAGTAAGAAATATACAATTCAGATCAAATCACTACTTGGAGCACAATGCAAGACAATACCTGTAATCACGAAACTCGAATTGGATAAAAGGATTCTTTAAATTATGCTGCATAAAGTACATGTTACATTTCCTACTAAACTGTATAATTAGCTACAGAGGGTTGAGTACATTATATTAAAACGATTTTGGAGTTTCAGTATGAAATTATAATCCATGTGATTATATCTGGTCATGTTCTATCTGACAACCATGCAACTTAACAATAGCCCTGTAGCATACCTTGCATTGCAAAAGACTCAATCTTAAAACTGTTAAGTCTAGAGCATACCATTCCTTCCTGAAGGCTTTCCAAAATTTATCTGATGTGCGAGTACTACGGGTTCCCCCTGCCTATTTCAACCGTCTGATTGCACAAAAATCCATATGTACTGCATCTGGCGACTTGACCAGTATGACTTCATATGGAATAAATTTAATATCTGTTTCATTCTCAAGATGCTTAGTGTATATGACAGTTGAACTGATATGATATGGAACCGACTTGTTTACACATGACTTGTATAATTTTTTCAGATGGAGATCCTTCTCGATTATACTGTGTACTGTTACCTGGGTCATATGGATTGACTTGTGCCACTGACCTTTGTATTCATGGATTCTCAACCGTTACAAGATGCCACACTTTGCTTAACAAGGTTGGAGTACAACCTGGGGCATATTAAGAACAACTAATATCTCTATCTCTGAAATTGTAAATCCCCAATCTAAACATATATTTATGATTTGAATGTATGAATATTTTATGTCGGAAAAGGCCTTTCATGTCCTTTCCAAAAGCGATAAGTGGTATCGAAATACCCAAGAATGCTAAACATTATCAAAATGTAGTTCTGATACATTTCATTACATCACGACTTTATATCGATGTGGTTGTCAATTGATTTGCATATTCAAAATCGTTTTAATATAATGCGCTCTGCATTTAGTTTCTAGTAGCATTTTGTTCATTATAGTATTGTATTTTTATTGTATGAGTGATACTAATAGCTTGAAGCAAAAGTAATTAGCTTTTGATTGGCAATTTTAGTATGGTTCCATAAAAAATTACCAAATAAATGGAGAGTGGCGTATCTAAAGTATAGCATTACCAAATTACTTAATTCGAAATTCAAAGTTTTAAACTTGGTTTTATTTTAGTAGTCCACTACTACCAGAAAACCCCACTTCGTGAAAAATTTACACTTGGACCCAGTGCTGCACGCGAGTTTTCGGTTTCTCCATCTAGTTTATCAATTGACAATGCAGTTTATCTTCTGTGAGTCACAGACACTGACATGAACGTGTTCAAGGTAAGATTTGCGTTTTTGATTATTTTAGACTTCAGAGTAAATGGATTAACTGCAAAGGAATAATTGATGTTATTAATTTACTTATAAATCTGGTCTGTTTCCTAATAACCAGAACCAGTTACTTTTTGAGAAACGTTTATGGTTTACTACTACTGATGTTTTGCATATGTAAACGAGTATGGGATCATAGAAAATTATTTGGAGTGCCAAGTTTAAGTGTTTGATTATAGGGTGAATTCACTGTTGATTTCAATTGGCTACTGGGAAAGAAAGAAGGTCTCACAAGCATAAGCAAGAATAATGAGATACTACACAAATAAGTCAAACCACGACCCTTGTCATTATTTATTTAATTATCATTCTCACTATACATATTCAAAAGAGATAAATTTCCAACACATACTAACTTGTACAAGTCTCTGTTCCACCCCTTGCAATGATTATGATCTTATTCAAGGGAACTACTTTTAGTACAGCGGCATCAAATTCAGAATTTCTGACTAAAAGTTGTATTATTACAATGTGAACTACAATGATGCACAATGCTCTCAGTCTTTCTCGCTGTTATTTTGATTGGTAGGGTATTAAGTTCCGTGGAAATTTAGACAACTACAGCAACAAAAAACACCCAGAATGAAAATTAACTTGTATAAAATTTTGAAACTATACAAGCTACCCAACTAGTGAAAATGTGGTATTCAGGTTTGTTGATATAAAGTAGGTAAAAACTAAGCGTTGCAAGAATTTGGGGATTCGAAATATTTATTTGCAAGAGAATAAAATGAGCTCATACAACAAAGGAAAGGATAACATATTACTTTACAACAAGGATACAAATTCTGATTGTTCACACCAAAACTTTCTCGATTCTTTAGTGCATGAAATCGGCCATTTTCACTGTAATAATCTGGCTGCTGGAACAAATAAAAAGCATCAGAATTCTTTAAACGATGAAAACAGTAAACACTGCCAGACAAAAAACTTAGTATGGCATCTCATAATTCTAGATTACCTACATTTGTAATCATTCCCATCTTACATATTCAAGGGTAGCTTAATTTCCAATTCATTTTCATGTAGTAAAACTGAATTTCAAAATACCTGATAATATCCTTGTTCCATGGGTAACATGTTTGTCAAATTTAAAAGAAAAAAAGGTATATTGTTATGCAATTTACTTCTCATTAAAGAAAAAAAAATATTCTTCAACTACTTACTAATTAACGCTCATGCATATCTTGAAACCCAAAAGACGTTGTTAGATAATGTGCGTCATAGACTTAAAACAACAATATAAAATTTACTGACATCACATAAAATAGAGTCGGTAAACCTGAAACTAATTCAGTGAAACGATTACAGTGTCACTACTCTGCTCAATAAATGAGGTTGCGCTCATTTAGTTTGTTTGTTCGTTTGTTTTGAATTTTGAGCAAAGCTACACGAGGGCTATTTGCGCTAGCCGTCCCTAATTTAGCAGTGTAAGACTAGAGGGAAGGCAGCTGGTCATCACCACCCACCGCCAAATCCAACGAGTAGTGGGATTGACCGTCACATTATAACGCCCCCAGGCTGACAGGGCGAGCATGTTTGGATTCGAACCCGCGACCCTCAGATTGCGAGTCGAGCTCCCTAACCACCTGGCCATGTCGGCCCATGCTCATTAGGTAAAATACATTTGAAATTGTTCCCTCAGATAAAAAAAAACACATACATCAAGCAAAATTTGCAAATAAAACAAGAAAAACAATGCCCCTGAAAAAAAAAAAATATATAGGGCTCTACAACAGATAGTCTCTCCCCCCCCCCCAATATATACAGAATATACCAAATTTAATAACACAGTGTCGTAATCAGAAAGTTATTACACCTACGACTTTCATTTTAGTTATAAAGTATTATCAGTTGAATTCAAATATATTTCAAAATTAAGTTGAAAACCAGCAATTTATATTTGTTCTGTAACTTCTGTTCATATATAAATCTTAATTTGTTATTTTCTAATGTGTTCAAAGATAATTTAGCTATAATTTTTTTCGTTATTCGATCTGTCGTAAAACTGATTTTATTGTTAATGAAATGAAAATATCAGATATAAATGAGAAATCACTATTGTTTCTAGATTTTAAGTCACAATGTTTTAACATTTTCCAGGGAAAGTTTTTAACGAAGGCATATTTAATAAGGGAAGCGGTATCCAAGGAAAATCTTGGAAAGTATGTTATTGTTTTAGCGCAAAGCTACTCAATGGACTATCTGTGTTCTGTCCACCACCACCACGATAAATCGAACCCCGTATTTGAGTGTTGTAACTCCGTTGTAATAATATATATATGTGTAACGTTACTCTTTCATTGGTGGGTACTTTTAAATTACTTGGTGAAAATATTAGGTCGTCAAGAAATTAATGTCGCTTTTTTTTAGATAAAAAAACCCGAACAACTTATATATATCAAAACAAAACATTTATTATCTTGTCGATGATGTTTTTCCATATTACAATCAGGTTGTTAATGCCCTGATTGAAGAAATCACTTGGCTTTGAAGCAAAAAACATGTCGATGTCCTCTTTTAACACCTTCCATATTTGCATACTTTTTCCCATTAAGATGGTGTTGCAGCGAACGAAAAAGGATGGTAATCTGAAAGCTATAAGCTTGTAAAATGATTGTCCTGATGATGTAATATGTGTACTTAGTACAAATTATTTTAGAATTTTGTACAATTCATGCTTGTGTGGCAGCTAAGCATCGGTAGAATTGTCGATGTACTGCTGTCTATGATGATGATGATGATGATTACAGAAATATGTTGATGAAGCTGTAGTTCAGTGGAGTTTGTAGAGCTTTCTTGTTGAATGAAAAGACAATTTTCTTTAGAGAAAATTGGAGAGCTAGAGTAAATAAGGTGGTGGTATAGAGAGGAAATTAGAAATAAAGTAGAAAGTCTAAAAGTCAAGACTGTTTTTTGACAGAGAGGAGAAGGCAAATGCTAGGTTTACTAAGGTGCATAATGGAAGGCTTAAGTCAAACACAGGTAACTGTTTCATACTCATTTGAATATTTGGCTATAGAGGATGTTATGAAAGGAAAGGATCCTGAGGTGTATGCAGTAAGGGATTTTTTTAATTAAGCACTTAAAGATTTGTTTTTAATAAGGCCCACTGGGAAACTAGGACTAGACTTTGCTTATCAAGTGACAAAGTTTATGACTGTGTAAAAAAGTAGAAATTTCAGGAACTATGGAAGATTCTCTATTTGTTTTGCATGGTGAAGTAAATTATGTTTTAGTTATGGCAAATCCCAAGAGTTAATAACTAAGAACAAAAAGCTCCCCAAAGCTTTAACAACAGAAATTGTTGTTAATCTCTTTCAGCAGTTCTTCCTTTTAAGAGTGGACACGAAATTTTGAACAAAGTGCAAAGATTAAAAGAGAGGTTATCAGGGAGCAGAACATCTATAGATCAACAGAAAAACTGATCAGACTTGTGGGAAAGGTTTACATATAAGAATGAAATTTATGCATATAACAGGCTCCATTTACGCAGGTTGGGGAACAAGTTACTCTTAGGAATTATTTATATTATTATTGAGGGATTGTATTATGGATTTTGCAGAAAATGTGGTGAATAGATCTGTTGGTAATACTGATTCTTGAAAATAAGCCTAATTTCTTTTATACAAATACTACATGCCTTTAGTATGAGTTGTTAGATTAGGAGCTTTAATCATGATGACAGTTAATATAAATGTACTTGGTATTACTGAATCTTAGTTAAATGAATCTTGTGAAGATGTTATTCTAAAAAGACTGAGTTGACTTTTTGATTATTAACATCTTATATGGGTACATCATTTACAGTTCCACATTACATATGTTAATAAAATAGTTACATTTTGGTCTAGCACCTTCAAGTAATTAAAAATTAACTGTTAAACTTTTCCATTCATATCATAAATACTGTATTTTTTCTTAAAAAGAACAATCAAGACATAAATAAGCAAGTTTTACCACATCACATTATGTCTGATACCTTGGTAACAGGAGAGTTAACAAAAATAGGGAATGGGTAATTTTGTTTCTCAGACATAAGCCACAAATGTCCGAGAGAAATGTTCAAACTGAAGTTGGAAAAAAAAAAGTGGAATGTTTTTGGGCTCATTAATTTATTACATTCAACTAATCAATTATCCTCATGAGACTTGCATAGTTAGGATAATCAAAAATAGTAACAACAGGAAACACTAATTTTGATTACTTGATTATTTTTGAAAGTTGTAACACTAATCGATTAAGCCAAAGAGCCTTGAATTAATTGAAAATAATAATGGGAAATCCTAATGACAATATTTACATTACTTGGATAGCTGAAATAATCAAAAACACTAATATTGATTGATTTATTATTTTACATAACACTAACCAATGGTCATACGTAATAAGAGTTAATCAATCAACTTTAATTATGAGATAATTTAATTTTGAAAAAATTAATTGAATTAGTCTGTCTTCATAGTATCAGTTTCAAGAATTTCTTGAGGTTAGGGAAGATTGTTTTCTCACTTAGCATATGAAAAATTCTATTATAGAAAGTACCATGCTAGGCCTTGTTCCTACTACTGAGAATTAACGAGTCACATAATAAACTTTAGGAAAGCTACTTTTCAAAAACTACAGAGTACTTTCAGAGAACAAGATTGGCTAACTAATCTAAACAGTAAGAATTGAAATATATTTTATTAGTTAGATCAAGGTGGCTGAAAAGCAATGTATGCTTACCAAAAGTTTACACTTAACTAAGAAAAGACTTTTCCTAAATGAATGAAGAAATCAAACTTCTAATACATGAAAAGTGCCTAGCCCATAAAAATATGAATTCCATTTGTAAAATAGAAAATGGTATGGTGTATAATGAAGAAACCAAACAAGTTAAAAATATATCATAAAGGCTGATAGAAATAATGACAGTCTTAGTAAGTGGGCTAGTGTGTAGAATACTGAGTTGTAATACTGAGAAGTGTAAAGTTATATATTTTGGGTACAACATTTTGAACTTGTTTATTTGTTGTTAAACACAATGCTACACAATGGGCAATTTGTGTTATAACCATCATGGGTATCAAAACCTGTTTTTTAATGTTATAAGTCTTCAAACTTATCACTGAGCCACAGGAGGGGCCATAATTCTAAAAATAACTTACTTCTTTTATAACTGCAGTAAGTGTTCTGGATAAAAGTGTTAATGATAAAACCCTAAAGCCTTCTGTCTAAATAACACTTTTGATTCAATGACAAAAACAGTTATTGTGGCCTTGTACTAGATTCTGTTGAGGCTTCAGTTGGAGCATTTTATGCACTGTATTTATTTTTTTAATAAAGGAAGAATATCATCTTGGTGGAAAGAGTGCAAAGACAGACTACTAGAATAATAGCTGGCTTAAGATCTCCAGTTTTCAGAAGAAAATTAAGAAGTCTGAATTCATTTTCTATGTGAGGGTCTTAATATTTAGGATTTTGGACATGCTTCTTATGGACTGTTTGTTTGGGTGGTGGAATGAATATTAGGAATAACAGGCTTTATGTCTGTGGAAGCCAAGATCATAGATGCAGCTTTGATTTTAAATAAAACTCTTTTGGATCTTGTAATAATAAAATGGGGACAA
>NW_013665667.1:151294-152061 GCF_000517525.1 Limulus polyphemus | reverse complement strand
AACGTGCATTGTCGTGGAAAAGAAGAACACCTTTCCGATTGACGAGCGTTTCTGATGAAGGGTTTGATTTAAACGTTCCAGTTGCTGACTGTAGATCTCTGCATTGACAGTTCGCCGTGGATTGAGGAGTTTCTAAATAAATTACTCCTTTGATGTCCCACCAAATGAAAAGCATCACTTTCCGGCAGATGAAGTCCAAGTTTTGGGGTCGGAAATGGTTTTTGTCTAGGACTGAGCCATTGTTTTTGGTGTTTAATATTCACACAGATAATCCATTTTTCATCATCGGTGAAGCAATGTTCACACGTTACAAATGATGATCATCGGAGAATTCGTGAGGCACCCTAACACCTTCTTTAAGGAGTTTTCCCATATTCCTTAGATGTTTACGTATTGATCCATGCAAGTTCAGAGCCACATTATTAGTGTGTTGCTTTGGGTTAGACTCGACAAGCGTTTTCAGAGCATCAATATCAATTACAACATGTCGGCCCCTGCTATCAGTTTTTAAGGCTAAAGTCACCTGAACCACTGCTGGCACTTACGAACGTTCAAAACATTTCCCTAAACTTTTTTGATATTCTTTGTGACTACAGAGGCGTTGTTCCCTTCTCGTATTCAAACAGCATTACATGCCGAATGTGTGCCTCCTCGTGTGCAATCACTATAAGGGATTAAAGTAAACAAAACTTTACACGTTATATAAGCTACATTAACGTGACGTTTAGGCGGTTCGTTTAACTATTATACGTGATGTACGTTTTTTT
>NW_013665667.1:146903-150857 GCF_000517525.1 Limulus polyphemus | reverse complement strand
GGTTTTCGTTTTTTTTTTTTGGGGGGGGGGTTAATGAAAGTGTTCCAAAACGCGACATTAATTTCTTGACGACCTAACACTTTAACGTCCAGTCCACGTGACAATAACAAATTAGTTGCAATTTCTACTTAACATTTCTTAATAGGCTTGCACACTTTGTAACTTATTGTACGCTTATGTTTACAACCACTCTAACTGCCCTGTACTAACACAAAAATAAACTTGCTTGTACAATGTAATTCAATATACGTGATAACTAACATAGATCTGAAAACGTAAACACACTGATTGATTCAATCTACCGGCTAGAAACCAACACCATTTTCTTGATGCTTCACTGAAGCTTACCAAGCCAAATGCTTACCTCATCCGCATTTATAATCTAATCCTTGTTCTAGATATTTCTCAAAACCTCTTGTTCGTTACCATTTCCTAATGTTCTGGGAATAACTTCATCTTAACGTGATGCACACTCTAGCCAACATCTAAATTACAACAAAAATACTTCCCCATTCTTGGATTGTGAAGTCCTTGAGCAATCCTAATACAAAAATAAAACACTACCCTAAACTGTCCATTCACTATGTCTTTTTTTGGTGTTTGGTTTTTCTTCTGAAACCCATGGTATACAGATGGGATGGCGTCTTGTCCCTTGTTTTCACTGGGAAAATTTGTCCTGGTTAGGTGGCTGATTGAATCCACTAGCGGTTCGATCCTTGGAAGTACTCTCAACAGGAACAATTGGTTCCTTAGTAGGTTAACTTTCTGCTGTTAAGTTCTTCTCCAAAGTTTTGCAGTTGGTCATTCTCAAACATGTGTACTTCAAAAGATGATAATGGTGGATAACCTTTGGCATGGATCGTCTATCCTTCTAGGTTCTATAAACCACATTATTGATTCTTTTCAGTACATCATTAAACATGAAGTTTGTCCTTTCTTACGGCGGGGATTATACCTATATACCAAGCCACCTCGATAGAATTCAGTCTTATCAGCATTAACATCATAATGACTTTTCATTATATCTCTAGCTGATTTAAGCCTAACTCGGGTAAAGTCATTTAAGATATTGATGGTGCTCCTTAATCTTTCTGCATATTCTGTACGACTATTTTCAGAACGAGAATACAGAAGATCCAATGGCACTTTAAGTTCTCTCCCGAACGTCAGTTATGATGGTGTGTTGCCAGTAGCTTCATCTATTGCTGTACAATAACTCATCAGTAATAGTGGAAGTTCTTGATCCAAAATTTTTATGTTCATCTACATATATGGTTAACTGATTTAACAGTGTGCAGTTGTATCTCTCCATCTTGCCATTAGAAGACGAATGAAGAACTACTGTCCTAGTCTTTTTAATCCCAATTATCTGACACATTTTCCACAAAGTTCCTTAGGCACACCAAATCTCGAGATAAATTCACAGACAAATTTCCTGGCTAGAATTTCTGTTTCCTGGTTAGGAACAATATATGCTTCTAGTTCATCACAATCATGATGTATCTATTCCCACTGTTACTCCATGGCATGGGACGAAACACGTTGACAACAGCTCTCTCAAGTGATGCTCCAACACAATACTGCAGTAACTTCCCATGATGTTTCTTTTATGGACCTTTTTGTTCACAGCAGAGTTCATATGTTTTACACCAATTCTTCACAGAGCCCTGACATTCAATGCAATAGAAGTGTTATCTTATTTGCTTCAGTGTCTTCTTAACACCTAAATGTCTGACTGTTGGAAGGCTGTGGAGATGACGAAGTGCTTCAGAATGTAGAGATTGTGGAAGTTATCACTGTAGTTGTTATTTCTGTCCACTGGTACCTTTCTATTTCTGACACAACAAGCCCTCCTGCAAGCATAAGGAATTCAACAATGTCCAGTACATATTTCTCTTCGGGCTGAAGCAACTATTTGCTACGTGAATCTTTTTACAATATTCTTGACCTATTGAATAATAGGTTCTAAACTACACCTTTTGTCTGGACTTCATTCAGATAGGTGTTGAGCCACACTAGTTCTTCAGCATCACTTGTGGATGCCACATCTTGGACCACACTTTGCTGTACTTTAGGTTGGTCATCTATATTATCTTGTGCTTCCTTCTTTTCAGTGTGTTTACACTCTTCACTCACACGTGGTCTTCGGGATTAATCCGGGACAGTGCATGATGTTAAAATTATACTCCTCAAGTTTCTGGAGCTACCTTACTAATTGGTCTTCTGGTTTATGAAAATTCACCAGCCACTTCAATGCCGCATGATCTGTAAACATTTGTCCATATAGATAATGATGGAAGTGACTCAGGATTCAAAAATTCTTAGTAGTTCTTTTAATCTATACAGTACCTCCTTTCCAGTATTCACTGCTTGGCTATAGTTGGCAGTCTGTGTTGTGTTTGCGATGCAACTGATCCCACCACAAAATCACTGGAACTTGTGTCTAAAATGAATAAATCTTCCTGATCTTCTTTTATTTCTTTTAATTTTCTGCCTGCATCCTCTGAATTTTGTCTTAACAACTTCACCATCTCGAGTAAAGATTCTCTCAGTGTATGACCTCGTGATCACCATTTTCACAGTTGAAGTTCAAGTATATTCAAAGTTCTATTTTATTTTCACCAAAATAACCTCACTTTCGACACCAGTATTGTTGTAGCATTGTTCTTTCGTTGGCAGGTACTTTTGCTGCAATTTAACAACTGTTAGCTATATGTAGTTAAAAAAAAAAACATTAATTATTAGTAGGTACTTTAAATAAACTAGTCTACTTATTAAGGCCTGACATGGTCAGGTGGTTAGGGCGCTCGACTCGCAATCTAAGGGTTGCAGGTTCGAATCTTCTTCCAATCAGCCGTGGGGGTGTTATAATGTGACGTTGGTAAAAGAGTAGCCTAAGAGTTGGCGGTGGGTGATGATGACTAGCTGCCTTTTCTCTACTCTTTCACCGCTAAATAACCCTCGTGTGCGCGAAATTCCAAGCAAACTATTTATTAATATTCTCCAAGTATTCAACTTAAATGAGACACCATTAATTCCCACAAATATGCACACACACGAGGTTTTCTGCTGAACATGGCTTTAGTTCTATGACACATTTTAAAAACATAAATAACTTTACATTACGATCCTGTATGAAGTTTATATATACAAAAACCAATACAATATGCTTCCAAAGTAGGATTTGTTTTGAACTATATTAATAAATGTCCTTGTGCAGTACGTAAACTTTACTAAAATGTAGAAACAAAAAAACCATTAAACCTCAATATTTTTTTCCTTCAAATAAACGTTTAATATCACATCTCCAAACTGTTAGTCATATTACTCAATTTTGAGAAATTAATTTATAAACTGGTAACTTTTATTTTAAATGTTGACATTTAGCTGTTAAGTTTAGGAACAAGTTTTTTTATGAACAGCAATATCCTTCAGTATCACTGTACTGATTCTGAGCTATTAAATATAAAATATGCTTGAAGATTAAACTCCCATCACCACCAGAAAAGCAACGTTACATACTGATACACGTTTAACACCGTTAGAAATCTATTTAATAACTGACCACTACCATTGTAGTTTAAGTGGTCAAATTCCGAACTTGGTGACAAAAAACAAAACAAAACAAAAACAATTAGAAATTAACACAAATTAAAAATCCAAATATTCCACGAGTGTACAAGTACTTTTAGAAATATAAATTTAATTACCCCCCCCCCCCCCAAAAAAAAGACCATTATTTCGTTTTGCTCGTAGTTATGAGCAAATCTAGACAATGGGCTACGTATGCTGTTCCCACCCAGGTTATAGCGTTATCAGTCCGCGGACGTACCGCTCTGCCAATGGGGAGGGGGCAGTATTGTAACAGCTGAATGTCAACATTTAAATTTATGTAACATAATTCAACCTGAATAGCATATATTCAAATAATAACAGTTTGTTTCTTTCTTTAAT
>NW_013665667.1:139094-146458 GCF_000517525.1 Limulus polyphemus | reverse complement strand
TGAAAGGGCGAGCATGTTTGGTGGGACGGGGATTCGAACCCGCGACCCTCAGATTGCGAGTCGAGTGCCTTATCCACCATGCCGGGCCAGGGTGGGGGGAGTAAGCGACGATATTAAATAAATACTTATCACAAAAATACACTTTCAAAGTTTAAAAAGACTACATGAGAAATTTCAATTTTAATGAAAAACAATATTACCATCTCCAATGAATGATATTTTGACCACCTTGAATTCTGAACACATTTTATATTGCATGAATATGTACGCTTTATTATGATCATAATCAAATGTTACAATAGTAAGGGCCTCATTCTGTATTCATCCCAACACACAGATACTTTTCTACAGTTTTCAACGAAAGAGTATGGTAAAAGGCAACACAAAATTACAAAGCATGAAAATTCAAATTACAATACGTTACTTAACTTCCATATCAACAATATGTTTAGTTGTTCTTTAATGATTTATTATATGAATATTAAAACTACTAAAATATAAATGTTTGACAACAAACAAAAAACATCAGAGTGGCTGACACTTGCAGATAATTTCCACACTTTACATTTACAATGTCACACTCTTCAGTTTCCTGTATTTGACATTAATCAGTTAACTTTTACTAGGGTTCAAAATTATGAATCATTATGTCACTTAAGAAACTTGTGAGACAAAGCTCATGCAAGCTATTTTAACAACTCTTTTGGAAATTGACAAAGTAAATTACAAATAAAGAACTACATACAGAAGAAATACATTTTCAAGCTTATTAATTGAAATTTGAAATATTTCTGGTTAGTAATACATGTACACATGTCAACGATCTGAATTTCATACATTTAAAAGTTTACTAACACTAGCCTATCAAATACTCTTAAACTATAGTTACCATACATGGCAAATGAGTATTTTGTTTGGTTAGGCTATTCTGTTATATATACTGTATAATATTTTTGAGATGGTAAAAATAATGCTCTGAAAGGGACATTCTATTTTGAGATGCTAAGCCTTCTCATGCCTATTATACTGCCGCCCCCTGATTATTACATACATTTATTAAAAAACAACAACAATGAAGTACAATTACTTTATTAAAAGTATTTACTATCATTCATAAAAGAAAACTTTGTTACATGCCACATTACCTATTAATTCCTTTCATGAGTTGAAGTTTTAAATTTGTAACTTACACCAAGCCTGGTCTAGCTGCAAGTTTTTCTATAACAACATGCATTTTTTTTTGTTTTTACAACACACAAGATCATGCTTATTTATTCACTAAGACACAAAGCAAATCCAATGAAATACATTGGAATTAGTTTCATTTTTATGTGACTTTATATTTTAACAAATATTCTATCAAGACAAATTGTTATGGAGGAGGGAGGTCACATTTTCACACGATACTTTGTAAAGGAACAAGCTGCGCATACCATGCAAAATAATTTTAACCATCAACATTGTAGGATTGATTAAGATGAAAAACAACTACACACCTATACTAATTATGTTTTCATGCTCACATCAGAGGCTTAACGATGAACTGTTCCACCTTTGCAATAAAGAAACAAACTCAAAAACACTACAGAGGTGATTATAAGTAATCACATTTATTAATATGACATTACAACATCTATGGGAATTCAAATGTTACTTTACTGAGAAAGTAATTTAGTTTGATAGTGAATCAACTATCTATATGTTTCACCAGAAAGATCATTACATTCTAAAAATGTCAAAATCAATTTACAACCTCCTCATTTTTAGATTTCAACCTCAGCTATTTGATTTCAAAATGACTTCAAAACAAATTTAATATGCACCTTCAAAATAAAAAACATTTTTTTTACTGGAAATAAGAACAATAGTCACCTCAGTTTCTGCATTGTAATAATTTCAAAATAAGACAAAGAACCAGTTTTGATCAGTTGCAAGCCTCATCACCTCAGCTAGGTTAACAATTGAAAAAGTTACTTACAAAATGGTGGTGGACATTATCAATGTAAATGTGACATAAGAGAACTTATTCAGTGATCATGAAAATACAGTGTGATCTTAAATGCTTCATTTTCCTTTATTGAAAGGATTCATTATGGCCCACCTTGTATCTCTCTTGACTGAATGTGTATGGGGTCAGCAATAATTTCAAAATTACTACATTTAATATTGCAAGTTTTGCACACAAAAAATCAGGTGTGTGTTACAAGAGTATTTGTACTCAAGATATGTCTGTGAATTGATGTCATAGGTCTGTTTCAGGCTGACAAGTCAGAGTGCAAGGTGATGTCCATCGTACAGTGTGCATTTTGCATAATCTCTAGAACATCAGTAATTCACATCTACAGTTTTTTTTTTTCAGCATTCCTGTATATTTTATCTGGCATTTACTCTTTTCTACCACAAACTGTCCCTCAATCAGCAAAGTAGAGTAAAACGAATAGTTGATAACTCTGACATCATACCACATCAAATAGCACTCAGTAAATGCCATAGTAGTAATGTAATACAACAATGCAATAATAGGAAAGAAATACTGTGAAACTGCATTTGAATGAATATTTTATTTACTTGTATTCTGCATCAAACATCTTCATTGTGCTACAAACATTTAGGTGCTTTTTCTTGTGTCAAATGTATTATGATAAGCTGTTATATAAAAATACACAAATTAATCAGTGTACTTCAAGATATCATGGTATGAATATTACTACTAAATCCAAGTCTTCCTTAATGTATGCTTGCACATAAATGTATAAAAATAAACATGGTTTATGTACAAGATGAGGACCATGTTCTTTTTTTTTAATGTTTCAATGTGCAGCAAGAAACATTATGTAGTTTTTGTATGTTATGGTTTCAGGTTTTAAATTCAACTACAAAGAATACATTCAGGAGTTATTTTTTTTTGTCTTAAACAATATCTATTAGTCCTGTATTCCATCTTGGTTTAATCTGTATGAAAACAAAGCCCTTCATACTTCTCATCTCAGATACCTTGTTTCATCTACAACAACAATAAAATTATATGTATGGTGTTTTGAAATGTCTTTTACTCACACTATTTATTATTTTTAACAATGGAATTCATTTCTTAAGATTTTTTTTAGATGCGTATCTGCAATATCTACAGATCAGATCTTCTACCTTACCATTCTTTCTTTGACCTAAGTCTGCTACAAAATATTTCAATATATTTGATCAGTTTCTTGTTTTGATCTGTTCTATAATGTTTACAAACTTTTTACCTTAAGGTCTTGTTTTGATCTGTGTTAGAAAGGACTAGACTTGATGTTTTTAGAGCCCTTGTTTTTTTGTGTTGGAAATAACTAGTTAAATAACATTACAAGGTCCTTGTTTTATTATGTAAAAACAACATAAATCATTTCTTAGAAATTATAAGTCCTGAAGTCTCTATTTTGATCTGTAATTGAGAAAGACCACAAATTGTATCTTACAATCACCATTCATATATTAATATGAAAATCCTACAGACCTGTCCTTTTTTTTTTGTATTTGCAATAACTAGATTGTTCAAGTCACAAGGCTTTGTTTGATCTTTATCTGGAAGGGTAACAAGAACTGAATCCTTTACGATTTAAAACTCTTGTTTCAATATTTGTCTCTGTGTGCTTGTGTATTAATACTTCACCATAGCTTGAACGTTATGTATTAAGACTATTAAAATCTAGTGTATTAAAAGTTTTTAATCAGCAGTTGCAGGAACTACAAACCTGGTATAAAACAGTCCTTGATGTTCAGTTCAGAACAGCAAAGAGTAAGTAGCTTGTACTATACAATCTTAACTTCATCCATTATAGAAGACTAGAGTCTATGTCATAATGGACCTTGGTTTCACTTGTATATTTTTAAGTTCATGGTCTGATTTGTATCTGCAAGGATTTTATCATTCATTTCTTAAGATCTTTGGTTTTGTCTGGAACTAGATCTTCAGATAAATGCACATTAGAAGATTACTCAAGTCAGATTCTATAAAAAGGGAATGCCTATGTCACAGAATTTCATATGAAGAATATAAGATGATTTCAAGTTACAAGATCTGATAGTAAGCACAAAAACTAAAATCAAGATTTCACACCATGATTCAACTGCAAACGCATAATTAACTCAAGCTAAAAACACACATGCAAAAAGAGATTTGGTATTAGAAAAAACACTACAGAACAACCTAAAGTTTGCTTATGTTACATGCACCTAAATTATGTAAAAAACATTTTCTTCTAATATATATATATTTATATATATATACCACATGCTTAACTACCTCATAGCAATGATAACCAATATTTAAAGATGATTAGTGGTGAGTGTATTATATACAATTTTTATGTAGATTAGGTAGTAAAAAAATAACTGCTAAATGGTGACATGCAATTTTACACTGCCATTGAAAATCTTTTTATTTTGAAAATGTATATAATATGAACTTATACAGAATATTTTGTACTGATATGAAATGCACTTTTTCACACTAAGTACTTAATAGTGTAAATGCTATTTTTTTTCAAGTGAATATTGTTTTCAGTTTTCTTAAATAGGAAAACCACAATGTTTTCGAAATATTGTCTTAGTACAAAAAGTTAGGAATAACAATCACTAAGACAGTAAAGGTTACTGTTTGGGGTTCTTAGTGAGAATTAAGATTTTTGGACGGTGTATTTTGCATTCACCGTTAGTATGACAAGGATAAAAATCCTTGAATAGGATGAAAATGCAGTGTCAATGTATATGTTAGAAAAGTTCTAGAATGATAAACCATGTTTTTAGAGAACATAAATGAATAAAGATGTATTAATCTAAAGTTTTTTAACTTAAGAAATGCTTAAGTTTAAGCAAACTTGTTTGAAAGAAAAGACATTCTAGCATGAATCCACTTATAGTTGAGAGTATTATTAAAATACTTTTACTATGAGTGATCAATCCAATTATTACTTATGCAAATTAAGTCTTGAAAAACTAGACTGACTGTTTATGAGTTTCACATTTTCTCAAATTCAGTATTTACCATTTACAGCCTTAAAAAAAATGCCACTTCATAAACCAAGTTATTCTTAAAATTAACATGAATAACCTAATAATTATCTAACACAAATATTAGTTAAGTTAAAAACACCAAAGCACCTAACCCCACCCCCACCCTGAAAGAAACAAGTTAGAGCCCGGGATAAAACCATGTAGTATAAAGCATTCAATTTTAATACATTAAAAAATAATAACCTCGCCTGAACTATTAAACAAAAAACATACTTTCCCAAATGTCTTAAAAAATACACATTATTTTTACTTTCTTAATGATAATTTCACTAATATAGAACTTCTACTCTAAATATTTCCCCTCATCATGCTAAATATGTACATTATACGATACAATCAAGATATTAGTTATACTTCTTAAGATGACATGAACCACTGGCTTCAAATTGGATTCTTTCTTTTTTAACTTAAGGTAAGGGGGGAACATAAGTTATTTTTGATTTTCTGTGTGGCACCATCATATTTCTGTTTATCATACTTTCATATTTGTATTTATTAGCCTATACAAATTTACAATTTTTGTTACAAAGTTTAAACAAGTGAACAACAGCAAGAGCATGGACAACAGCATTTCATTGTTGTTCAAAACATTAAGTATTAATGATTTTTAACTCTACTACCATTCACTTTGAAATTACCTATTCTTCAAACCATTTTCAATTAAGTTATTGTAAACAAAACAGTGCACGTCCAAAAAAAGGATAACTTAGCTAAATTTGATTTTCAAATACTTAGATGAAGGTGCTTCTTCCTTTCTACATTAAACTACTAGTGACTGATTATCTATCTTTAATAAATCTAATGCCGAGGAATTTCTCCCAAACAATGTGTGTGTATGTGTGAATATAGAATGATTGATGGAAAGAAAAATAAACAATTGACAGTAAGTATAGTTGTCTGAGAAGTACTTATCTTTGCTGTACGACATAAGTTTTGTCATTTTTGCAGCATACATATAACAGTTACTCCTCACAATTTTCTGTGTGTTTATGGCAAATACAGTTTTTGTTCAAGTACTTCCTTTACTGTTGAAAGCAAAGATAAAAAAAAAAATGCTATACTTTCCTAAACAAATGGATGTAATTATTAGGAAAAAACTGTTCAGTTGAGGCATTATAGGAAATACTTTCAGATGCTCCTTTGCCACTTAACGATTACTCTTGTTTGTTAAGCACAAAGCTACAAAAGAGCTATTTGTGCTCTGCCCACAGAAGGTAAATGAAACCAATTTTTAGTGTTATACACTCGTATATTTACCACTAAACAACCAATGGGCTTACGAGTCCTTTTGGAGGGCCACTGACTGCTGTATAGTGGTAGCATTTTTTAAAAGTAAAATTGTATTTTTAATGAAACAAACTTTATATTTAATGTAAAAACCTTATTGTAATGAAGTATGTGAAATATACTTCTAGCTTGATACTTATTACAAATACAGTGGCAAAATAAAGAAAGTTCATTTGTCTGAAACAGTTCGAAGTTGAAATTCGATGGAAACTTAATTATTGTATTGAGCTTTTCCAAGTTTGCTTTCCGTAACAATCTTTTTTGTTTATTATATATATATAAGGAACTCAAGCAGTTAGCAAGTTCGTATCATCTTATTAACAAATAAGTAGAAAAACAACTTATCTTTGGTACTTTAAAAAATAAATCTTGCCGTAAGCACACAACTTACACATGTATAAATTTGGAAATGATGCTAAAGTACATAGATTAACATGCTTTTAGGCATTATTTTGGCATAAATAAAATATGCAAAAATATTATGTTGAAGTAGATAAACAGTTGTTTTTTTTCAGATGTTGTTTTTACTTATAATTAATCAAACAAACTAGAAGCAATGCTCATACAGGTTCAAGTATTTAAGCCATTACATAACTGAAGATTAAATTTCTGATGTTAGTGTAAATTCTACATTGTGGAAAAATTCAAAACAACAAATAAACAATTTTCTGACAAAAAAAAAGGCTGATGTATGTCAACTTTTTCTGTAACTTTATTTCCAAAAATTCTTTGTTTTTTCATACGTTTGTAATGCTTTAATAATACTATTAAAAAGGCCCTGAAACTCACTAAATAAACTATGTTTTATAAATTTAGAAAAAAAAAAGATGTTTGTTTATTGTTTTCTATGAGAGTTCTTAATATATACACACATACACACTTCTGGGAAAATGTCCTTTAACTATCTCAAGCAATGAGTAGATGGTTCATGCCCAAAGTGCAAATCATTATCTTTTTTTGTTTTTAATAAACTCAGTATTCATCTCTCATGATACAGCTCAATCAACAATGTGCTTAACCTGTTA
>NW_013665667.1:136332-138471 GCF_000517525.1 Limulus polyphemus | reverse complement strand
TATATATATATATATATATATATAACTAACAATTTACGTACACTGGCATCACAGCTATCAATTGGGTACATGAATTAATAACAACACTTCAGACAGTTTGAACATTTTGTTTTTTAAAATCACTAAAAAATACATTGGCTGTTCTGTAAATGCAAACTGAAGTTTTATGAAATATATATAAAGGCTGTCTATTTAAAACACTGTGGGCCCTGAAAGTGAAACTTCTTAAAAAAAGAATGATAAAAACTTTACATTTTTTGTGATGACTGGAAGGGATGCATGAATGAGGATGATGTGGAGTACAGAGCTGCTTCTGGAAATGCCAAAGTCGTTGTTACCCCTAATGTAGAGAGCTGTGCCCTAACTGGGCCAATCAGCTAATTCTACCACCTTGTGGCCACAGCAAATATTAAAGCTGCTATCTACTGTGTATCAGTCCATTGGGGAGAACTGGAAAACTCGACTGAGGAGTGATTTCAAACTCCACAAGTAGTGGGAAATGATCAGATGGGATGTGAGGGTGAGGACAGCCAGCAATCTTATTTTCTTTCAACCATTCCAGATCCAGTGAGCCTAGTAGCCCCAGGACTGTCATGTGTTTTGTAGGGAAGAAGATGTAATCAATGATACCTTTGAAGTCATACCTGAAATAACATTATAAAAGTTTTATAAGGTTGCAAAAATCTGAGAACTAGTATACATGTTGTGGATTATAGACCTAAAGTATAAGATGCAAAAGGTTTTGTCTATCCTGATAAACTTAGTTTCAGCTATTATAAAAAAAAAATTAAAATGTAAATCAATTCTGTTGTTGAAAAACGAAACAAAGTTACATTGAACATTTATAGTTTTTAAAAAATGGGAAAAATGTACTGACATAAGAAGATATTTTTTATTTATTGACAGAGAATAGGTTAGAAAATGACAATGTGTTTGAGGCACATTTTATTCCCATGTGCCTCAAAAAAAAGTTAAAAGGACATATGATAAAATACTATGGTTTTACTGCCGTAAAAAAATATGGCAAATATTCACGCACACTATGCAGTATCAAATGATATTAACTGTAAACACTGCCCTTTTTTTTTACATTTGCAACTTCCAATTCCATACAAACTCCTGCTATCTAATTCCATTATTTCATGTCTAAACACAACTACTTAGCTCACTGCTAGAACATTCATACAACTCCAAAGCACACTTTGAACAGTTTGCCATTAAGCTGAAAAAAGTAACATCATACAGAAATCAAACAGTAAAATACTGTATAAAATATGATTTTTTACTTTTTCCAGGGACGTGGAATAAATGTCAAGAGCTTAACCTTTTTACTTCCCCACTTCATTCAATAATGCAAAATTAGTATATTTCAGTTAATTTAACATCAGATGTTTCGTGTACATAATCAATAGCATCTAAGATAAGTAAAAATAGTTTATTTGATCCTGTATTCCTTAAAGAATCACCTTACTCTAAATAACCAGTTAGAATCACAAATTATACCTCATAATTGTTTATTTTTTTAAACAGCTTAAGGTCAAATGTGCTTTATAACCTTAGCTATACAATGTTAGTAATGTAGCTAGATAAACAAGTTTTTGGATTTTTGATTGGCTTAAAGTTTTAAACCAATTTCTTCCACAAAATTTGTAATAAATTGCTTCACAAGAGCTACTCGGGGTTCAAACAGAATTAACACACTTCCTGTATGAAGCAACTAAAATCCAAAAAACAGTTTATTTCAAGAAAAGAATGTAAGCTATATCATAAAACTTCTCTAATATATACTTGAGATAGTCTTTCACCAGTAAAGGAAATGGTTAACAATGATTTCACCAGTAAAGGAAATGGTAAACAATGATTTTGCTATTAAAATATATGGTAAACAATGATTCTCACCAGTAAAGGAAATGGCAAACAAGGATTTCACCAGTAAAGGAAATGGTATACAATGATTCTCAGCAGTAAAATATATGGTAAACAATGATTCTCACCAGTAAAATATATGGTAAACAATGATTTCACCATTAAAGGAAATGGTATACAATGATTCTCACCAGTAAAGGAAATGGCAAACAAGGATTTCACCAGTAAAGGAAATGGTATACAATTATTCTCACCAGTAAAGGAAATGGTAAA
>NW_013665667.1:133245-135352 GCF_000517525.1 Limulus polyphemus | reverse complement strand
TGGTAAACAATGATTCCCACCAGAAAAGGAAATGGTAAATAATGATTCTCACCAGTAAAGGAAATGGTAAACAATGATTCTCACCAGTAAAGAAAGGACTAACTAAATCATCAAAAGTATTTATAACCAGTATGGAAATGATTACCCAAGTTGCATATAAAGATTCTCATTATACACAATTCACCACTGATATTTTTGTCATTCCATAAAACTTCTAATTTTTCAGGTTCTTCAAGTTCAGTTCAGTGAATGAGAAGGAAGATGAGAAAAACTTTAGCTACGAAATGCTTATGATTTAAGCCTAACTGTAAGGACTATTATGGATAGAATTTACCATTGATAAGTAAGGTTCTTGATCATTTCATTTTTACTTTAAGTAAAGAAAGAAAAATAATACTGCAAATCAATTGATCAAAATTGAATTTTTATGTTTTGCTTACAAAGAAATACAATACCATGATGTTGGTTTTACTGTAGAAGAGAAAATGATGTTACAGAAAGAGGACAGTCTATATGCATTATCATGGCATTTCTTTTATATAAAACTGTTGTATTAATCAGAAAGTTTACGTGAAGAAAGTTATTTTTCATAACAGAAAATATGAGTATTATAGAAATATGCTAAAATAAGTTAAGTATGGTAAATATACTCCTCTTGAACATTTACCAACTTTTAAAGCAATGAACAAAATAGATTATTGTCATTTCACTAAGTAAAAAATAAAAATAACCTTTCTTGTTAAAAAGGAATGTAACAAACACAGAATAAGAAAAAAATTATGATCAGCCAATAGCTGAATTGAATAACAACTGGCTTTCTTTCTGACATCGTTCACGTATTATAAATTTGATACACTTTATATTAAAGGAGGAGAGATATCTGATTTTTAAATCAAATGTTGCACTGACTATTATTTCAACAATCATTTACCAACTGTTTAACTTACGTGTAATTTGTGTAAGTCATGAAATCTTCTTTGTAAGCATTGGCTAACATGAAACAATGGGTGTATTCACTTGTTTTATCTGTGCTACTCAGTTTTCGGAGGCAATCCTTGTAACCTAGTTTCTTAAAGTCTGGGTGATCTACAGATACTCTTCCAGAAGTTAGAAATTCCACAACACCTAAAAATACAGGTTATGTTGATCAATTCCTGTATGTAGCTACATAAAATGTTAAAAGTTAATTAGAGATCTGAGATCAAATCACAGCTACTAGAAGGATATCATGCTGTGCACATCATATTTTATATTTTAAAAAATAATGTTTTGATGTCCAGATAATCCATTTATTTATATTATTTTCTATTTATGACCAGTTAATTTTTACTTGAGGTGCAATAAGAAAGCATATTTTCTCTAGACTGTCAATTTTAGAAACAACTCAAGTGCTAAGTTTTCACTATTAGCCATATTATAATTAATAAGCACATCTTAGTTAAAGTAAAATAGTTTATTCATATAGTTCTTGTATAACTATAATTCAGTTTTTGTCTTGTACATCTTACAAACCCTGTAGTGATCCATAACGGGTTACGCTTTTACTTAAAATTACAAATCACTAGTTTCTGATCACATAAATTTTGGTTTTTCTGTTTCTTTGTTATATTTCACACAAAGCTACATGAGGGCCATCTATGTGTCACTGCTAATGAAAATAAATTGGTACAACCATTTAGAAAATGAAATTATAATTGAACTGCTCATAACTTTAAAGTCTTTTGTCTGTACTATTACAAGTAGCAAGTAGCCAATATGATTGCTTAAGTCATAATTATTAATTTTTTTTAAACTAGATACTAATTAATAACTAGTCTAGTTATACATTTCAGCTGCTATCCAAAGATTTCCACGAAAAAAAGTTACTAATTAATAATTAGACTTAGGTGATCATATAGACTACTAACCATGACACTGATTAAAATCCAATCATCACAACCTTATTATACTTACTTCCAAGTACAGAGATTTACTTAACACAATTTGCACTTCTCCGATATATGTGTATATATATATATATATATATATATATATATATATAAGTTGTCTTACTTTTGTAGGTAGTATAGTACTCTCACAGAGAGACGTAAGTATTAGTTGTAGTATA
>NW_013665667.1:125170-133224 GCF_000517525.1 Limulus polyphemus | reverse complement strand
ACTAACCTTAACTTTATTAACTTTAACTTACCTAACGTAACGTAGAAGAATTACTTTAACTAACTAACTTATACTACTTACTCCGTACTATATGTGTGTGTATATATATATATATATATATATATATATATATATAAAGTTGGTCTTTACCTGATTCAGGTAGGGAATTGAAATCTCCACAGAGAAGCAAAGGTATATTGTTGATATCAGGCTTCTGAGAGCCTGGACGGAAACTCTGTGTAGCGTCTTCCAAAATCCCATGTAATTCACTCATCAGCATCATAGTCTGAATGAGTTTGACATCACAATATTCTGGATCCCAGTGTATGTGAGCTGTACACACCAGTAAGGGCTGATGAATTTCAGAAGAACCAGGCAAAACCCCTGGAAATGTACAAATGTCAAATACTAACAGTAATGCACATTTAAATAATTTATTTTTTTTCATTTTATATTTTTGAATGGGAGGAAGAGACAATAAGTACACAAAAACACTCACCAAGTTCTTTCACCTAACACAAAGAACCCTATCATCTATGATAATGAAGATATTTTTTCCAGAAAAAAAAAAACTGCCATTGTGCAACACACTAATACTCACAGCTTTGCCAAATATTTTCTGATGCTGTTTAAAAGTTTAGATGTAGTACTTCTCTGCAGTATTAAAAAGTTTTTGATCACATACAGAAGAATCCCTTCTCTAACTTTGCATTTTATTCATAACAAATATATTAATACCACCTACCATAAAACAAATCATATGAAGCATACAGGTACTACTACTACTTCAATATAAATAGTTCAAATAGGTCTCTTACTTTGTTATCACACAGGTAAAAGCAGCTATGAAATTGTTAGTTTTGACCCTGGACAGAACAAGGAAGATATCTGCTATTTTTCAAACTCACCATTCTCAAATGCTCCCTCATTAGTTTGCAGAAGTGCTGCTAGACCAATGTTATCCTTTGTCTGAACCCTGTTCAGCATATCATCAGACCCCTCAGCATTAGCCATAGCCAACTGGTTGAACTCCACCAGGTGTTCTTTTATAAGAGAAAATCTAAAGTAACAATTGTATTATTTGGGTTAACTTTCTAGTCACATATCCCTAAAAACAAGTGCAAAGAACATGAATAATCTTTTTCTTTATGGAACATAGAAATATAATAGACCAGATATATTTGTTGTTAGTTACACTCAATAAATTCCACTATATCAATAACAATGATGCAATTTAAGTTTAAAAATTGTGGTACTAGATGGTATACACTTGAAACACTGCCATGGTTTAAAGCAGTGCTTCAGGTAATTTTTGCCATGATCAGTATGGTATTGATCAAATTTTGCCCCTATCATTATCTACCAAAGGTGATCAGTAATTCAGTAACATGGACAAACATCTGTATACTGGTTTAGATAATGACTGAATCATTTATAAGAGTTTGTTTGTTATGAATTTCGTGCAAAGCTACACGAGGGCTATCTGTGCTAGCCATCCCTAATTTAGCAGTGTAAGACTAGAGGGAAGGCAGCTAGTTATCACCACCCACCGTCAAATCTTGGGCTAATCCTTGACCAACGAATAGTGGGATTGACCCTCACATTATAATGCTCCCATGGCTGAAAGGGCGAGCATGTTTGGTGTGATGGGGATTCAAACCCGCGACCCGCAGATTGCGAGTCGAGCACCCTAACCACCTGGCCATGCCAGGCCCTATAAGAGTTTGAATGTGTCAAAATAATCTTACTGTGTATTTGGAATCAAGAAAGTACTACACAAGTACATACAAACTTACACATTTATTTATTTTTAACTTCTTTAATTCTCTGTGTGTGTGTGTGGTTGTGAAAGCCTTGCCATTCTTATGTTTTTAGTACTGTCCCACATTTTAATTGCAGGACTGGGTTCATACAGTGAACTTTCTGAGACTAACATTACAATTCTGATAAAACAGTATCTTTTCAGTCTTCATAGATCATCTGAATTTTGTCTTGAACCTGTTTTGTACAGAAAAGGCTCTTTCACAATTAATGCTCATTGCAAAGTTATTTGACACAATTTTAACATGTTAAGAAATTGATTACCATGCAGTTTAATATTTGAATTTTTATATGTGCCTTTCAATATGCCTTTGAAGTAGGCCATTCATTTTATACTAAATCATTTTTTTAAGTACAAACATCACTTCATTTTCAGTGTTTTCCCCAGTATCATATGAAATCAGTAATAGCACCATTTGCTAGCTCTTCATCAAAAATAGAAATTTATGTGGTTACTCATCAGCTGCTTTACTTTTGTCCCTTCTGAAACAAAGTTTTACGCCTTTCATACACCCATCATTCTGTTCCAAAGTGTTCACCATCTCCTGTAATTTTCAACACTTTTCTTTGTATCATCCAATCCAACTAAAGTAGACTCAACTAGTGATCTCACTTGACTAATTACCAGATTTTCCTGCTGAAATCCACAACTTAACATTCAAATTTCATTATAGACATTAACATGAGGCTTGTTTTAGTGCTGTTAAAGTATGTGTGTAATGATTTAGCTATTTCATCTGTTGTACCTAGTTCAGGAAATGTTGCTACAACAGAAGGATAACTATGATAAACAGCATCAACTGCACTTCTCATGCTCAACCATCTCATAGTGTGTGGTTCTTTGATTTGCAATTATTTGTCACTGAAAATTCTCTGAATGTTATACACTTTTTCAGTTCATGTTACAGAGCCAATAAAGAAATAATACAAATTGTTGAATCTTGATTTGACAGAAGTGGTTTAATATTTTTGATGACATCGACACACCACAGGGCAAGTCTATGAGCCAAGCAGTATGTCTGTGTGACAAATGGGGAGAAATTTGACTTTATTTGCACACATACACCAGCTCTGTAACGTACCATAGGAGCATCTTCATCTGTACACAAGCTTACCATTTTTTTCATGTGTACTCTTCATTTATAAAAGGTACCCTTTGAAAGTTGGATAGTGTATGGGCTTTGCTATCATCAAATTTTACACTCCCTAGGTAGGATGTCTCAACATTGCATTCATGCACACATTTTTACACAAATGATTAGCTTTTTTTTTTGAAATCCTAGATCATACAACTCATCTATCAAGACACCATAAAAGTCACATCTTTGGATACATTTCATAATGTAATTACATAAACAGTTTGATATGATCTTCTGCATTTCATTAATTGAAGTCCAACTAACATTTTTCTTTTCAGTTTTCAAACCTTCAGGGAGTGAAAACTTAGTAATTTATTTATGGTTTCACTTGGAAGCTCTGTGCACAAAAATAAATTGTTTGAAATACTAATTTATCAGACTCAGTCACTATACACTCAGATGTATAACCCTCATCATCAAGTTCATCATCATTTTTGCTGTATTCACACATGCAGTTTTTCTTTTTACACATATTTTTACTGCATCTAAATGGTCACTGCTGTCATTGTGACTTTCAATTGTAAAAATATGAATATTAAGAGAGCCAGAAGTACTCATCATATTATTTTTTCCAACAACTTTACACTAGAGACAAAAAACGGATTTGCGTTCACCTACTTTGGTAACAATCTCTAGCCATGGGTTATTGTTTTATCAAACCTTTACTTGTTCTGTCATGGACTACCATCACCTGAAGAAAGTTACCATATTCCATAAGTGTGCCATGACAATTAGCTTACTTAATTTGTAAAAATAACTTTTTTTATAATGCTGGGAAATTATTTCTGCTCTAAATGTTCATGGGTTAGACCACTGATTACAACTTACACTATTGTTTTCTAATGCCATTAAGTACAAGGGATATCCCTATCTTGGAACTTGTAAATCCCTGATCTGAACACATCATTATGATCTCAATGTATGAATATTTTGCATTGGAAAGGGCCATTAGATACCCTTTCCAAAAGCAATAAATTTTTGGTAGCATCACATACCTATGGAACATCAAACAATGTCAATATGTAGTTCTGATACATGCTATTCCACTGTGACTTGTTGATCTGCATATTCAAAATCACTTTAATATAAAGTCCTCAACCTTTTACATATATACAAGCAACAACACATTCTTCCAGTCAATTAATGAGTATTGCTGAAAGAACCATGCGTCTACTTCTCACTTTTCTATATCATTCTCAAATCTTCAGCTTTTAATAGCAGGAAACTGACTTTAAATCATAACTGTCATAATAATCAAAATTATTCTAAAAATACCATCACTGTTTAGCATATCTTCCTGAAAGTTAGCATTTATTTAAACATCATATATAAAAAATTAATAGTAATAAAATTGACATGACATTTCTTGTTCTTATAGAATGATGTTAAAATATATTGATAATTGTTTTTTTAAATATAGACATCTTTTATTGATGGTTGAATATACTAAATATTTCACAGAACATGTACTATATTACACCATCAATAAAATTATTCGTTATGCTTATAAATTGTTGTTTGCCAACCTATTATTATATTAGCATAATGTGTTTTACTACTCAAATTTACACCTCTTGTAATTTAATGTTTTCTATGGAACATTAATTATACAATTATTTCTTATATGAATGTGTAAATCATGTCACTTTCACTTTGTGTGCCTTAAAGATAAATTGTAAGATCTTGTTTTCTTCTGGAATCTTTAAACAAGTTTTGACTTCCTTTAATTGAAATTCATTAATAACTACTAATTTTTAAGTTCAGGAATCATATTTCCTATTTTTATGTCCTAATTTAACACTTATGAAGTGTACTATTAACAATGTAGATTCCTATAAATGCAAACCTGCATTTCTATTTTTAATGAAACAGACCACAAAAAAAAAACATCAATTACTTGTTTGAGCGAAAAAAAATGGCACAACCATCCACATGTTTCCTTTCACTCTCCAGAACAATCTTTGCTCTTGACTTTGGTGAAAAAATACCATCATAGCCTTCATTCCTCAGTTCAGGGAGGAAAAAGTTATAGAATTGATCAGTTTCAACTTCCTATAAAAACAATTTAAAAAATATGATGGTAGTAAAATTTGAGTAGTTATTAAGTTGAAACTCCTATAAAACATACAGTGTGCATGTGTTAAAGTATTTTAAATTTGGCACTCACTAAGGATCAATTTGTGAATAGCACATGGCTTTATTATGCTGTCAAAAATGAAAACATTAAATAACAACTAAGAACCATTTTTCCAGATCTAAAATAAAAATTATTTGGATATTACTTTTTAATTCCTAACTTTGTAAATATATTTAATCACAAACTTCTGGAAATTGTAATTGGTAATACAATATTTAGTTTTTACTTTCTCAATGACAAAAGACTGTTAAACTTTCTTGTAACAAACAATTTACTTCTAAGGTGCCACAATCAAAACTAAAGTCTGAAATTTCTCAATTTTCTTTTAAAAAGTATTTTGAATGTAGTACTCTTAAACTTTTCCACAGTTAAACTTAAGATGATCAACTTAAGTTTTTTTAGATATTTTCAAGCTGGTTTAGACTAAGTATCTAAAAACACAAAATGTTTTCAAAGAATTATTTTTTAGACAAGATACTTCATTCAAATCTTAGCCTGATGACTTTTCATTTATTACTAATTATGTCAAGATATTGATGTTTTTGCCTCATACCCTTTATGTATGGAGTGTTTCATGTCACTTTCACTGCTCAAATTACTGCATTCAGGAAACTGATGGACACAAAGTGAAATGCAGTGTTTAGACCAAGTCGATTATGTGGAAGACAATGTATACAAGTCACTGAAGGTGAAAACTATCACTAATGGTAACCCCATCAAATAACTATTATAAATACCCTATTTGTGAACCATAGGTGCTATGAAGTGTGACCATATGTTATCATAACACACCACATTGCTATGAACAGTACAAGTGACTCAAAACACCCAGTACATAAAGCATAATATAAATGATGTTTCAAATTGACTCCAGAAGTCAAAGTAACAACTGGTGAAAAACACCCTAAATATATGCTTAAAAGATGTATAAATTACAATTAAATTGTCAAAATATGCTAAAAGTGGTTCACGAGTGTATGAACTAAATGAAAAGATGGCTTGTAAATGTCTGCATTAAACAAATAAAAAACAAACAAACTGAAATTAGCAAGTTGAATGCCTTGAACATTGACCAGAAACATAAGGAAGAAAAGAAACAGTTATTACAATATGGTGGGGGAATAACAAGAAACTTTATAAATGCTTGGTAAAGGAGAACAATAACCCATCATTTACTTCCAGAGACCACAAAGCACTACAGCAGTTGAAATACTTGAGGATCATTATATATATATATATTAATATATTATTATAAACTTTGGACATTTCCTGCAAGAATCACTCTATCAAAAATAAGTGATATTTTAAAATGTGACTGATGTCCAGTTGATATGCAATAAATATCCAAGCTCACAGTATCAGGTGTTTGTTCTACCTCTTCTCAAAATATTTTACATTGATCTATGATATATTTCATTTGTTATAATAGTGCAGTATTCTGAATGCTGAGATACATATAACCAGTATTTAAATCATAATGAAGAACTGTTATACAGTCTCAAATGTTTACTCTTGTTTGCAACACTGTTCATCTTGAGATTTAGTGTTATTTATGCATTTATGAAAAACAAGATTACTGTTATCAATACTCAGTAAGTATGATGTACCTATAGATAAATGAACTTTGAAATTTCTTACTGTGGTGTTAAAATAGAGAATGAAAATAAAACAATTTGAACTTTTATATCAGTAGTTTTTTAATCACAACACAGGCTAAAAAAAATTCATGCCTGTCACCAAAAAAACTTGCTGATAAAAAAATTCAAAGTGCTCATTGGATCAATTATTTTCCAACTTGCCTATCAAACACCCCAATTTACTTGTTACGTACTCGTAAAATTAAAAAACAAAAGATAAAGCAGATCACACACATATCTTATTATAAAGATGATCCATCATGTGTGTTTATGTTAACCATCCAACACCAGAGTTGGCTAGCTCAATTATCATAATTTTTCGTATGGTAACTGGAAACTGTCAAATGATGTACATGGCTGTTTCATTTTGTGATTTTTGCCCAAGAAATAAGGCACATATCCACTTATTTATAGACTTGTTGGCTTTGAATTTAAAGACTCGAGTACTTAATCAGTTAAATGAATTAATCATTACCTTTCATAAAGTAAGGTATGCAATTAGCATCTAATGAAGCCATTAGGGATTTAATAACAAAAGAAAGAAGGGGAACATCATCTAACATTGTCCTTTACACAATTTGTAGTTGTATTGAAGGTAAAAAAATGTCACTCTAAAACAGTAATAATAGAATGAAGTTTGCATTAAGAATGACAGCATATACATTTATGTAATTTTGATTTTGTGTTCATGATAATACTAGGTCGTCAAGAAATTAATGTTGCATTTTGGAATATTTTCATTAACCACCCCCCAAAAAATGTATAATAGTTAAACAAACCTCTTTAACATCACGTTAGTGTAGCCTATATAATGTGTAAAGTTTAGTATACTCTAATCCCTTATTGTGATAGCACATGATGAGACACACATTCGGCATGTAATGCTGTGGGAATACAAGAAAAGAAACAACGCCTCTGTATCCACAAAGAATATCAAAGAAGTTTATGGATATGTTTTGAACATTCGTCAAATTTCATTCAGGTAACTTTAGCCTTAAAAACTGTGATGGCAGGGGCCAACATATTGGAATGAATATTTATGCTCTGTAGAAGCTACTTGAGTCTAACCCAAGGCAACACACTTGTGAAATGGCCCTGAAATTACATGTCTCTCATGAAACAATACGTAAACATCTAAAGAATATGGGAAAACTCCAAAAAGAAGGTGTTTGTGTGCCTCAAGAACTCTCTGATGGTCAGTGTTTCCAATGTGTGAATATTGCTTCATCTCTTCTGGTGCGTAATGCGCGTGAACCAGTTTTGGACAAAATTGTCATCAGTGATGAAAAAACTGGATTCTCTATGCTAATATTAAACGCC
>NW_013665667.1:108892-125044 GCF_000517525.1 Limulus polyphemus | reverse complement strand
AGAAAGTGATGTTTTGCATTTGGTGGTACATCAAAGGAATAATTCATTTCATACTCCTCAATCTACAGCGAACTGTCAATGCAAAGATCTATAGTCAGCAACTGGAATGTTTAAGTCAAGCCCTTCATCAGAAATGCTCTCCACTCGTCAATCGGAAGGTGTTCTTCTTTTTTACGACAATGTACGTTCATATGTGGCACGTTTGACGCAACACAAGATTATGGAGTAGGGTTGGGAAGTTCTCTACCACCCACCATATTCTCCAGATATGACACCATCAGGTTACCATCTTTTTCGTTCTCTGCAACACCATCTTAATGGGAAAACGTGGAAGGTGGTAAAGAGGACATCGACATGTTTTTTGCTTCAAAGCCAAGTGATTTCTTTAATCAGGGCATTAACAACCTGCTTGTAAGATGGAAAAGCATCATCTATAAGAATGGAGACTATTTCATTTAATAAATGTTTTTTTTTTATGTACAAGTTATTCAGGTTTTTTCATCTAAAAAAAAGTGACATTATGTTCTTGACAACCTAATAATAACAATGAATATAAAAACCTAAGTTGTAGCTGTGTGTCAACAGAAGGATCACTAAAAGTTAAAATGATCTTACCTGTAGAGATATTATGTCTGCAGAATAGTGCTTAATCTCTTCCATTATACACTTCCGCCTGTACTCCCAGCTGAGAGCCCAAGTTGGACAGTACCCATACATCTGGCGGGTGGCATATTTAGGACACAGTATATTGTAACACATTACACTGAAAACACCTTAAAAATGATAAGAGTACAAGACATAAATGGAAATATACCAACAAACCTTGAGAATCAAATAATTTTGAATTATACTGTAATATATCAAAATGGAAATGCATCAAATCACAGAAATTAAAAATGTGCCATGGCAAGTTATTCTGAAGTGTAGATAAAAATAATTTCAAATCCCCCCCCCAAAAAGAGCACAAGTTCAATACATGATGACATGATAAATATATTAATCAAAACTAAATAAAAGTATTTCACAACATGTTATAATATTGTATAGAGAAAAAAAGAAATGTTTAAAAAATATATAATATTAAAAATAGGTTTTAGAGTTTATCTAAGTTCTAACATAAACAGTGCAACTGTTGCTATTAATTTTGATTCATATATTTATTTTTTACATGCCATTTTGATAATTTACAATAGAAGTCTTTGCAGTAAAACACATTTAAAATTATCATAATAAGAATGTTATATTCCACACGAGGGAATCTTTATATTTTGTAATTTATAAACGTGTAGAATATGTCAAGAGAACAAATCAATACCTTCATGTTGAAACTATCAGCTTAAAATAAACCATTCCCAAAAGCAATTACTTATATAAATAAAATAGGCTGAGCTCTTTACTTTCACCCTACAGCTAGAGAATGGTAAGTGGTTTATGAAAACAAGTTCCGAAATCGTGTTACTCATTTAGTTTTGATCTATTTTAATTCACTAATTTAAACTGAAAAATCATTTCACAAATGTTTTTAAACATGGAGTGTTTTAAGTCTCAAAGAATTTAAACATAATAAAGTTTTCAAGGAAACAACATTTATTCCCTTCCACCATCATTTTATATACTTTGTTTACAGTTTTAATAATTTTGTTCATGAAAAACAAATTTTTGAAAAAGTGTTTGCTTTTCTTAAATTCTTGCACAGGCGTGAAATAAGCATAATATTATAATAAGCCTAATTATAGTTTTTTTACAAATATTTCTATCTTTCTTTACTGGCCTTATATTTTTTTCAGAAAGAAAAAACAAAATAGCATCTTGACCACACATCTTGTATGCCATACGTCACAGCCTAGTACAGGGCCAGTAAAGAAACTTTTGTAAATAAGTATTATCAAGTGTATTGTGATGTAATATTACACAAACAAGAGATCAACAGATCACACTTCTCCAGCATAAAGTATTACATACCACGATACATAAAGTAAGCATCTTGTTTTATCTCAACAAAAAAGACAGTATTATATTGAATAGTACTTTTATTATTAATATTATAATACACAAGACATCTAGTGATGTTATGAAACCTTGTTGGAAACATAAACACAATTTTTTTTTTAAATGGATAAAGGCATTTCTTTATGAAATCACCACAGCATTCTGTTAGCTTTAACTACTTCATTAAGTTTCTCATGAACTGTGAAAAAAAGATTGAATGAAGAATGTAACATGTATAGTTAAATGTGAAGAAATATTCTGTCTAACACTGTCATTTTAATATAAATGCGGTCTCTATAAGCCTAATGGTAGTATATTGTACATAAGTACCAATCAAACATTTTATTAACTTAAATTTTAGTTTTCAACTCTCCAGTTTTTAATTTTAGTTCCACTAAGAGGATTAGCATTCATTAAGTTTTGTTAATAAGAATTACATAACAGCAAGGACTTACATGAGGGACTCTGTCTATTTGGATGTTCTAAAGAAATCCATGGTCTCTGGGGAGGATAAGGTGAGGTGACTAAAGGTGTGAGAAACAAAAAAATTAAGAGAAATTGAAAATACCTGCTGCTTCTAGACAAAAAAAAAGTTCTTGATGATAAATTTACTTAAACTGTAACTTGCAACAAGTAGTATCAGGTTTTTTAAAGTTAAATTGGGATCAATAAAATCCAGTAACAGATCTTTTCACACCAGAATTTTACAGTGTGAAAATATGGGCATAAATAAACAGTCAAGTAATCTTATATAAATAGCACAATCTCACAATAACTAATTACCTTCAATTTTATTCAAGCCATCAATCTAAACTATGATCAAAATGACAACCGTAACTTCATATCAGAACAAATGTTATGTGACAACAAATGTCAAGCTCCTCCAAACATGCTACATGAACTGTAATTATCTACAGTCAATCTGAGATTACTTCAGGTCAGATAACCAGAAACAACCAATAGGTACTAAACTGTAATCATTCACAACCAAAATCAAGTTTCTTTGTACCATAACACAAACTCTTAAAATTTTAAAAATCCTAAACACAAATTTTTTAAAAGATTACTTTTTATTCTATTTCTCTATTCCTAGAATGATGTCAAGTAACATAAAATGTAGATTTTTCATGGTAATATGACCTCTGCCCTAGTGCAATGAAAATACTTCATATCATCATGAATAAAAATTTGTCAATAGTTCTCTAATAATAAAACTACAAATTAATTCAAAAAATACAATAATAGTAACTTTTACCTTAGTCAAGTTCTGATATTAATGATTACAATGTTTTGATCCATAGTATCAGGTCATCATTAGGTGTTACTTTCAAAATGGCAATTGATTTAAGAAAAAAATAAACAGTTGATTTCAACTGCCTTTTTGAATGTGATTATTCCCGATACTACGGTTCAAAATGTTCTAATCATTACAATCATAACTTACCTACTGTAAAAAATTACTGTTACTGTATTTTTGTATTAATTATTCAGTTCAGTAGGCTCCGCACTAAATATTAAAATTTTAAATTACCTTTCAAAATACTTAGAACAAAAATCCCTAAAATATTTTTCTGACTAAATATCCAAAATCAAATTTTTGATTTGTTAATTAATCTATCTTTATTATTATTATTATTATTATTATAAGAAGTTTATACAATAATTCTTATTTTTAAGTTTTAACGTTACCAACAACAAAATAATAAACAAATATTCAGGATATAACAAGTTGAACACGTTATAAAAATTTAGTTAAACTAAGTAAATAAATGAATCAAAACTGATGGCCTAACTTAATAGATCATACGAGTAAGGGCATCTGTCCAGTTAGTAGAGTTAAGAGTTCAAATCCCATTCAGTCTCAATCTTTAATACTTTATAAGCTTTTACAATTCCACAAGTGTGTATAAGCAGCAATCCTCATTTAGCTAATCATACTTCTGTGCACAAATTCTGTTTAATTAAACAGAAAAGGTTGGAAATATGAATTCTGTTTCAATATAACTGGACATACAGCTTGAGCATTTAGAGTATTACAAAACAGTATTTTAAAAGTTTGTTGCATACAATTGCTTGAAAATAGTATGTGGTTTCCTGCTGTTTATTCTTGTATTTGACTATCACAGTGTTATTACTTCAAAATCAACATTTATACTCTATCATTTTTCTATTATAACAAAGATGAGAAGAGGGGGGTGCTTTCATGGTGTTACTGTGACTTATCTCCCACTAACTAACCTACCACATTGAAATATAAGCCGTCAAAATGTCAAATTTCTACTCCAAATGTTTTAAAGGTTCTTTAATCAATAATTAAAAAGACTGTCTTAACGGAAATGTAAAAGGTAGAAACATTAAAAATATGACACAAATTCTATTAAATGAATTATATTTTTTGTATCTACAGTTTCGCTTTACAAAAATGATGTAGAAAGACAAAAAAAATAAGATACTCTTCTTGAAATATGTATGTGTGATTCACCATATAACTACTTTATTGCATACCTTCCCCTATGTATCTGAATGCAAGTCAAAAATTAGGTTGATTCTGCAGAATGATGCACTAACATATTCACAGTTTTTGTGGTCAGATTTACTAAAAAATACTACTTTGGTAAAGTAGTAATGTATCAGTGAAATCAATGCTTTTATTCTATTTTAAAACATTAAAAGTGGTGTTCTATGTTTCCTTGTTTGGGATTCCATGTTTTTAAAAATATGCAATGCAATAAATACATAATTCTTCTTGACAGTAACCAAACACAAATTTTTCTTAAATAAAAAAAAAATTTCCTGTTACAAGCAAACTACTATTATAGACAATAACAAAAATCAGTACTATTTTTTTAAACAAATGTTATTTTTTAGTTACATATCTTTCTTCAATAATTGGTGAAAGTAAGACTTGTGGAATTTTCTTTTTTCCTCTTCTGAAGGAAACTGTGCTGAGACTTAGTTTGAACTGTCCAACAGAAGTTTGTATTTCATGTCTTTTACTATTTATGACTACAGTATATTAAATGTGAACGACAGATTTCACACTCATCTATTTTACTTTTGAGGCCATTTTTCTTGGAAGAAAAAAGTTTTCTAACTAGGTATGCAGAAATACTGATAGTGAATTTATATCACATTCACATGTTTTTAACACATTAAATAAATTGTTAATTCATAACAATATATAATACAATATTAAAGTTAACAATGACTAACAGCTAATGAGTATACAAAATAAAATTAACCATAAAAATAAGACTGGTGAACATTTTATCACAATATTGTTACACATGATTTCAATGCTTTGTATTCACTTCTAGATTAACTTTATTTTAGGAAATAGGAGGACAATAACATAATGTGGCAGAATTAATTGCTAGCACTAATTGTACATGTTTTCCTAGTCCCTACATTACAGTATGAAATATAGTAGTAATACAAAAATCAGTATTTTGAATTAAAACTATTATCTAAATAAGGATTGATTTTATTTTTATATTAGCCTAGAATAGTGTTACAAAAGATTGGTATTCCCCAAAACAGTATACAAAAGTAAAAAGAAAATCTGAGTATTATGTTTTTTTTCTCCAATAGAAGTCAGTAGAAAAAAAACTAACAATAAATATAATTTTCTTTTAAAAAGCCCAATATATTTTACTGTAAAATACACACAATACCATAATGAGCTTTTTACAAAAATATTTACAGTATACATTCTTAAGAATGCATGTCTTAAGATTTAAATTAAAACTCTATACATAATATTCATTTTACCATGACAAACACATCAATAAGATTTCATGTTTTGCTTTTTATAAATCATTCTCTTGAGAACAGTTCCTGCACAAAAAGCTGTTTTGGTATAGTTTAGCATATATTTATTTCTGCCTTCTTACTTTTAAGTAATATCTTTTTTTTTTCATTTATATTTATACATTTTTACAAAGTTTGGTATGAGTCATGACTGACGACCCAATATCAGAAGTTTAAAACAATACTTTTGTTAAAGTTATAACACTTTTTTGCTCAAAATTATAGTTCATCAGGTCATTTAGGGCATAACCAAAGTTACAAGTGACTGCTATCCACGAGTATGTTCCTGTTGGCTCTTTAAGTAAAATATTCAGGTCCTGAAGAAATTCTTCAGCACTCATTATGCACAACTATCCTGCAACCCTGTTTAGCTGTCTAACTGTGGGAAGGTTTTAAAGATGACGTAATTCTAGTTGAAATGATCTTGGTAAAAGTTCGTAACAGTTCTTTGTGGCCTCTTGAATATTCCTACAGGTGATGTCACATGTATAAATGAATCTGATTAGAAATACTATACTTTAGTACAGCCTTCACAGATTCTTTTGGAATTTCATTTGCCTCACATCTTCAGGGTCATACCGATGTTTCCTGGGACCTTGTGCAACATAAATTTGGCACCGTTCCCCCAACCCAAAAAAATCTTATATTATAATCATTACAAAGAGCTGCCTTGATACAGGCAAGTACCCATTAGTTCGCTTTGTTACTCTATTAGGGAATCAGTGCCCCCCTTTGAGTTGGTGACCTGCACTAACATACTACTAGCACTACCCATGGTACAGCCCTGCACATCTTTATACTTAACCTGTTGGCTTTTAAGGAAGTTTTGATATTCAAAACATATACAGCCATCTTCACTGTGCAACTTTTTTAACAGTGCATCAGCAATTTCACAGTTTTGTCTAAGATAATACTTTACATATACTCAATCTCATGTTGTTTTGGATTGCTTTTGCCATCTAACATTCACATTTCAAAATATCTTGTGAATCATGAGTGACCATCAATTTGGAGGGTAAGCTTAATAATGAGAAAAAATTATTTTTCAGATCAACTGATGTTCAACAGTCTTGTCAAATCTATTTCAAGGAAAGTGCAATCAACTTTGCTTTTTCATTTCACATTTGTGATAACATAAACACTTCCATCTGGGCTGAAGATTAATAAACCTACAGATGTCACATACAATAATGCTAGTTTCAAGATAGTATTGCTTGAAGACAGTGAATGTCTGTTCACATTCTTATGCCTTATAATACATTACTCCAAATTCTTGTGAAGAAATTTTAGTGTGTCCTCAACTTTCATGCAGGTTACTCAATTTTTAGCAAATTCTGTATAACTTCATATATTGTTGGTTCTGTGTACATCCCTCATTCACTTTTTATATGAAACAGAGATGAAATTAAGAGGTGCAGCTAAGATTTCGTTTCTTTTTGTTCAGGGTTTGTGTTTTCTATTATGTTAGTTTTTCTTTTATTCAGGCCATCAATATCATAACTAAATGACTACTATAGGTTAGGATATCATTAAAGTAATTTAAGATAAACATTATAACAATCCTTCTAAAACACACTATTAAAATTTCAAAAGTTGTTAGAATACTATATAGTACAAACAGTAGAAACAATATCCCCCAGGGTACAATTACCTGCGTTAAATGTTGTCAACTCTTAGTTCTCCATGTTTACCTAACTTTTCCATACTAACTCAACAGATTCAGAAATGAAAACCAAGTGTAGCCACATAAAATTTCAAGAATAGAATAGAAAAAGGTAGGCATCTTTTTTTGATGTTATTTAACACCTAGTAATCCAGGCAAAAAGAAGTTAATCCATCACTCTTCTTTACAAGCAGAATAGATGATGCTCAGGAACTTGCACTCAGCTTTATCACATTGCTTTCTTCCTGTATGACAATCAGTAGACATCTAATGCTTTGATGCAAAATCTTCACAATCATTACTTATTTGTCCAAGTTCCATAAATCACTAGGTATGGCAACTTGAGATTCTATATATATATATTAGGTCACAACAAGTTTACACTGGGTTCTTGTTATGCTTGCTTCTCACAACTTTGAATTTGAAGGGTTTAAAAACATATTAAGCTGGCAGTAAGTTGGCTTCATTTACTATTTTAAATATACTAAACTTCAAACTGTCTCAAAACTTAAAAGAGTCCAATTACTCTTGATATTGGTTTTAAAACCCATTGTCCATCATACTGGTATCTCTCATAAAAGCTTTACTATTTTCATGTATACTAAAATAATAACTTGTAACAATTCATTTTGGATTTACAGTGAAAGCATATGTGTCAAATATTAGTACATCATTTTAATGTCAGAGTACAACTGTATGCCAGGAAGACACAAGATGTTTAGCTTTAGCTATAGAAGTTGACACCTAGGATGAAATATCAACAATACCTGTGTGATACAGACAATTAACCTTCTGAAATCTTTTGCTCATTGTTAATTATAGAGATCTTAGGTTTCCCACACTAAGTACAGGCAGTGGAGCTTTGTTATATGGTCTCACATGGCATCTTTGTTGGAGGACAGTAACAATATTAATGAAGATGATGTCACTGTATAATAAATATGCTGTATTTACTTCACTTACTGAATTTTTTTTATATACTAAACTAATATAAATTAAAACCAATTTCCATATGACCTCATGTCACAGCTCTATGTAAAAAATAATGGTGGAATATAAAAAGACAAAGCTTAAAAAGCATTTTTGAAGTTACAGTTAATACAAATCATGAGATGATCCTCCTTTCTTTCAGTAGGTAAAACTATTTGACAAAGTGCGTCATTTACTAGAAGTCACACATTACACATACATTATTTCTTTGGCAAACCCTGTGCATAAATTTCCTATAGGCATGATTGACACATATGTTCATAAAAAAAAAATCTCAGTGAACTATCATGAGACTGCTTCATAACAAGAAATATAACTGTGTTGAGATTAACAAAATTATCCCCAAGTAGCACACATCCATCTTCCAAATGTCATTTTACACCTAAAATATTCCAATGGTATTATTGACTTTAGTTTTCTTATGTTTTAGAAATACTATCACTGGTAATTGCATTGGCCAACTCTAGCTTTAACTAAGGTAGCTTCCTATTCCTTGAATAATGTCTGGCTTGGAAACAGTGATTGTAGATTCAATAATAATTAGGATGTAACATTGACTTAAATCACAGTACCAATACATTGTGAGCAAGTGGCCTCAGAAACATTCCATTATGGATAAGGCAACTACATTCAGTTTACTTCAACTTTGTTGCTGTTTCCTTACTAATCACAATTTGCATCATCATAATTTTTTTTATAATTCTATCTCTGTGTTCTAGTTTCTAGGGTGTTGTTCTGAACTATTATTTTGAGACCTCAGTTCACTTTTCCATGCTTTATACTGTAGTCAAAGTCCTTCCTGACCAACACTAATAATGTCTACTTTGCTGTCTTTGAAGAATTTGATAGTTTCCTGTGAAATATTATTCTTTGTCTTTCCTGGAGACTCACGTGCTTTCATTCTTAAAACAAGTTTTGGTATTGGGTAATTTTTTTAACATACCTCACACAAAAATATTCAGATCAGTTCTTGTAATTTATTTAGGCATTCATTTAAGTCATGGATTACACAGCTATTAGCTACTCTACTAATTCTGCAATGTTGAATGGACTTGTGCTTCACAGCAATTGAAACACCTTCTCTCTAACATATTACTTCTGCTCTGTTTCTGTCAAAGCAACATCAGTGAAGTCATCATAGAAAGACCATGAATACATTGCCTTATTTAGTATTTGAGGGTGGAACAACTAAATATTACATATTCTTGGTTAGTACTGTAAGAGATTACCCTCCTGTTCACACTTCTCTTGAAAATGGATTATAACACTTATTTCTGCTGAGGCATCCAAAAAGTTTGAATGAAGTAGAAACTAATAACTGGTAATAATGTTAGTTTTCTTAGAGTGAGTTTCTCAATACTGTATGGTTGGATATTTCAAAAGGTCAGCTGAGAGGGAACTTGATAATTAATCTCATATTGGACTTATTATGCTTCCAACATTTTTTTTTATAATCTTACTCTATTGTGTCCAATGGTCCAAATGTGGAAAAGGTCTCATAATACAATTAAGTTTTTGGTAATACATTTTCTTGTTTGTTTCTCTTCATTCTTTGTGTGACAAATACAATTTTTGCATCCGTGCTTTACCAACATCTTGTTAAATTTCTGATTAACATCTTTAATTTTACTGCCTCTTTTTTCCCAACACCTCTTAAAGACACAGGTCAAACTGTTAATGTTATTTTTCTATGTATTTCTTTTAGATCCTTACTGAAACATCCTTTCACAGAGTATATAATTCTTATTTGAATTCAGATAAAAATTTCAAGTGTTGTGTAGGTGAAGGGTCAAGTGATAAAACTGAATTTTAACAAGGTATCTTCACCACATTTAGAAAAAAGCATATTAACTAAGATTATGAGTGTTTCTTGTTTATCAGCTTGGATATCTTTTGAAAAGGGCAGAATAAAATCAAATAAAAAATGTTATGTGAGAATTGTGCAGTTCCATTAAGCTTTAGTCCCTGTAATTTATACAAGTTATATAAAAATAAAAACAATTCATTTCACAAGACAAAACTCATTAACTTAATGAACCCCAATTTTATAGTTAAATACCAACATGGCACTTTGTAAAATTTATATGAAAGTGTACTATTTTCACAAGATTGTTCATATAGCCTACACTTGTCTTCTAGGTATTACAACAGTTATTTTTCTATTACAAAAACAAAACAACAAAAACCATTTGTAAAATAAGACTGGTTTTACGTCCATGCATATCATCCCTGGTTATAAATGCACGAATAATTAATAATATGCATACCAGCCTTGAAAACGAGGAGAACGAAGTATAAAAACAAAATGATTAAATTCACTTTTCTACGTACCTTGGTAACTAACACAGCAATAAATATTGCAGATTCATTTGCAAAAGTTAAATGTGTTAGTTATACTCACAAGAGAAGAAATACAAAGAGTCTGTATCCCCCTCCCTCCATTCCCAAATAGCATGAAAGGGGAGGGGGTTTTCAGTAGTTATTCTCATGCACTTATGTACGTACGGAAATCCCAATAACTTTAGAATAAGAAGTAACACACATTCATGAAGTACTATAAAATAGTGAAAATTATGCGTTCTAGAGATCTGAGTGCGTTTGTTTTCTAACTTATTTACAAATCAAACCTATGTCGTCCAGAGTATAAGTCTGTTACGATGTGCTATTTGACATACGACAACTTATGACCACATGTTAAGTTCAAAACATATTTAAAATACAGTCTCCACTATTTAATAAAACACTAGCAGCAGCAAGTAGACATTGAGATTTATTTCTTAGCAAAAGTTGTGGTCACGAGTCTTTTATCTACACTAAGAGAGAGAGAGAAAAATATGCAAAAATGCATCATAAAAGTTGAGTGCCTTTGATTATCAAAAGTTAAAAAGGCTTGTCACTTACACAATAATATCAGTAATTTAAAAAGAAATGCAGAAAAACCTGAAATAATGTACCGGCGGAAGTCGTCTTAACACTACACGCAACATCTATTTGTTAAACAAAACTGAATGTACATAACACAGTAAACCAAACAAACACTACTACAAAACTATTAACGTGCCGAATCAAGGCCAAACAAAAACGTAATAAATGGTAACACTACGAATTTATGTATGTCAAACTTCCGGTTACAAATTACAATGCACGATTCGGTAACCGACTTGAAAAACGGATTTTTCAATCATGTCAGCTTTCTTGGAAGTCCTTGTCCATCGAGGGATAACACGAAGCACACACAATCATTCTTTGTGAAAGGGAAATTTAAATTTCATATAACTGCATTTTTATCGGATGATAATATGCAGAAAATCTATGGCAGCATTGGAATGTTAACGATTTGATGCTAACGCATTTTAAATATATTATAAAATCCTACAAGTAGAGAGAGAAACAAAAGAGCGATGACGTACTTGTTTACTGTTCAAGGTACAACATATTTTATCGCTGATTTTTTTCTTTATATCTAAATATAATGTTTTCTATTATTTGTAATTGTTGCCTTGCTATTCTGTTGTGCAACGTGCTTTTACAATATTAAGTTTTCTACCAGTCTTATTTGTAAATTTCGTCTTACTGTACTGTTGTGCATCGTGCTTTTTCCACATTTCTTTCCCAGGTAAATGTCTACTATTTTTCTTTGTGCCTGTGATCTTGTTATACCTTACAAGACTAAGTATCGGGGGTCGACCCCCCACAGCGAGCACGGCGCAGATAACACGTTATGCAGCTTTGTACTAAAACACACGCAACACCTTGTTACACCGCTCAACAATGGACCTTGAAGAATCTCCTTATGAAGTAAAAGCCAAACAACTTTTTTTTGTGCTATAATGAGCTGTCACTTCTGAAACACAGCTTCGTATAACATTGTTCTTTCCAGGCAGATCTGAATAGTACATATACTCAATCTCATCATGATTAAAATACACGACATTCACTATATTAATGACAGGACCGGCCACTTTATACAGCTATGTCTTTTTTAACAGAGACCAATTTTCTTTAGAGAATAATTTACATTTGTATGTTAAGAAATTTCAATCACATTAGCGGTACAGTCTAGGATAAACACGTTCTTATTTTTTAACCTTTTGTACATACCATGCCACCTGCTCGGCCTAGACAAGCTTAATTTATAACCCTTAATATTTTACCCCTACAACACCGGTGATGTTAGTAACACTTCAACACGTTTATTTTATTTTATTATATCTTTATCACAGATCCTGGTTTTTACATTTATGCATTATCAACATTTCTGATATTGGTCCACTTAAATATTCCTAATACAATGTTGAAAAGAAAGCAGCTGGCTATATAATTTGAAAACTACGCCTCATGAAACAACTTTTCTGAATTTAACCCCCTGCAGACAAACTGTAAGTGTACAATGACCTCCGCCACCCTGAGCTTGATTTATGCTGCAGTATTGTGCAAGAGAAAATGTGTCACACTGACAATTTGTTTTTGCATAATAAAACCACTTAACAACAGTATTATATGCGAGCGGACACGTATTTTCCTCACCCCAGAATACATCAACGTCGAATGCAATGGAAGAAAGGACTAGATCCTGCATTATTTCATGCAATGCAAAGTTTGATGTTTTATAAAAGTAGGCCACGAGGTTGGCAATTCAAATAAGATCCTGTCTATGTTAAGTGTTGTCTATCGAGAGAGTAATACCTGACACGCGGGTTTTCGCTCATTTCTCTCTCCTTCGGAGAAACAACGTTCATAAATATAAACTTGCACCTCCTCTCCAAAAACACACTTCTGTAAATAGCAAACGTAAAGCAGCAGCACTGATAAACATGCTATAATTACGTAATTACCCGTTAAGTATCCCGGGTCAAGATAGTAACGGTAATACCACAATACTGTCCCCACATAACATTTTCAAAACACTTATTAATACACAATTATATACCATTTACATGTTTATTTACCTATACGTCATCTTATGGCTGTATGTATGACATCAGCATCATTTTTGAACCATCTTAAAATAAACTTTCTCCCAATTTGTATATTGAGTTAACGGGGTTTTATGAAGTGTAAACATACCCAAAGCTGCTCGCAGGTACACGAGACCATCTCCAAATGAAGAAATAACGTGCTTATGTACTAAAATCTTCAGATTTCGAAAAATTTATAATTCGTCTTATTTCAAAGACATTTTTCGGTAAATGGATTTATATTTTCTTCGGAATTCAGATGACTATCCCATTTTACACGTGCTTCAAGTTGGTAAAACAAGTCTACCAAGTGCATTTACGATAATTACTTCAGGAGACTCAAATCTTTCATGTTTTGTTTTTGATCCCTGATAGCTTTGGAAATTCTGTCTCATGTTAAACATATAATAAAAGAAAAAAAAACTAAATATTTAATTCATTAATTTCAATGGAACAATTGTAAATGTCACAACAAAAGTGTTAACTTTACTCACATTCAGTAATATATTTAAACACTTAATGATTATCAAAGATATAAACAAGTTCACAGATACCCCCTTTCACATCATGTGCTAAGAGGAAGAAGAATTGGGTGAACGAAGATTTGCATCCTCTAGAGGCTTAAATATAAAAAACGTTCACTTCTTAAACCCGAGCGGATTCTGCCAGCATCTGCCTGAAAATCCTGATTTACCCAACGGACGGTGACGGAGTTCGATAACATTTAAATTTCTTTAGCTGAAAACAAATCTAAACCATGTTATTATTCTTAAAATTAAGACAACTGAAGTTTTATAAAGCATGTTGATAATTATTAGAAAATCATGACAATGATTCTGGCAGAATGTGCAAAACATTACGGATTGAAAGAGTTAATACACACCACAGGTAAAAATACCAAGTTAAGCTATCCTGTAAAATATCAATCTACGCTAACTCATCATAGGAAAAATACTGATGAGGTTCACACAAACTAACATCATGGTGAAAATATTGATGAGCCACACGCAAACTAACACCATGGGGAAAAAACTGATGATGCGCACACAAACAAACACCATGGTGAAAAACTGATGATGAGCCACACACCAACTAACACCATGGTGAAAATACTGATGAGGCTCACACCAACTAACACTACAGTAACTAGAGGGGCACTCAGTAAAGCACATACCTCCGCCACACAGCATTGATGATATTCGGCTCTCAAAAAATACGAATTGTGTCCGTATATTCGTCATTATCAACGAAAATAGACCATTTTTGACAGGACAATGAGGAATAACATTCTACATGTGTCCATCAAGTTTCATCAAACTTCGATCATTTTAAACTGAGATATAGAGCAAAATAATTTGAAAAATCGGTCCCCAAGTTAACTGATAGGGATTTTTTGAATTTTCGTGATCTTGGCCTTTGACCCTCCAAAAACTAACCACTTCTAATTTGGGTCATATTCCAAATTCAAAACAATTTTCGTCCAAATCCATTCAGCCATTTTTGAAAAATCTTGCTGACAAACGCATACGCACAGGCGTGAAATCATAGCCTCTGTCCACCTTTGGTGGAAAAGGTAAAAATACTTAGAAACTTAAACAACATGATGGTGGTAAATACAAAGTCCAATCTATTATTCAATTTACCATTTGTCATTCAGTTCTGTCAGTTTCCAGGTGTGCCACTCCTCACCCATAACCCTGAACAAGGGCAAATCGAAAGAACAAGACTAGGATTCTTACAGTAACAGTGTATATGTTTTGAGTCATCTTTTACTTGCTAAAGTAAATGCATATAGGTTCATTCTAATGAGTAAAAAATAGGTTAAAACACCATACATATTATATGATGGTAAGGATATTCATTATTCATAACATAAAATACTTATATCTAAAGAAAAGATGTTAAAAGGATGACGTTTTTAAACACTCCCTCTATACACAATATTAATGAGTGTCTGAACAGTTCTTAGGGTTATAAAGATTTAAAAAAGTAACCCCTATTTACATTAGTAATTAAGAATGATAAAACTAATCACTTCAAACTGTCTCCCTTTCCCTTCACAAAATTCTTTAAAGTTTCAGAAAATAAATTTTATTTCAAAAGTTCAGATATGTCCCCTTCTTTTACATAGTTAAAAACTCTTATTAACAAGTTGTATTTTTCATGATGTCAGAAACACACGTAGGTTCAAGAGGTATTGATACAAGATGACAAAAACCCTGAAGAAGAAAGGTCCACCTTATAACTCGGGTTATGGGGTTTTATCATCTTATTAACAAATTGTATTTATGGGTGCAATTTTGTGGATTTTGTAAAGTGTTTTATAACTCATCAAAAACATGTACTAAACTAAATATTATCAAAAAATATAGTACATATTCAATAGAAAATAATCTTCTGTTTGCACTTTTCTCACTCTACAAAACTCCTGGAGATCAGATTACGAGAAAAGCTACACAAGTATTGATTTTTTCTTTCTATAAGATCTGTTATTAGCCAGCCAAATATAAAATCGAATCGCAGAAAAGCATTCAAATGTGGATGTTTTATATTTTTGCATGGAATAATTATTAAAAAAAAACTTGTAAAATGGATCATAAAATACAATTTCAAAGTTTCTTTTCCTCAATTAATGGTTTACAATACAAACATTAAACACGTTTCTAAACCATTAGGTAGTAAAGAACTATCTCTACAGCATAACACAATATATAATAAAAAAAAAAAGAAAATACTAAATAA
>NW_013665667.1:100609-108718 GCF_000517525.1 Limulus polyphemus | reverse complement strand
CAAAAAATGAATTAGGGTCCCCCTCCCCCCTGTAGAATCCAGATGTTGTTAGAATATGGTGCAATAGGAAGTACCAAAAAAGATTCGGAACATCGTTTTACAGCAGCTCATACTAACAGTATGTACCATAATGGTAACAGATATGTAACAGAGCGCTTCAGACTGATATACTTTTTAAACGTTAATTTAAACACTTGTGATATCCAAAGATAAGGATGAAAACGGTGAAGAAATTATTGTGGAATGACATTTAAAAGCTTTCCTTCTTTTCCCTGGCATGTTAAAGTTAACAGTCACTGAACAGAAAAAAACAAAACAAAAAAACATTTGGACAATAACACTTTATTCGAATTTTTCTTGACTGGGAATTAATTGACTAAGTAACTATCAACCAGCAAGTTGTTTCTTTTTTATTTTATTATCATTATCATACTAGTAATAATGTAAATACTAAATGCAAATCACGAAGTTGAGCGACACCCACGTTCAGTAATAACTGGTTGCTATTAGTTGTGCAACGTTTATGTAAAATTTCTAGGAAAATTTGAAACGCCTTTATATTTCAATAACGTTTCGTTTGATGTGCAAAAAAAAAAGTGCAGAGATTATGACGGATGTAATAATACGTGTCGACAAAAAATGTAACAATACCTTCAACGTGTTTTGTTTGTTTGTTGTTAACCGCAGAGCTACACAATGGGCTATCTGTGCTGTGCCCACAACTAGTATCGAAACCTGGGTTTTAGTGGTGTGAGCCGGATTTTCCACCATATTAGTACAGGATAATAGTATGGTTAAAATTATTTGTTGTCCACCATGTTTATGTCCTTGAACATGTTTCACAAGTACGATTGGAGGGAGCTACTGAGGCCATACACATAAAAATAATACTTCTGACACGCCCTGTAGAATAAAGCTTTCCAAGTTTATCATTACGATATTATTTTTCGATCACAAAACGAACTGTCGAGGGGTGAAAAATATTTACTTGGAATGATCGACGATAGGTGTTTCTCTTTGTGTTTGAATAATACCTTTTTTATGGCTAAAGAAGTGTTAATTATATATTTAACGGGACAATTAAGTTAATGTTACGATTAACGCATAAACAGCAACAACTAATTTTACTTTCACTTAAAACCATGATGAGATGTAATGGTAATCGTATATTTGCAATATATTATGATATTAATCTTACCATGGTAGTTTTTGTGAAAGTCCTTAAGTCGTCTGTCTTTAACGTTCAATTGACACTACGGGTTGAAGGAGTAATATTAAATTAAACGCGAAAAATATGTAATGTTTTTGTTCTGTAATAAATATGAACATTAAATTTAGAAACAATAAAAAAAACTGAGAATTAACATAATATTAACCAACTGATATTTTAAACTCATTCCTAAACTATTTATGCACGAAATTGCTTTAAATTTTATACGGCCCCTAACGACATACGAGCCACATAATAAAATGTAAATGCCATCAATACAATTAATTCCCCTTATTAATTGCTAGGTTTCCCAGTGCATTTTATATGGGAAAATGGGTGATTTCACCCACTTTATTTTTGGTAAATTTCTTAGCTGGAGTGTTACAACAAACAGATACGATGCAACTTGGACCGCACTAATGGTGAACTGTATACAAATAAAGTCAGTGATTTGAGAATTCATTTAGTACTGCAATTTTAAAGGATGTTATAATTCATTAAGGTATTTCGCTATTACAATTTCATGACGCCTATAAAAATATTTCCTTCTAAAATTTCTAATTGTGGAAATGACAAATTTCGTGTCACAAACATTTGACCACAAACGGTTTACGTGTTAAAAAAAAGTTAAGTATAAGACTTGATATTTAATATGAGACAAGGCAAACCCCATCTAACAAGACAAAATTGAGTTAACTTGACATTTAAAGTAAAAAAAGTGATGGAAAGAGCTCGGAAGTGAAAAACCTTTCAAGCTCCATGAAAAACTGTTTATCTAAAGTTTCGGTTTATGCCTTCTTCGCAAAAAAAAAACCTGGTTTCCATATCCGTGGTGGGCACAACAAATATAGCACAATATATACAAGTCTTAACAATATGGTTTTAAAACTATTACCATATTGTATTCACACGAGTTTGTTTAACAATTTTTCAACCTGAACGGCACCTTCTGTATACGTAAGCTCAGCGGCTAGAGACCCCGAGGATTGAATTATAGCTGTCTTAGTTTTAAAACTATTACCATATTGTATTCACACGAGTTTGTTTAACAATTTTTCAACCTGAACGGCACCTTCTGTATACGTAAGCTCAGCGGCTAGAGACCCCGAGGACTGAATTATAGCTGTCTTTGATTTTGAACGCAGACCAAAACCACATGCCCTCACAAGGGCTCTGCACAGCTCTGTCAAGTGACTAACAGGGATGACTGTTACTCTCATAACATGCTCACAGGTAAAAGTATAGGGGTGCGTTCAATGGCAGCATGTCTCGAACTCCCCCCCCCCCGACCCTTCGATCCGTACCCCGACATGCTAACCAACAGGCCACTCACACACACACACACACACAACCAAAACACAAGGGAGATGGACAGACATTGATCAAACTTCGGATTTCAAATAATTTAGTATTACAAAACACTTTTTTATTTTATAATTATGGTCAGATATAATTTCCTCGAAAGGGGACCGAAGACCGACTGGAGAAGTCACCTGTTTTCACCACTCGCACCACTATACAATATTGTGTTATCAGTCAGTAGACACTAAAATTACGTTCACATATGGGATGCTTAACGTTGCAATCCGTACTGTCGTGACATCAGTAAAACGTGCGCATGCCATGAATTACGAGAAGAATTATGCACTCTGTAGGCTACAAAACAGTATGACATGTGAACTTGAAAATATTTCTTACTCTTAATTTTGGTTTTATTTACTCTTGAAATATAACACTTTCGAAGAACCTGCGGAAGTACATTTAGTTCTAATTTTACATTTTCACCTAACTTTTACCATAGTCTTACCAGAATATGTTTCGTGAACAATCTTAATGTCATTACTTTAAAAGAAGCAAAATATTTATCAAGCATTTTTAGGTAATTCAGCTCAATATCTCGAATAAACAGAGTTTGTGCTCAAGTTTATCTACATTTCCAATGTCACGGTTGCGAATGAAAACAGCATTTTTTGTCATACGATAGGCATTTTTACATAATTTGGTTGAATTTTGTATGATAAAATCAGATTTAATTTTAAGCTTTACCCTAGGTTTACGTGCCAGATGAAGTAATAGTTCATATTTTCTTGTATGGATTTAGGACTTTGGTTGCTGATTTCGTTAGTGTGAAGAGGGCATTAAAAGGGGGTTAGGCAACATTAACAAAAAAATGTCACTTTTCAAGCATCGTAAAGTAAGCCTTTCTTAGATGTGCGTGTGGTGGTGGTGGGGTGTTAGAGGAGACTGTGGGTTGCCTCTGGAACGCACAGAGTAAAAATCCATAAAAACGAACAGATCTTTTATTGGTCGTATAAACACTTTTATGATCTAAAAATTAAACAGTTAATTATTGGATATTAACACTTAATGTCACATTACGATAATTATTATTATTTACTGTAAAGTCTTACAAGATCCCGTGTTCTATATATTTTAAAGTTGAAATCCTTTTCTCCTTCCTGATAACTTGCAGTGAGCAAGGTATGGAATCAGTTGTATCTTTTCGGAGTTGTTGTTGACTATTTTTACGACAGGGAAAATAAATGAGCACTTTTGGGTCATAAGGGCAGAAAGGCAGAGGCTTGAACCTACCCAGTCACTCCCCTATGCAAGTCACTGATTAAACTAGTAAACTGTTGCAAAACCTTCAAGTGGTTTAGAGGAAAGGTATTCTTTATTGTCTAGAAGCGATGAAGTCACCTAATCAGTCCTAATGTACTCGGTGGGTCGGACGCCCCTTATGATGTAATTGTTGTACTTTCTGGTTATGAAATGCTTCATTCCGGATGTAAGTTGAAATGTTGGGTAAATAATTTTTCCTTGAGCTTAAGTCGTTTTATTTATAAAATAGACGGAGAAGAAATAGGTTCAGTCTATCTACTTATTGTTTTCTACATGCAGTATGCAACAATTACTAGAAATCAATCATATAAGCTGGAAAGTCCTCAAAACAATTCATGCTTCCACATGAAATTCAAATTCAATGACAATAATCAATCAATAAAATTATAAACTGAGCTTATCCATAAAAGTAACTTACAGTATCATGGATCGTGTTTCAAAATTTATATTTTAATTTATATCAGTAGCAAGAAAAGGTTAAAATGCTTATTAACAAACTTTTTTTTTCTGACTCCAACAACAAAAATGTTTGTAATTCAATATTACACAAAGAAGACAACCCTGAACAATGGGTTAGTTCAATCAGCTGAATTCCCATAAACAACCAATTCTCCTTCAATACCTCCCAAGTGTTTTACTTTTGAAATAATGAATTACTGAGATATATAAGCAATAAGATGTTCAAACAAATATATGCTTAAATGAGAATAATAAATCTTTACATTGGACCTTGGTTAAAACAAAAGTTATTCTTCCTAATCTTGATGAAAGAAGCTTATTCATGTATAACACTGAAATTTAGCTATTAGTTGAACAACGAACTATGTTCAGATACAGCTGGATTTGACTTGTTATAGCTGAATGAGCTTGAACCCTACAACCCCACTATACGCGTCTTCGTTAAAACTCCAGGAAACATTCATGAACAGTACGAACAATAAAAGTGGTGTTAAGTCAAAGAACAGAACAGTTCACTAGAATTGTACATTTACAGTATTATGTGCTACCGAATCTTTCTTTTTTACATTGTTACTTAATTAATATGTATGTCTGACGTATGAAAAGTTGAAATAACGTTACTGAACTTTCATTCACTTCTTCACTTTACGTAAAATTTGGCACATCTGTTTCTAGACGTTAAACATTTATACTTATTCTCAATATGATGTGATATATGAAATGAATATGCTCTAAAACGTGCGTATTTATATACGAGCATAAACTAAATATATATTTATACATACTTCCATCACATTAAATTATTTAACCTACCCTGTAGACGTTTAATTCAAATATTTAAAGAACTTAACATCATTTCAATCAAGATCTTTCTGTAAGTGCTTGTTTTAGTATTGGCATACAGAAAAGCAAATACAAATGGGTGAACTAGTTTAAAGTATATACGTGTATCAGGTTCAGTATTCAAAGGGTTGAGTACGTTATATTAAAACGATTTTGAATAAGAAAATTAGCAAGTCACATGACAACCATAACCGATATAAAGTGGTGGTGGAATAGATTGTATCAGTACTACATTTTGATATTGTTTGGCGCGCGTCGTAGGTGGTGTGAAGCCGCCTAAAATTATCGTTGTTGGGAAGAGATAACCCTTGTACTTAATGGCATTGGAAAACAAACAAATACAGATCAACTTAGGGACCCAGGATCGTTCAGAAAAAGACCAGCAATAAGTCGTAGTCTAGCCATGGTAAACGTCTTCTAACAAAGGTAAATGACAAAAGCTGTACACGAGCCCCCGGCACTAGTAAAAAACATAATTAAGAAGTCACGAGTATGCAAGTTGCTTCCACAACATATCCAGAAAGGAAAACCAGCTGTAAAAAAAATAAATAAAAAAATGCATGAACGGTACTTAGCAGGGAAAAATGGCAATTACTGGGGTGACACTCGACGAAACGTATGTGTACCTCAATAATTTTAACAAATCTCGTGTCATATTATAGTCTTGAGAAAACAAAATAGTTTTCTAGAGTACAAAGAGTAAGGACAACTGTTAATTTCATAAGTAAAATTATGTAAGATCTTATTTATTTATGTAAAATATAGACATAAGTTCTAAGTAACAGAGGAGGCGAATACAAGAGGCTAACGAACACGTAATAATTCTAGGTACACTGAGCTGAGGTAGTTGGTAACGCAGCCCAATATATGCCTGACGAAGGAAAATAGCATTACAGAAACAATGTTTCATGTGATATTTACAAAGGATGAAACGTATAACGAGATTTAATGTAATGGTTTTAAACGCCAAAACAATGAAACCAACAAACCTAATACTGGTGATAAAAATAACTGTAGATTTGAGTGATATTTTTAAACATTCCCCTTAATTACTCCATTACGGATTCCAAATCAGAGGCGCGTAAAAATAGCAATTTAAATTTATATGTATTTTTGTCTGCCCTAGGTCGCTGCCCAGGGTGTCTTCCATTCCAGAACTTTGAACTCGTCAGCCAGGTTAGGCATGCTAGCAGACAAAGGTCTATACAAAATACTATTTCATGTGCATTACAAAACATTATATGTTACGATTTTAAACGCCGAAAACCGACGAAGCAATGAAACCAATGAGCCTTATATAATAGATAAAAATCCCATAGACTGTGGACGTTTCAAAGATGCATAAAAGGTGAAGACGTGTTCAATATTCTGATGAAAGTCTAAGAGTAATTAAAGCACTTAACAAAGAGGATATCATTGGAATGAATTACAAGAGTCTTCGGTGTGGGATTCAAAGATCTATGATCTCCTATTTTCAAGGAACTCTAAATGCTAAAACAGAAAAGAAACTTGATATAATAACGTCAGGAATGCCACGTGGCTTTTACCTTTCTTAAACCGAATAAAACTTCTGATTATATAAGCTAGTAACTCCGTGTGATCGGTAACATGTTACAACGCTACTGTTGCTATTCCAAAACTGAAAACATTTTAACAGTTTTACAATTAGGCAATATAATAGTTGAAAATATTCACGTGAGTTTTTGTTTTCCCAACATCCTTATCGGCATTTTCAATCATATAACGAGAACACTGCTTTATACAGCACAACTCCTATGTTCATTTTGGATAGAGGGGGAACAGAGGGTGTGATTAATTTTTAGGAAATGTTAGCAATTGTATTTAAACTTTGGATTATAAAAACAAAATAACTGAGTATCAACTTCTGAAAAACCTTTGAACAATTTTAATAATTTCACAGATCATTAATTTGAGGTTTTAGCCATTTAATTAATAAAGTATCTTTACTGATTGAGCAGCTAAAACCCCAAATTAATGAATTAGGACCATCTATGACATTGTTATCAAAATTAAAAGACTATCAACTGACTGGTTCTAAATGCGTGCAAATGTCCTTCGGTGTTGAATCTATTATTTGTAATTCATGGGTTTTATATTCTAGATTTTACGATATTGGTAAGACAAGTCCTTCACGCGCGAAAAATGACAAGGTTAAAAAAGAAAATAATCCAGGTCAGCGACAAATAAGTAATGATTACGTAACATCAATACCCTTTTCATATAGACTGGCAATTGGCAAAACAAATCAGTGATAAAAAAGGCATTACAACAAGTTAAAGGTAACAGCTCAAGGAATTATGCCTACAACTTTGCACAATCGATAATCCAACAGCCGTTATAGCTGACATGCTGCAATGCTACAGTTTAAATCATAAATAACCCATTATACTATGAATGTTGCTAAACAAGTTGTAAACATAGGCAGCTAAATGTCAAGTTTCACTACACGTGCATCTGGCAACGATTGTCTAACAAGTAGGTAACAGGTGGATGAGAAGCAAGAACACAGGATAGTTAAGTACCTAGTCATCACAGCAGCAATATCAACTCGCGGCATAATTTCATGTATAACAGTTGATAATGTTTTATTATTCAATTTTCCAGAAACAGGCCCGCCTACAGGGGGAGGGGCAACTGCCCAGGGTCCCAAGCGAATTAAACCTGGTTATGCCGTAAAGCCCGCAAAGTATCTTTAGGCTATATCTTCATTTAATGATAAAAACCACAGTTTTTGGCTTTTCTTTGCATATAAATGCTTGATGCATTAAGAACGACTGAAATAATAATTTGAGTAATAATTGATATGTATTTGCTACTTTATAGATTTAATAGATATTTGTTGTTACTTTATTAACGTTTTTACGCTTTTACTGTGAGGTAAAAATGGCTGCTGCTATGATTTTGTCTGGTTTATGAGCTCGTTGCTGTCCTAATTTAAGATCTTTTTAATAAAT
>NW_013665667.1:69596-100329 GCF_000517525.1 Limulus polyphemus | reverse complement strand
TTCTTGAAAATGTTAAAAAAGAGAGAGAGAGAGAAAGGGGGCCCGGCGAGGATGTTTGTCCCGGGGCCCGTACTGGCTCTCGACATTCCTATCCAGAAATGTTGCATTTCACATACTTCAAAAAACAACAAACCCATTGACATATTGTACAAAAGGTGTCAAATAAGTGACGCATTTTTTACCATTTGATCTAAAGGAATAATCAATACATCCTTCAGTAAAACTTATTTTCCACGGAATTTTCGATGAAAACTACCCCTACATTTCCTCTAGAATACTGAATCTGGAACAGGATCGTAGATGGTTCGATTTAATGTGGGGCATGACCCAAAATAAAATACAGTTCATGGTACATTTCTTTCAGATACTGAATCAACAATTTGTTCTATAAATATAATGCAAAGCGAAAGTACGGTGCAGCTGTTAGCCATACTTAGTCTCTTAACTCAACAGCTGAGCTGTTTCCCTGATGGTTAACCAGTACACGCGAGTGTTTTATCAATTTCAAAACAGAAAACACAAAAGTTGCTATGGAAATGAGCACAAGTCTAATTAAAGGCTTTTAAAAATATACAGCCTTCATCACACTAATCTAATAAAGTTTCTAATTAAAACTTACATAGTACAAATTCTAGTTTGTACTTTAAACAGCAATAAACACACGTCATATTGACCTTTTGCTGTTTTTCATAAGGTTAAATGTTTTACATTCTTACCTGCTACAAATGTTTTCCGAGTTGTGTAAATAAAAGTGAATACAAAATTCAAATGATGATTGAAGAATGTAGTGCAAAGACATCTGAGCTCGTCGTCTCGAACTTAAAAAGCGATAGAATAGAGGGAAAGCAGCCCACCACCAATTCTTAGGTTTGGTTTGGTTTGAATTTCGCGTAAAGCTACACGAGGGCTATCTGCGCTAACCGTACCTAATTTAACAGTGAATGTGCTAACAGTGCTATCCATAGTTATAAAATCACATTTAGACCTTATGTATTACAAAAATCACCTCTTAAGAATTATATAAAAAACACTCGAATTACTCTAGAAGTGTAAAAAGCTTTTTTAAATATTGTAATGCAGTATACATTTTAACTATTTAGCATGGAAAGTACAAAGAATTCAATACTCAAGCGGCACATTCCTTCTTATTTAAAAACAAATATTTATTTTAAAGATTTATAACACGTAAACCAGTTCGATCCGCTTTTTTTTTAAAGGAATTCTATTTACTATACCGATTCATTAGGTTTTGAGTACACTGGAATGAAACTTGAAACAATAATATCACAACCATAGACAAACATGTATTCGAATCGTCAAGGTGACAGTAGAAACAAATAAACAAAGAAAGAAAGAAAAAAGCGTTTCTTGAACAGAATAAATCTCACTACCGTTTACAGATACTTGTTGCAACATGCATGGTCTTGGGTGTTAGTAACGCCCAAGGGGTAGGAAATAGCGATATCGTCCAACGTGTCAGGCCAACGACCCTAGTATTGAAATATACAATACATTGATCTGGTTCGTCAGGTCAAACCAAGAACCAACATTGAAATGCACTCTGTTTTGGTCTGGTCAAGTCAGACCAGGAACAAGGAAGTGGACTATCTAACAAACAGTGTCCACAAACTACAAAACAGAAGTATTCTAAATAAATTTCAAGAAACTAATAGCGTTGTTAGAACTACCATGACGTCATGGTTGATTCAACAATAACTGTAAATCCGGAACGCTTTGTTGACTTTGTTGAGATTTCCAAGATAGACATCATGTAAAGAAAAAAAACGTTTTCAGAAGAAATGGAATTAACACAACACTGGGAGATAAATGCAATAAGATAAAATCACTGTAAAAACACAACATTGAAATAGATTCTGTTGTTGTTTGTTATTAAGCACAAAGCTATACAGAGGGCTATAAGTCCGTAGACGTACGCTGTGTCATTGAGGGGCCATTGATATAAACAAATCTATTTTATTTGGAGACGTTTTGTAATTTGGGAAATGTTATGCTCTACGTATTATATAATAAAAGCTCGTTTCATTTATTTGTTGCATGAAATATATTTGAATAAAACAGAACGTAGTCAAATATGAAACCTCCAGAACACTGAGATCCACCAAGGAATTCTCACTGGACTAAAAGTTGATAAGTGTAAGCCAAGTGGGTCAAGAGTATTTAATGTAATCTACTGATCCCGGTACACAGTTTATCAGGAGCGATAAAAGGTTTCTGCTGTATGCTTTCTGTTTTTAACCATTAATGCATGACATTAACATTAAGCAACATGAACAAATATTTTTTGGAAAATGGTTTACATTTTTTGACATAAAATTAGCGTAACACAGAAATTCGCGCAAAAAAATAAAGAAAAAAAACTGCAAAATGTATAATCCCAAAGAGAAGATAATATGAGGTAATGGCACCCAAAAAAGCGCGGACAAAATGTATTCAGTAGGCACGAGGGAGTAACCCTGGCACTTTAAAACTCATGACGTCGAATCTTTCATTCACTCTTTAATAATAAATAATTTGTTGTTAGTGAAAATCATAAATCTAATTCTGATGCTTAATGACTTTGATAAAAAATTACAGTTCATCAACTTCGTTGAAACAGGTTTTATTCAAGTAATTGATGGTATAAGTAGCGTTTCGACAACTCGTATCCCAGCCAGCCTGACGAGCCCTGGTATTAGGCGAAAGGCCTCGTCGGCACCGGATACAGCCGATACAGTATAACTGATATATTATTACATTATCTTTAACTTTCACTCATAAATGGTTATACTTATAAAATAAAACAGTAAACAAATCAAACGAGATAACGCCCCTTAATAGTTTGATTGCATGCAACACACTCCAAAACCATCCGACAAATAAATAAATAAAAAAGTGAAATGCCTTTTGCTTTGTCCATTTGTTATAGCTCAAAAGTGCACAACGGGTAATTTGCACTGTGTCAGAAGCGAAGATCGAGTCTCGAAGTTTAACATAAGTCCTGAACCTTTGCCATAAAATAAACAACAAAATCCTACCTAAATACATCGATGTCTTTATTTAAAAATATAGGCAAAACAACGTTTACCTTCGTGTTCTTCCCTCTTGTTTATACGATTAATTGCAGTCCTGACGATATTTTTATTGAATGTTTTTAGTTTCATGAGCAGTATGATTTTAGGGGCTTTGTAACTAACAAAGTCGTGAATCCAAAAGCAACGTGTTTGTTTGTTTTGAATTTCGCGCAAAGCTACACGAGGGCTATCTGCGCTAGCCGTCCCTAATTTAGCTGTGTAAGTCTAGCAGCTAGTCATCACCACCCACCGCCAACTCTTTTACCAACGAATAGTGGGATTGACCGTCACATTATAACGCCCCACGGCTGAAAGAGGCGAGCATGTTTGGTGGGACGGGGATTCGAACCCGCGACCCTCAGATTGCGAGTCGAGCGCCTTAACCACCTGGCCATGCCGGGCCAATGCAACGTGATACATAAATGGTTTTTAAGAGTGAACTCCATTTAGACTCCATCAGTAATGCTTATTTACGTTATTGTGCGTGTTCACAAAACGCTGCTATTTATACTATGAGATTTTTTATAAGTCTACACAAACAAATTGTGGATAACTTCCATATAGAATATTTCATAAAAAACATTACCGATTAACATGGAATTTTTTTTTGAAGTATTAGCCCAAAAACTGTGATATTTTTGGTTTAAAGAATTTAAAATAGTATTGTGTAGAAAACTATTGACTGGGATAATAATTAAAACATGAATTAAATCTCATAGGAAGTTGACATATTTCTAAAACTGCCTCTATGAGTAATATCATCCGTTATTCAAATTTGTTTTGCTGTTTTTTTGACAAATTTACATTTTTCACTTTTATACATAATTTATTTGTGGTATGTTCTCCGCACGAGTGTATGATGTCTATATAATGGTCCAGAAATTTTGTGTTTCAAAATTTTCACGCAAAACAACACAAAGGCCATCTGCGCATAGCCGTCCCTAAGTCAACAGCACCTACCAATGCTTGACTTTACTGAATATAGTAGGATTCGACCATCAAGCGTTTACCACATCCAAAGAGCAAAGCGCGTTTTTTTGAGGCAAAGAGCTGCGAAATACCCCTCGGTATTTATATTCTGAGCAAGCTAACCACTGTGCAGAAGTCTTTGTGACAAGGTGGGAGGCGATCATCAAAACTTAGGTATTTTGAAGTGTTTTTAGCTGGTGTCTTCACTTTTTTTGCAACATTTATTGTGATGCGATTTCTAAACTTATAGTATTTTCGTTAACTGTATTTATTATTTCAAAGGACGTGAACGCATATCTAGTGAGGTCTGTATAACTTTCAATCTCCCTCATCGCATTAATTAAAGTGGTTGAAAAATATAAAACGTAAAAAGGTATATTTCATTCGCTTTCTTTGCATAACTTCAAATGGAAACAGATCTAAAGAAGATATAATAAATGATATGAATAATCTCGACATAATGTCCTCTTTATTGGACGACAAAGTGAGCATGTCTCATGACTTCGACCTCTTACTGTCAATATCATAAGGTAACCCAGTCATTCTTAACCCTAAAAAACTTCCATAATGGCGAGGTCATTGGCCTACTGCTTCTTTACGTTAATTTATTTGTTCCTCAATAACACAATACTTTTCCACTTAACGTTGTTTAAATTCATATAGGAGTATTATAGAAAACTTGTTATCGAACACAGAGATAAATATAATAACCTCTTACACACACACACTCTAATATCATAAAATTAAACACATTTCATTTATTGAGGATAATTTCCCGGTACGCTAGGTCGTATCAGTTTTCACAAAACAATGCAACAACGATAATAAAATGTAAACGGCACTGGGGTGGATCGGTGAAAACGAGAAACCACCAAGGAAGTCAGAAAAGCATGTAACTTATGGTGAACATTTCATAAACACAGTTAATGAACCCAACAGAAAAGGCAGGACTTTCTCAACCATACTCAATACTTCGGTATTAAACACACAGAACACGAGAGATAACTTTTCACATGATGGCTTCTTAAGAAACTGATGAAAGAATTAGAGCATGGAGTTCACTAAACGCTTTATTTTTTCTTTGTTAAGAATATCAGACAACACCTCTATAACATAAACGTAAATCAGGTAAGAACTGAATCCTGATAAGTGTATATATTATATACATGCACAGACAAATATACTTTCATAAATATTATACTTCGCTTGACATTTCTTTTGCATATTTGTTTAATATGTAGTTTTTGATGCTTTCAATATACGTTACGGCCTAACTCAAACATAACTTTAAAAATTAAATGAACAATAAAAAAATATTTAAATAGCTTTGTTTGGGTGGCTGGTGGCACAATAAATTAAGAAGCGCTATAATAAAGTTGTTTTTTTGTTGTTGTTATTATTGCTTAACGCTAATAGCATTAAATACATTATTACATATAATTATCTACAACTCTTAGATATTATTAGTTCTTGGTGAATGTTGCCATATTGGCAATGAACTATTGTTTTCTTTATGGTATTTGAAAGGTATATACGATCATGTCAGATGTTTAATACTGACATTAATGACTTGAAACGACTACAGTGTCATAACATTCAGCACTTATGCCAAGTGTTATTAACACCTACGGCGTTAGATATTTCTGGATGGGGTTGATACTGAAAAGAAGCACTGTAATTATGCATAACAGAAGAGAATTGTGTATTGTAGCGACGTAAAAAGTAATCCCAAGTGCAGTGAGTGATGAATATTTTCTATTACTTATGTTAATTCATTATAAGTCACTGACAGATGCAAAGCATAAGAAAAGAAAAAACAACTTATACTGTCTGTTTGTCCCTTTTGTGTGTGTGTTATGCTCAAACTAAACAAGGTATATTTGCGATGTGTCTACAACATGGATTGAACCACGAATTTTAGCATTAAGTCCAAGATTATCGGTGAGCCACTGAAGTAACGCAATTTATAAGTAAGGGAAAGTTTTTTTCAGAGCTTGAGGTCTGCAAAACTGGTTATACATAAAACGATTAATGCTTATTTTACAGCATCTGTACAAGAAGAAAATACCTCTCTCTCAAATCAAACTACGTATGTAAACTTTATCAATCATTTAGCCTAATATATAAAATGCATATTCAAAATTATTGCAATAATCCAACAGTTTCCTTATGTACCAATGTTATTTTATTTTCGGTTGTGAAACAAATATACATACATGTCCAGAAAACGTTCTACTGTAGTCTAATTGGCTTTTTTTCTGAGCGACGAGTTAACGTAAAGTACTGAAACCTGAGTACTGTTTGTTTGTTTAGAATTTCGCGCCAAGATACACAAGGGCTATCTGCGCTAATCGTCCCTAATTGAGCAGTGTAAGACTAGAGGGAAGGCAGCTAGTCATCACCGCCAACTATTGAGCTACTCTTTTACCAACGAATAGTGGGATTGACCGTCACATTATAACGCCCCCACAGCTGTAAGGGCGAGCATGTTTGGTGGGACGGGGATTCGAACCCGCGACTCTCAGATTGCGAGTCGAGTGACCTAACCTAATGGCCATCCATGCCGAGCCAAACCTGAATATTGAACCGATCAATGTCAATGGGGATGTACAATACAATTTGAGGGAAATATTTTTTTAAGTCATATGTGGAAAATACTAAAAAATTTTATCATAAACATTTGCTTTCCTACAGTAAAAACAAACAAACAAATATAAATTCATCATTGATCCCTCACAATTGTTTCCCAATTGTACATATTTGCGTGCACTGTTATTTTTGCCCAACTTATTTTTTTAATTCATGAAATAAAACAAACTTGCACGCAATATTGCAAATGATGATTACAACGTATTCTCTCACATCAGCATTACACATACACACTCAACTGGCGTAATCCACTTTTGATTTTCAGGTTGTAATTTAATATATATTAGCTCATATTACTATAAAATTTGTTGCCATTATCCTTACTTAATGACGAGAAGACTTTCAGGTATGTTTTTGACTATTATTTCAGCGCTCTTCACTTGTCGATGGTGACAGCTACGAGTTCAAGTAATACAACAACAACAAAGCACACCATCATACTATGACTAAGTAAACTAAGTTTCGAGCAATATTGGCCCTCACAACTCAGCTAGTTCTATAAGAATGCTGGAAGAGATGATGTTTTTTACAATTACGGCAACATATTAACAGTATCAAACCTTTGGCAGCTTAACTTTGAGTGCAAAAATGTGTAATCTCTATTAGTTAATATTTAGAAATTCAAGCTAGCACTTATACAGAAAACAATCTAAAATGAAAGACTAAAAAGCAAAAAAAGCCTAACGCATGCTAAGCCTACTTTGGACTCGTTATATTGTTGTGAATTTTAATGATTAATATGTTCGTGTATGTATGTTTATATATATAGAAACCTATAAAAACCTGACGATAATAGAACCTGTGTCTACTTGGTTAGCCTCAGAAATTCAAAATCACATGCAACATTATTCACACATTCGCTTGTTCATTATATAATTCAAGGGTCAACTGATAATTAACGATGACTAAGTGGCGGCAGCTCAATGGTGCCTTTTTAAATATTTTTTATTCTTAGGTTGTAAATGTGTTACTACTACGCAACTCTCATGGTAGAAAATGCTTACTTCCAATGAAGATCCGACAGTCTAGATAAAAAAAAATAGACATCGAATAAAAACAAGATAGATAAAGTAAATATAGTAACTTATACAAATGGAGAGAGACATACAGACAAAAATAAATAAATGTTTAGCACTGTTTGTTTGATTGTAATTAAGCACAAAGCTACACAATGGGCTATCTGTGCTCTGCCCGCCACGGGTATCGAAACCCGGATTCTTGCGTTGTAAGTGCCACTGGGGGGCATTTAGCACAGGAAGAAAGTTGTTAAATGAAGCAGCGCTTCTTATATCTAACGCATCAGTGCTTAACAATTATAGGGCTTAAAGAATTTAAACAATGTTTTTTTACTCATAACCAAAAATATCTTTTAAATCTTGCTAAGATTTATATTAACTAATTACCATGTTATCTAGCCGTTTTGCTAAATCGCTTTGAAATCTTGCTAATATTTATATCTACTAATAATATTATCTAGCCGACCATACTTTAGAATAATGCCATTTTAATTTCATTTGACAGAACATAAAATCTCTATTTATCATGCACATATCATTGCTTTAAATTCTGCTTCTAGCTAGGCAATTTTCTACCAAGAAGCTAAGCGTTCACTTTAAATCTAATTCCACACACACCTTTAGAATTCTCTCTCCCTGTGTGCTTATATATGTCTGTAATTACAACGATATCCAGAGAACTGAGTCACCATTTCTATTCATCTGTATGAAATTTGTTTTCACTCATCATAGTTCAGCAGTTTAGCTTATGCTGAACATTTAACAGTACGTAGCTATATATATATATATATGGCTAACTTTTACCTTCATACAACATTCCTTTCTTTAAAACTTGCTATATTCACAATAATTGAAAGTTAGGGCGCAAAGTTTAAATTTTCTTTCAAAACCCTACTTGAATACTTGTTATTTCCACAACTAGTACAGACTTTGTGCTAACTAGGACATAACAGTTAACTTTTTATAGATTTATAGTAGTTAATTTCATGGTTTTGCTATTGTTAGTTGCACTTGCTAAGCAGTTGTACAAGCGCTCTTTTCATATATTCTTATTGAGAGATTCTCATTATGTTAGGAATGGTCAATGGTATGCACACAAATAGTGATTATTTATAACTGGTGACCAAAATAAGTCATTGGGGCAATGTACAAACACAGGAAACTTGACAATTGTTTACTATGCATATAATTTGTATTGTAATGCGCTCAATAAAATACGAAACTCAGGACTTTTAAAAGAAAAAAAATTATAGACCGCTGATTTAGTTAGCATTTTTCAAAAATATTTCAATACCTATTAATAGTACTGTTTACGAAAGACAGTTGGGAAAAAAGGAACTTACAAGAGCTGATATAAAAATGAGATGACGGTTCTGATCCTGGGGTGACGTAGGTTTCGAATTTATCTCCTCTGTTCATTTCGTTCTCTTCAGACAAACTCAACCTGGGACAAAAGTTCATTTTCAACTCATTACTTTCATAACACGATGTAAAAAACCGAGATGGGACTTCAGACTCTAGTTCTGTAGTTGATATTTCAGGTTCCTTTCTTGTAAGCTGGTCCGATGGGTCCTGTTGTGCCACTAGAAACAGGGAAGACGACAGATCTTCGAAATATTCACATTCGGAATACAGTGGTGTAACATGTGGATAACAAACTTTATAATGAGAAACTGAATTGGTCAAGACTGATGAACAATTTGATGATATCGAATCAGCTGCAAATGAGTCATCACCAATCAAACTTTGTGACTGTAAACTTATAGTGGCAGAATCACTTAACTCGGCCATCAGCGCTTTGTTAGCTCGACTTCGAGACACGTTTTCAATCACTAGACTTTGTGATTGTATATTTTTAAAGTCATCGTTACTAACTTCTATTTCACGCATTTTAGCTTGATTTTTTTGAAAATTAGAATACTTATAGCACAGTGGTTGGTACGGCTTCAATGTTAAAATACCGCTACGACTACTGATATGATCTTGAAATGTACACATATTCTTATGCTTTCTTAAGCGTTTGCGTGGTTTTACAATTTGTGGCAAACAGTTATCTGTGATATCAAAGGATTCTTTCCACATGAAACCAAAAGAATCATTTTGTTGTACTTGACAAACTAGTTCAGGTACGTATCTGTAATAAGACTCATTACTAACAGGCGACGTTTCATCTCCAAACTGCTGATGATCCAACGATGTAGGATATGAGAATATCAAGGGATTTACCTCTTTTATACCATAGCAGTCTTCAGGCGAGTAAAAACGACAAGGTTGATGGAATCCTTCAACCGAGAAAAAACCGTGCCCTTCTACCTCATCCAAATTCCTAAACAAAGATGTTTCTTTGTCTTCTTCTGGAAATATTGGAGGAGTTTCTTGCGCGTGTATGTTATTAGCATCAACATAAGAATGAATAGGTATGGAATAAGACTTGGAAGGAACGTTCTCTTCTAATGCATGAGAAATGCCATATTCACGCGTTCGAGTCAAACACTTTTCATAATCATTCCTTCTGGATAATTCATAACTCCATTTATCATGACCATTTAACACACCATTTGCCAAATTTACCAAGGGAACTCCTGTCCAGACGAGGTAGTTCAGATTGGAATGACCGAACTGAGGCATGTGACTATTACAGGATTGATAGTTACACATAGGTAATTGGTAGCCATTCCATGATGCTCCTGCACTTCGAGAACCTCCATTCTCCAAACGTCTTCCTAAATCAGATGGGTACATTTTCGTTTTTCCATGTGTTTGATGACTTATGAGACTTGACCCTAAGAATCGCTGCAAGTCAACTGATGCTATATAATGTGGACCCATGGTTTTCTACAGTTGTGTTTATTAACGATACGTTCTAAAGAAGATTCAGCGTGGAAGACACCAAAAACTGGCTTAAAATAATCTAATTTCTGAAAATAGGGACACATCAATAAACAGAAGGTATGCTACATAGGTTAAAATAAACCATCATCACTACTCAGCTAACAAAGCAACAAGTGATGGTAAAACAGATTATTACTTTAAGTATCTACTTTACAGTCAAAACTGTCCTGTATTTGCTCGAGTAAATAAAGACGGCTGACAATAAAAGTCACTTAACGCCTCTTTCCGACTATCAGTATTAAAACTCTCCCGCGTATTTACTTAATCAGTAATGCCATGGTAAATGCTCTACTACCTTATACGCCACAATACCAGGTCTGTTTACGTTTAACACATGTGCAGCAGACTGCTCCCACAAGCCATATTTTGTGACGCTCCACTACTACAGATCACGTGTACAAGGCTTACGCAAGTATTCTGTGCTTAATTTGAATATTCTACAGTTAAATGAATCTAAACAAAGGGAAATATATTTTTATGATAAACAAGGTTACGGTGATAATACCGTGTATAGATAGTTTAGCCCCTTTTTTTAGAAATTAATAAGCTAGCGAGCAAATCAGAAAAAAACCCAAAAACTAATAGTTTCATCATATGAACACTTTGGTAACAGAAAAAAAAATTATAAAGCGACCAATACAATTATTGAATTATACTGAATATAATATCCGTGACGTTAAAATATGTAGAATTTTAAGTTGTTTTTGTTTGTTCGCGCAAAGCTACACTATGAATATCTGCGTTAGCCGTCCCTAATTTTAAACTAATTAAAGGTAGCTAATCAACGGTACCCAACACAAAATTCTTGATATTTGTCATACATTTTTTGTTCCATTACTTGCAATTCAGCTTCCAGAGGTGTAGATATATAAGAAGAAGAAAAAAGAAGCTACACTAGTTTGGCATCGTACATGCAACCACCCGTATGGGAAGTTTGACACCTGCCCACTTGACAATAATCTTTTTTTACACAACTGTAATACTCCATCGAGGCCGTAATTTTAAATGCTTACGACAGAAACCCTCATTTTAAATTTAGCAGCAGCTTTCTTTAATCTCCTTATTATATTACCAGTGAAACATAACACAGTAAACGAGGTGACTTGTAGACTACTCCTGTACAGATGGCGATTTCTATAAAGATTAAGCACATTGTTGATTACTTTACTTATTATGAGCTCTACACGTGTTTGTATAACCTAAATCCGATGTTAAATTAAAACTTAATATGTTTCTATGGTAACAAAATGCCTGCATCAAAGAAGAAATTTTAAAGTGATTTACCTAAATAAAGTCGCGCCCTTTCAACAATTATTTAATCTTTTCACTGCCCAGAACTAGTTAATAAAATTACAGTCTATATGTTAGTGATATACGCAGTTAGTGTCAGCATTCAAATCTCATATACACATGCAAGAAACGCGCTAAATTAAGTTTTTATTACGACTTGCCATATCTTTTTCTTAATTTAAAGAAATGTTACCATTCAATATTTCGATGCTCTCCGCCAAAAGTCCACATCCGCTCTCCATCCACCCGCTATCTCCACTAGCCATCCCTAATTTAGCAGTGAAAAACTACAGGGAAAGCAGCTAGTCATCACCACCCACTGCCACCTCTTGGGATACTTTCTTACCAACAAATAATGGGATTGACCATTACATTATAATGCCCTAACAGCTGAAATGGCAAGCATGATTGGTGGAATAGGGATTCAAACCCACGACTCGACTCGTAGGTTGCGAGTCAAGCACCCTAACCATCTGACCATGCCAGACTGGAAGTCAGCCATTACTTGAGCAAACTCTTTTTGAAGAAAAAGGTTGCAACGGAGTACATATTTATATATACATAGTTTTAGAACTACCAATCCATATTCTAATTCAATCTTATAACAAAATTGCTACACACACAAAGCTTGAAATACACTAACTCTTAATTTGGATTAGGTGTCAGAAAGAATGAAAGTGAAAGGTAAACAAACCTTTAAAATAAGCTTTTCTTAATCAAGAAGAAAACGCATAAAAAACATGAAATGTACGGATTTATTCAATAAAAACAATAGAAAAATATAGAAAACGTGATTTGAACAATATATGACCACAAAAGGGTAAGCTAATGACTAAGTGGCTCTGTCTGACATACACGTAATTGTATTTCACTAGAATACAAACACAACCATCAGTTTAGCTTACATTTAAAATTTTCTATAGACTAGTTATATGGATTGTTTGATATTGTTGTTTTTGTAACTCTCACTATCAGGTCCCCCTTCTAGAGCACTGCCATAGGCACATATAAGAAACATGATATAGTCTTTAATTAACTTACTGCTGTCCCATTGAGGGTCTCTTACACTTCTACTTATAAAGATTAGAATGTATTATTTCATCAGTTAGATAGTGTGACTGTTAACAATATTTCTGGACTTTTAGCCTTAAGAGGTAATAGTAAGTAAATGTTCCGAGAAGTACATATACAATAATACTAACAATTTTATAACGATAGAAAAATGTTACATATTAATGTTCAAGTTTGGGAAATTAATGCATGGATAATCATTTTACTTACTTCTTACAATCTGAGAACATACTCATCAATGAAATATTTCGGGCAAGTATTTCGAAATAAAGTGCATTCTGATATGATAAGTAATAAGTAAGATACGAATAATTACACAACATCACATGTATGATAAACTTGATACTTGGAAAGTTGTTTATCTACAAGTGTGGCAGTGAATGAGATAATATTCAAGCATACAACCCTTGAGTCACTACCCACTACTAGGTCTCCGATATTTATTTAATGTTGAAAACAGATCTTATTATCTGACCCATATAATGAAGATAATCTTGAGGAAATGATTAAGTGACCTACTGATATCACAATCCTTTGCAGTGAATGGCTCTTCTGAATGTTCAAATAGGCACCAAATAAAGAAGTATTGAAACATTTAACTTGCCGATTATTTTAAACAAATGTAAAATTTATAACATTTTCAAATTTATATGATGATTATCGACATGTGTATAATAATTTCCATGCATAGCAAGATGTATTTTGCAACAGCAATGAAAATGCAAAAAAGTGGTCTCTCACAGTAGATTTCATTTACTAGAAAATTTTTCTTGGTGAATCTTAAAATGACTAAGAAAAAATAAGGCTTATTAATTGCAATCATTGTTTAACAACTATTACTATTGCAGCTACGAGTCATCATAGGCATACAACTGTACCGACCGTAGCTTTGCGACACTTTAAAAAAAAAGTCTGACATTAAAATACTTCATAAGAAGTAACTGTGTTCTCACCTTCCTACTTTTACTGATGTTATCTGGATTTTGAAGCAAATTTGGTTCACTCTATTTTGCAATATGAAACACCAAGTTTCTACCAAGAGGACCATTTTAAGTATTAACTGACAATAAAAACCATTATACAATGTATCCTGCATAATATTAAATAAAATAGAAAAGTAATCTCATGTTACTTGTGCCCTAGACAGATTTAACTTCAAGTTTATCTATTTTCAGAGCTTTCATTATGTTTAAAAAAAGCAATCTTTCTTAACAGCTCCAGGTCTATGTCAGCAAAATTTATAACTTTTAAAATTCAAGACCAATGGATGAAAATTAATATTACATACCCAAAAAGGTATTTTAGCATAATTACCTCACTCCTTTAAGTTACTCTGAAATGTCTTATAAACAGAGAATAAAATATTATTCTATGAAAAAGGGTGTAAAAATTGTAAGCATATAATTTGTAAGAAAATTCTGATGTCAAATTAAGATTACCATTCTTATCCCTTAGTGATGGAAACAATCCTATCAGTAAATAAAATAACAGCAGTTTTTGCTCAAGCTGAGATCAAGGCTGAGACAATTTACAAAATTAGTGAAATGTTTCTAACAACACTAATGTGAAGTGCATTACCAACTTTAACAGCTCAATGTAGCAGTTACACAATTAAATGTAACATTATATGATGTATCAATATAATGTGTCAATGAACATTATAATCATTATAAAAAATTGAGAGAGTACAGGAAAAAAACTCTTTGTCACTCTAATATGTACTCATTAAGACATTCCAACTGAATGCTTATATTTAAATACAGCATTACATTATTCTTTATAAAGTTTTCTCTGAATTTTACTTTAGTCAAACTGGTACACAATATTTCAAATAGTATGATTCAAAGTAGAGGAATTTTCATAAGTATAAAATTTCATGACAGTACAAACTTTGTAGAATTGGTTTTGTTATATAGCAAGAATGATGTTTGTTTGCTTACTTGTTTCAGCACAAAACTACACAAGAGACTACCTGCACTCTGTCCACCACAGGGAAATGAACCCCAGATTTTAGCTTTTTAAATCCATAAATTTATTGTTGACCCACTGGGGGACAGGTAAGTATAAACAATGAGAAACAAATGATAAGCTGCCATTTGATAGGAATAACACAACGACTAATTCACAAAATGTTTTATAAGCATATTGAACATGCCACATGGTCGAAAACTTTTTTTTATTGATAATACATCAATTTGTAGTTACTTTCCTCCAAATGCATCACATTACATCTTTTCCATAATGAATACTAATTCAGTCAGTAACATCCATTTTTTTCTGTCTTCCCTTTACATGGGTATTTAGGTAAAGAACATTTTTTAGTTGTTTGGCAACTATGATAAGTAGTTTTACAAAAACTACCCTTCCTACCTTAAATACACATTATTAAAGCTTGGTGATATAATGTTTCATTTATATTTGTAACTTTATAGAATTGCCAATGTCTACTTATTCATCCTCATTAGATTAAAACAAATCTCAAAACAAAAAACTGCACGTAATTTTAGCCACGCTATCTTAAAATATCACATGTGGACATTGCTCGCCTGTTACCATGATGTGATTTGGCAGCTATATAGATATAAAAAACAAAACTTGTAAGTCTAAGCATTTAGTATGTTACAACTTTTCAAATAAAATGGGAAGTGAATGTTCACACTTATTTTGTTTGAATTATTTATCTTATAAGAAATTAGTACTAAACATGTTAGCAAATATGCAGACGTGATTTAAGATACCAAAAGTACAAAACATAATGATGCTTTTCAACTGAAAACTTTATAACAAAAGGTGTAAAAACCATTAACTTGTGTCTGCATGTTTACTAAACATAGAAACTATATATTAAAGAAGTGAGGGTACACTAACTTAGAAACAGCAAACCACTTTCTTTGCTATGGAACCTGAAATATGAGGTAGTTTTGAGATTAGTGCAAATGTACGAGTGTAAAAATATGGCATACTGGTTACTTTTTTGTACTTTTGTTGTTTTCATTCTCTTACCAAATGTTCCCACCATTTTGTGTACATCAAACACCACTTCCACAGGTAGACTTACACTACAGTATCAATCATATGGATTAACTAAATTAGAATTAACCTTTATTTTTTTTTAACACATGTTGGCAGACTCAACAGAATACATGAAACTCTCATTTTTTTTATTTTCTGTCCTGTGATACGACTTATTATTTCAGCATGCTTATAGGATGCACATAAATTCCCTAGCACTTTTTATGCATTCTTGCTGTACATAAAAGAATCTTTTGTCATCAACACAACTCCTAATACCATTTCAAAAATACAGTTGAGTTTCAACTACAGTTGTAACTGATACATCACAATCAGTTATTGTAACGCTAGGAAATATGGGCACCTTGTTTGATATACCATCTTATTTTGTTCCCAAGCATAGAGTAACAATTCACATTTATGTTGAAAACAAATCAAAAACGGTACATCCACCATCATCTACCACTCTTTAATTCAGTCACTATTCAACATCAAACACTAGTGAACAATCAATACCATACTAAAAGACAAGTTTTTGAGAGTGTAATATTAGTTAAGTTCAATAAAAATTAAGGTTGATCATGATCCACTTTGCAGTGCAAAAGTAAAAAGTTGTTAAAGAGTGGCCAAAGTCATACACTTTATGGTCAGTTCATGAGAGTTGGGATGTATGTATATTACACCTGTTTGGTATTTTCAGTTTTCTTTCACCTACCACAGTGAACCAATAGTTACATAGGATTTGAAAAATATGTAGCATTGACAAAATTAATTTATTCTTTGGATTTATTCAGCAGACAACTTGTTCAAAATACTAAGAATGAATATGAAACTAGTCTATCGATCAATTCATCACTTGTTCCTAAGCTATACTGATATAATTCAGTGACACGTGGTGAATTGAATGAAAGAGTATACTTCAAAATTATTTTAGAAATGCATATTGCCAATAGAGGAAAAAGAACTTCTTTTTGTCACAACTTAACTGTTATTATTTACATTTTATATGTAACACTAAAAAAATATGAGAACATGCTTGAATAATTATGGTGAATGTAGAATATTATATGAATATGAATTAAAGTTAAAACTTCTGGGCTGATTTTGAACAAACTGTGACTCAATTCTTGTTGAATTGCTAACCCTAAAAGTTCAAAAACTTAAACACTATACTGTTTGCCTTAATAAACAGAAATTAGCTATAACTATTCTAAAATGTGAAAATGCTTAATCTGAGTAGGAAAACACAGGTGAATGTTTCTCATAAAGTAATTGAAGCTTTAGTAAAACTTCTCACTAGTAATATCTGTTCAAGATAAAATTCAGTAAAAAAACACATCATTGTACTTTTCATATATCATTAACAAACAGACTATCCTAAAACTTCAAAATTTATTCTTTTCAATCTAAAGCATTAATATGTTATTGTTTTTAAAAAGAAATGTTCTGAAATTGTGCCAAAAACAGCTTTATCATGGATTTAAATTGTATTTGACCTTGACCAATGGTACTTTAATCATTTAGAGAAATGACATTTATTAAGAACGACAGGAAATTAATTTGACAGTTTACACATCTTTGTTTTTATTTTATTTTTGTTGAAATTATGATTTTTGATTACTAAATTATAGTGAAGTATTTCTTTACCAATTCTACTGAGTTTCCAAAAACATTTTGAAAAAAAAAAGGTGTTGTACTAAATAATCACTTTTTTCGCTTGATTTACTCCTCAGGTAAAGTCTCCTAATTTCTATATAAAAGCAAAACTAATTTCTAAACTCAGATCAGTTTTGCTTTTATCTATTCATCAACAGAAATAAAGTAGAAAAGCTGCAAGTCACAATTCTACCTTCTTATTAAATATTTCAGAACTTAGTAAATGCACAACAATGTGCAATTTGAATTTGGTGCTAATATTTACAAGCAAGCATATACTTGAATGGTGTACTTTCACCTAATATGCAATTACAGTAGACTCCTCTGATCCAGTTCCATTTCTTTTGTGCATGTGGTAATATCAGTTGTTAAAAAGTGCATTACAGTAATTAATTGCGGCTTAACCCTTCAAATCAGCTACTACAGCACCCACTTAAAATATGAGAGGTCTTGGTTTGATCCAATTTGTGTGTGATGCAAAAATGAAAGTAATTCAGAAAAATTTACACCCAGCTGGTAACTGTCCCTCAGTCCCAAGAAAAGGCCCAAGGTTAAACACTGTATGCGAGAAGGAACGAATGTGAAATTTTGGATTTTTAAAAAGTGACTTACTAGCAACATTAACCATTCATTCATGATATCAAGCAAACAGATTGACCCCATACCTTTGAAGCTATAATTATGAATTTACTATGTACATTTTAATGAAATTTGGCCAGATTTTACTGAACATTACAAGTCTGTTGTACACACAAAAAAATACATTTTTTTAATACTTTTACTACAGATTTGTCAGTGAATTTACTGAGTCAGTCTTAGTGAAAGATGATTTTCACACTAAGAATAAAAATAAGTCTTTTCATCTTAGTTTTATATTTCATTCACATAAACTTTAGAACCTCGTAAATGAGTGTCATGTTTTTTCTCAGTAAAACTTTATATTTTAGCTCTTATTTTCTCTATCCTAATCCTAACAGTAGTGAAATTAAGTAGAGTGAAATGAAAAATTGAAATAAAATGAACAATACAGTTTTTTCTTTTATACTTACAGCAGTATTGATCAAAAAGTTCCAAATTACTTATCTTAGCAGTTTCAACTACAAATGTTTTCACATTTGCTTCCTTTCAATTTAATGGTTTTACTGCAGTACTTTGTACCCACTGGAACAGTAATCCTCATGTCAAAAGCAAAAAATCATAGATGGAGCCAATTATCTGTTTCTTTTACACTTAACATAAACAGCATGCGATTGAGAGGTATCAAGTTACACACCCTCTCGAGCTTCATGAAGTTTTTGAAATTTTATTTTAATAAAGTTTTGTTAAGCTAAGCTGCAAGTTTCCAGTTTTTACATTTTTACTTATTTTTATGAATAAAATATATCAAAATAAATTAAGTATTTACATACAAACAAGGACCTGTAGTACTTACTGCTTACTGAAATTCATTTGCATTCAAGTAAAAATTGAAGACATTCTTCAGTAAACCTTGTTGAGTCTCATATATTTGGGTGTTCAAAAAAATAATTCATGTAGCTTTTAAATATGCATTTTAAGACAAAATATATACATATCACTCACTAGAACAGAATATTCCAAAACTACTATAATTTACCTGGCTTTCTAAGTAAGCTTTAAAAAGGTTAAAAATCATGTTACTGTTCAGTGCAGCAAATCTGATCAACACAAATTAAACACTTCTTCTTAGCTTAAAACATCAAAACTGAACACAGATTTGTAAGACTTGTGTAGAGGAGAATATGCTCTTAACACTGGATATAAAAATGTCCATCAGCCATGTAAAACTGATTAGCAAACAATCTAAAATTCAGAAAAAGAGGGAATGGACTCCTCTGGTGTGTTTGACAAATTTATTGATATCTCAGCAAATCAAGGAGTTAGGAGGTTCAATTTTAGATTCTTGCTTGTAATTATGTATAATTACTGTTTCTAATTGGATGGAAACTGCAGCAGCTTATTTATGGTGTTAGAATATTCTTAAGGGAGAAATAAGTGGTCAGATTCATTTCAGAAAAATTAATATTAATAATTTTTAAGTATTTCTTTCTGAGATTAAAATACAGAAATGACATAAATCTGAATTAGGAACAATATTTTCATGCTAAGTTTGATGACATGCATCTATATAAATATAATAGTACTGTCTGTTGTCTGTCCATGTAACTACTTCACAGGATGTAGATGGATCTTAACCAAATTTGGTATGGAGGTTCATTGGATCCTTGGGGAGATGCATACAAAATTTCAGTTTTGCATTTTGCAGTTTTTATGGGCAATTTTTACCACTACCTCACCTCCTGTGGATATATCTTCACCAAATTTGGTATGGAGGTTTATTGGGTCCATGAAGATGTACATATAAATTTTCGGTTTTGCATTTTGCAGTTTTTATGGGCATTTTTGCATTCTTTACAATTACATATAAGGGAAGCAACTTTTCATGTTCTAAGATAACCTTTCTTTAATCATGAATTTATATAACTTTCATCCAGGGGATGGGTACTCCAGCTAGTTATTAATAAAGTTGTTTAATGTAATTCTGAATTAACACTGCAAAAGGGCATGACATGCAAAAGCCAAGATTTGAATTAAAGGTGCAACCCCCTTAGTTAACTTGGTAAGAGTACTTGCTAAACATGCAAAAGATTTTGTGTTTGATCCAGAATCCAGGAGATGCATACAAGTGAATTACAAAAATATAATTGGCATTCAGTTAATTGTTGTCCCATTGTCCTGAGGACATGCTTTGTTTATGAAAGAAGAAATTGGTAGTTTGGATTCAAAAACAACAACAAAAAACATTAGTAGCAATTTCTATAGGATGGAAGAGCATTTGCTTGATGTGTAAGGTCTTATTATCCTGAACAAAGAAAATGCAAATTTGTATTGCCATATGCCCTATAATGTTTCTGAACGTATATTTGTATTGGTAAATGCCTGAGTCATTGGGAGAGAAAAAAAGACTCTCCTCAAATCTCTAAGTTTACACCTTAAGATACCACTGGTTTCAAAAAGAAATAAACAAACTAATTAGTTCAATAAAATAAACAAACAACTAGGAGAACCAACAAAAGTAATTTTACTTTATGTAACAAAAACAATATACTCAGATTATTATTTGAAGTTGTACTCATAATGATTCTGATGTAATAACTAGAAAGTTCAAAAATCAATAATCCATTTCAAAAAGAAAAATAGTTCTATATGAGCTAGAAATAAACAACAAATATGTACAAAGGTGACACATTTGCTACTTTTGTGTCATAAATTGGCAAGTTTTTATCTACTCAAGTAGGAAGTTTAAATATTTGTACCTCCCAAATAAAATTAAAAATTACAATTTGGAAGTGGGAGGAGTGCAAAAAATCTAAATCAGAACTTGCAGTGTGGAGTTTGATTAATTACTTCATCCAAAACAAGTGTGAATAAATTATAAATTTGAACATTTCTTAGTTTAATTTTGTAGATAATTTGGAAAATTTTTGAAATTTAATGACGTCATTTGCCCACAGAAAAAAAAAAAAGAGAGATACTGAGCTGGAAATGGGTAAAAAAAAGCTGTAACCTATGATACTGTTGGTTCTAATTACCACAGACTAAAGTTAATCCATTAACTTATGCAGTTAAATTTTTATTGAGTGCATGAAGTTTCATATGACAACTTTAACATAAGTTATGAAAGATACACACGTACTTACCAAAACTAATGTTATTAATGCTATGTACTTTTCTTAAAGTTTGCACAAATATAACATGTTCAAATCATTTTATGTTTATTCACTCATTCTCTAATTTATGGTATGAAAGTCTGTTTTTTTTTGGTTTTCTTCACTTTTCTGTCATGAATACAATTTAACTGTATGGTTTTTATAAGAAAGTAGAAATTTGAAAGGGTAACAATGAAAAAAGTACCATTATAGTAAGGAAGTAAATCACACAATAATTAAGAATTTTTCATACAAAAAAGTACTATACTTACCAGGAAGATTGTCAAGAAGGAAGGCTAGAAGTTCTTGAGTACCACGAGGTTTACTATACCTGGTATACAGTTCATGAGATAAAGGATTTCCCTTTAAACCTACAAAAAACAAAATCAACTGATGTAAATACTTATGATGCAATACAAAAATTAAAATAAGTAAAGCTATTAAGAAATGATAAAATATATATATATATATTTTCACAGTTAGTAATTTCTTTTAATCCACTACATAGAACCACACTGATAGAAAAATGTTTTCTTTTCATACTAGTTTCTGCAATAACATTGACATGTAATCTATTTACCAAAATGTGAAGTATATATTTTCAAAAATAGCTTTTCAAATTTTCCATTTCTGCACTCATTGGGAAATGATAATACAGGATGATGCAAAAGTTGAACATAGCCACGAATCTTGTATATCCTGCCTTTGTAGCTATTTAATACATGCACCATTGATATTACAACACAGTTCTTCACTCAGGTTTGCAAATCACATTTACAGCACTTGTGTTACAGTTTTGAAGGCTACAGTATTCGCTGCTTCAGCTCTTCAAGATTATTTGGGCATGTAACAAACACAAAGTACTTAACGTATTCTGTAAAGCAAGGAGAGCATTACAGGATCCCCAAACAACAGTAACAATTATTACAACAGAAGAAAAACAAACAATTACTGAAACACAGAGATACAAAAATCATAAATAAAGTTTGTTTTAGAATTTCACGCAAAGCTACATGAGAGCTATCAGTACTAGCCATCCCTAATTTAGCAGTGTAAGACTAGACAGAAGGCAGCTAGTCATCACCACCCACCGCCAACTCTTGGGCTACTCTTTTTACCAACGAATAGTGGGATTGACTGTCGCATTATAATGCCTCCACAGCTGAAAGGGCAAGCATGTTTGGTGTGTTGAGATATTGAACCCACAACCCGCAGATTGCGCCATGCCAGGCCCCCATTAGTTTGTAAGCAGACGATATACACACATCTGTAAGTAAAAATAACAAATGTAAAATCTATTTCACAATATGTAAATACTAGAGATATACAGATGAAACAAAAATTCATTTTTTTATTGTGAACACAATTTCATCCAATTTTTGTGTTAGTAAAATGAGATGAACTTTGGAATAACACTTAAAATGTTTGAACATTAACTGATATCAAGATGACTGTTATCACTATATTACTACTTTTTTTTATTTAAATTTTTCTCAATATTTAAAAACTAAGTATACTGGCAGTGGGCCAAACAATGGAAACATCAATGTAAAGTCACTTAACAGGATGTTGGGTCACCACTTACAGCTAGTATGGCCTGTATGCACTATGGCATAGAGTCTACCAGCATCTGGAATTCTGGAGGAGGAATACGACACCACTCTTCCATGAAAAAGTCAATCAACTCACGCCTAGTTGATGGAAGTGGAAAATGTTGCCTCAGGCATTATTCCAGAATATCCCATACATGCTCAACTGGGTTCAGATCTGGTGACTGAGAAGGCCATGACATATGGATAACGTCAGTGTCATGCTCCTCAAACCACTGAGTGACTACTTGTGCTCTGTGGACATGGATATTTTCATCTTGAAAGACACCCCTCTCTGCAGGACAGAAATAGTGTAACATGGGGTGAAGATGATCACTCAGTACCATGAAGTAACAATTAGTAGTCGACCTTGCCTTATAAGAGTATGAGTGCACCCAAACCATAGCAGGAAAATGTGCCCCACACCATTATGAAGCCACCAGAAGTCTTCGTTGTTGGAAACAACCATTCAGGGCTGTTGAGTTCTTTAGCTTGGCACCACACTTGCACTCGTCTATTTGTCGAGAGCATGGTAAAGGATGATTCATCTGACCGTATCACAATTCTTCACTACTCAGTAGTCCATAGCCTGTGCTCTTTGCACTACTGGATGCACAACTGTGCACTTCCTGGTATGATGAGTGGTTTGTGCACTGCATTCCGACTATGGTATCCCATTAGGTGGAATTCCCAGGAGACCGTTTTTGATGAAACTGACTGTTCTCAAGTTGGAATTTGCGGTCAATTGATCTTATGTTACTCGCATGTTTTGCCTTGCAGTTCAAATTAATGCACAAACATCACAATCCTGGAGTATGCACTTCCACCCACTGTTGCCCTTTTCTGATGATGTCTTTCCCTCAGAGTTCCATACTAACATCACCATAGACAAAATTGCTCATGAAACATCAGCAAATTGAGCTGTCTTGCTCACTGAAGCTCCCACCAAACACACCCTAACAATCACCCCTCTTTCAAAGTCACTAAGATCTCCTATTGCAGCCATAATTATAGGCAACCAGGCTTGCTCAGCATTTTTATACATGACCCTATGCATGCTGGGATGTTATTTCCTTAATTAATGGATGTTCCACACCTGTGTGGTAGCCTCTGCATTGCATATACTAGTTGTCCCTTGCTTACCAAAGTGTTTCCATTTTTTGTCCACTATCTGTATAAAACTGGCCTAGAGGAAATAATTCAAATATTCAACTATAATTATGAGAAGTAAAAAAAGTTGTATAGTAACAAGTCTGATTTTATATAACAAACTGACTTTAAATGTGTAATATCATAAATCAGTATACGAGAAATATTTCAACCTACAGTGGTTTCATTAAGGGGGGGGACTAGTTTTACCCTTGATATGAATATTTATCTGGACAACAAGCCTATCATTTGTTTTAATATTATGCTTCATCAGCTTATCCTATTGCTTGTCAGAGTTAATGTTAATTCACCATCATACACATACGCAGATTTTTTGTTTTTTTCATTGTCACTTAGCATCAAGTGGAGCTTATCTGATCCATTTAAGCTGGGGCCAAAGATTGTTCCTATTAAAATCATAGTTGACTATATTCTCAGTAGTTTCTAATACATGATGCAAGATGTACTTGTAAATGAGAAATTGAATTCTGACCAATCACAAAATTAGAAGGAAAAAGACCGGTTCAGTATGGCATCATCAATTGTTCAGCTGTAAATAGAGACAGGGAGAGGTAACTAGAGTGAAAGCATTATCCAATCATCTTTCACTATTTGTTGGATGTCACTTCATGAATATAAAATATGCAAAAATGAAGTGCTGGCTGGAATTTTTTGCCCCGCTATGTGAACAGGCTGGCACGACTGTATAAATGAATATTTATGGGAAACATTTCCCAGTAAAATGCTTCAGTACCTTTGAAAAAATTTGAACAAGCATTTTACATCCTTTTTAAAAACATAAGTTACATTTTGTTAATGAAACCTCTGAACCTACAATAGTTTGAATGTACTGATTCATTATATATGTACAGCTAAACACACATACACACACACTAGTTAATATCAATATCTTTAGTAACAACAATTCAAAAATATTTCAGTTCAGGTGATTTGTATTAATATGAAATCCCTATGATAAACTAAGAATGCAAAATAATATACATACATTTGAAAATTAATAAGAAAAATAACTAAACATATTAAAAAACTGTTTTAAACATTATACTCAATAATATTAATAAAATAAAGTATGCCATTACCTAAAAACAAAAGTTGTTTGCTCATAAGGTCCACATAACTTATCAATACACAATACATAAATGTGTTTGTGAAATTGTAGCAGAGCATACTCAACAACAAAAACTGACCAAAGCATTTACTGTAGATAATAAAAATGTTAAAATTTTAACCAAAAATTAGCTCAGCACATAAAGGTCAGGTTTACCATACTTCAAAAACCTAGCTATAACTCAAATTACTCCCTTCACTTACATAGAACTTGATATGTAGTCTCTGAAATCTTGTATTTTGAAAGAAAAAACTTTTTTATATCTGGACAAGCCTATGAAAAATTTCACTATATTATGTGCAATGCATTTTTTTATGATGACTGAATTTTAATTCATATATATTCAGAACTACAAATTCTTGTTAATTTATATCTAAAACTTCATAGATTAAAACTAAATTTTTTTCTTAATTTTTGATAAAATAACAGCTTTCCAAGATTTTTTCTAATAAACAAACCAATGAGACAATAGAAGAAGTTTTAACCAAAAATTTGACAACCAGTCCCAGAATGGTGGAAAATCTTGGGTATATAACATCTGTAAAACTATTTTAATGTTCTAAAAAATGCTAGAACAATAGCAGTAATTGTGGCTTCCATTCTCTAAGACTAAACGTCAGTAACTTTCTTCACTAGTAAAGCAACTGGGTAATATTAAATAGTTTTATACAATTGCTTCACTAATTTTAGTGTTTAAGAGAGTTTAAGAAGGAAACTAAAGAAACTTAGGTTTCTGGGTGTGGTACACACACATGAAGAAAAGGCGTAAGAAAGGATGCCTGTATTGCAAAATTAGGTCAAGAACTAGGTGAAGGATAGTTAGCTAGTTAGTAAGTATTGAGAATCACGAGTTAAAGAGTTATAAAATATAGAACTAATGCCTAGCATCTCCGTAAAGACTGAGAAAAATGCTAGTCACGAGTTACTGATGCCGATCTAGTAGTACAGTAATGGCTACTAAAAAGTTTATGATAGCATCTAAAATCAGCACTTTGATGTAGAATTCATTACTACAGACTGGAGTAGTGGTATAAGTAAGAAGACAACCAAAGCACTCACCATCACAGTAACCAATTACTTGAGAGTTTTGGTACTTTTTTGGAAAAGCTTGATGAGTTGCAGAAATTAACCAATGAGGTGTCAGAACTACTTGCAGGTAGTTAAATATACTACTTGGAAGCTCATAAGAACACAGAAAAAATATCATATAAAAACTCATGCCTGGAGCTGAAAAATCAGTTCTCCAGGACAAATCAAAAGTCCAGTGCAACTGTACAGCAGTGTTCTCCAAGGGTTACCAGTGATTGACTTTCATGCTCTAAAATGATGAAGTTAACAAATTTACAATGATACATCTCCTCAACTTTGATGTAAGTATGATTGCTGTTTCTCTTGTTCAATCAATGTAGTTTTAACAGTAATTTATATGAAAGAAGTTAATATTTGTAATAGAGTGGAATGAGTATCTTATATGTGAACTGTATTTGTCAATAATGATTAATTTCAAAGTTGGATGGTGTAAGAAATAACGGATTATTAAAGGTTTAACTAACTGTTTGTTATTAGAAAGTGTATGTCATTGTACAAACTTAAATAAAATTGATGTATATTGTTGAATATCAGTCTCAGAATCGATTTCTTTAGTCTAACCATAAATCTCCTTGAGTTAGTGACTTGTGAATTCCACTAGCCACTGCATTCTTCAATTAAATAAATTTGGTGTAATTGGCAGTAAGGTCGAAGCTCCAATGACTAGCCCTAAGGGCTGCCCATTACACTTAAGAGTTATTCAACATTTGCCTTTCTTTTAACCAAAACTTTCCACATTATGTCAAAAGACAATCCTATGCTTCTTATTACTTGAAAGTGAAAAGATGTTTCAAGTGTAATAAATACCATGAAGTTGGTTGGGACAATAATAAAATACCTGTTCAAAGAAAGTTATCAAAGACAAAGAGATCAAAAAGAGTTTTCAAAAAAAAAAAGAAAACTAAAAGTGAAAAGAGAAAGCTTTTTCTGCTTTAAAGTTAAATGTTGCTGTTGTACAAGTCTTAAAAATGTGATCCAAATATTAATGAAACTCATCTATTGTTCCTTTTGCTAAAACATATTGCAAAGGTCATCTTGTGTACTTTGTTTATAATTGCTTTTATTCAAATATAGTTTGCACTGGAATTTGCAAGTTTTTGCCAAAATTTACCTTAAAAATAGCAATTAGCCCATGTCAAAATAAACCAACTTTGACGACCACTTTAGAAGTTGTATCAAAATCAGTTTTAGTTTTTTGTGGTGATCTCCAACTCCTTAGACCCAAGTCTTTATGACATAATAATTAAAGGTGAAAAATTAGTACTATCAAATATGATAATGTGAAAATTTATAACCACATTAAGAAATTTTAACTTGTTTAAGTCACAAATTCAGGGTTAAAAAGAAATTATGGCAATCAGTGAAATCACTACAGTTTTTTTTTAATTATTGTTCTCTGAAAATTACATTTATATTTAGATATTTAGATTCAAATATTTTCACCTTAATATCTAACATTAAATATTAGAGCATTCAAAAATGTGTAAAAAAGTATATGATACCCATACAGCTACAGTACAATTTGTAATAACTTTCTCCATTCAAGTAATACTTACAGAATTGAGGGAAAACAGAGACAACTGTACATTTCACAAGTATTTCACTTATTACAGCAATGGACATTGAAAACTGACAGAAATGGTACAAGATAAGCTACGATTAAAAATCTTCTCACAAAATATATAACACACTGAATGATGAAATCCATTGTGCTGTACAAAACATCTGGCAAAATTTTGTACAACAGGGACAAAATTGAGAAATACAGCCACAGTGGTGTTTACCAATTAAGGTGTCAAGACTGAAATACTGCACATATATATATTGGACAGACTGACAGAAAGTTCCCTAAACATACAAGTTAACAAATATTCCAGAAGTTAGAGTTTGTGGAAAATGGACTAAATAATTGTATCCCATCTTATGGAAACAGAACACCAATTTCATCCCTTCCTCCCCATACCAAAAAAAAGGCAAAATTTCAGATTCTTGTGGAAAAAATAGTCTGGAAATATTAGAGATAAACAGAAGTTCACAACAACCAGATCAACTTGTGTTCCTCTCCACTTCTCCTTCCACTTGCTCTTAGATGAATGCCAAGGTTTCCAACCTTTTTTTTTATTATTTTGGTTAAGCATATATTTACACCTACTTGCAAGTTATTTCAGTCAGTACCTAATGATGACTTCACAGGCAAATCCATGGTAGTAATAAATGAAACATTTATGAAATGTACAATTGTGTATGTTTTCCACAATTCTGCCATTATGGACTTTCACCAAATACTGACTTTTCCAATCATTAATTATTTAAGCAGTACTTAACTCCTTTAAGGTAAAGATTAAGATGTGTACATCAAAATATGTCCTAAGAAAGTACACAAGTTACAGTAAATTTACATTTTCAAAAACTAAAAAATTAGTACATATCTCTGTGGTTGCTAATCAGCAACACAGAGTTTAAAACTATTATCCATGATATAAAATAATGTTACAACTTATAATCACTAGCTTACTTTGAACTCAAGCTGCTAACGATGGCAACTACATTTTACAGTTATGAACACATGCTGCAACAGAGATGCAGTATTAACAGTTCTATAACAACTGTTCATAATTGAAAAAAAAAATTCTAAGGATTAAAATTAAATGAAAATTACATCTTTAACTTGCCCCTTTTTTTTGTAAAGTCATGTTGACTGATTCATTCTTTTGAACCATATAAATATATACATATAATATTACTATACATATAAATGTAGATGAAAAAGTTGCTTGAAATACATTACTCTACATTCAACAATCCTACTCAATCCAAACTTTTTGTGAAAAACCAACCAACAAAACAAAAAAACTAAGAGCTGTATTTCACATAATCAGATTTTTCATGTAGCATATCCCAAGTCCATTTCTCAGTATGTGGTAAACAAAATATTGAGAAGTGTTTGCTTCAGAATGTTATGTTCTTTCATAAAATAAAAATATTTAAGTCCATACACATATTCACTACAGAACATTTAAAACAAGTTAAATATCTATATATATTTACCACATCTTCAAAATGCCTAATTTTTCTTACACACACTGATTAACCCTTTAACTATGGGTACCCCTTGAAACACTTTTCTGCATAAGTCACTGAGTTATATTCAAAGTTTAATTAAACGCTTTTACTATCAATGTATGGGAATGAAATTAACATTATAATGTATGCTATGAAATTTTATGTTATCTAAGTTTTAATTCCTTTATTTCAAAAGAAACATTAAAAAAAAATACTTTAACCACAGTTGCTATCTTGACTCAGATAATGCCTCTTCTGCAGATGTACATCTAGACAATTTAGTAAATTTACTTACCCTATTGATACTTAAATTTCAAAGTTCTTTTTTTGAATGCAGTACAAACAAGTAATAAATTTTGTCAACCCCTGACAGGTACCACGTCCACCTTCTATACGTATACTTTAGCTTTATAACTTACATCTAATTGTTACATATACATATTTATAGTAATTAAAGAGAGAGCTCATTTTATACTATAATCCAACAACAGTTATTTTGAAATTGACTCTGAGTTTTCTTCATCAGGTAGATGTAACTGCCTGTAGTGTTGGTGGCAGCTTTATCCATGATAGCACTTAGTTTTTTCTTAGCTAAATATGTTATTTTTGGAGAGATACTTAAATTGTATTTAGGTTTTACTTTTATATCTTAGTTAATTATGTATTATTTGTTTTAAAATTTATCTCAAACACAGCCCCAGTTCTCAGGGCTTACAATCTTGTGCGAGTGTAAGATATTTTCGCTGTAGGCTTGCACATCTCTCCCGAAGATACAATAATACATCCCAAGGGCATCGATGACTTGTGTCAAATGAAAAATACATGGTAAAGTACAGGAAAGTAAAATAAAACATTAAAAATTAAATATATGTGAAAAGTAAAAGACCTAAAATTACAAATATCACCAAAAGAAGATATTTTAAAATATTCTACAAGAAATTGAAAGGTACATACATTTTTTCTATTCCTTATTTTTAAACATTTTATTGTACTGTATGTTGATGATAATATCTACAGCTAGCGATATGGTAAAGAAAATGAAAAATAAAATATAAACATTTATCTAAATAAATATTGAAAGTTTTTTTAAGGTTACACAAATGAAACATGAAAATTCTAAGATGAAGAAAAATATTTCTATACTTAAAATGAAAATCACCTTGCATTCATATAGTAGATAAATAACATATTTTTAGTAGAAACACTAAATTAAAATAATAACATTCTTTGTATACAAGATATTTATAACCTTTAACAAAATCTTACCAGTTTTTATGAGGATACATTTAGAAAATTCAGAGTTACAGTATGTATTGTTGGACAAGTGAAATTTCCATACCCCCCCCCACCACACACACAC
>NW_013665667.1:66783-68596 GCF_000517525.1 Limulus polyphemus | reverse complement strand
CTACCCCCCCCCACCCCACACACACACAAATTGCAGGTGTCTGTGCCAAAAGGATTAACAGATATCCATTACCTCCAGTTTTTACCAAAATATTTCAGTATTTCATTTCTGCTGTGCTATGTTTCTTTAAACTTTACATGATCAAATATATTTAGAAATGTTAGTCTTATTTATTGAAGAATATAAAAACCTTTCACAAAGTCTGGTTCCCATGGTGTTACTTAACTAAAATATTAAAAGCATGAAGATAAATGTAACCATGAAAGAAATAACTAACTGTTTTTTGTTTTAACTATTTTAACTTCATAGAAAAATATATCATCTTGAAAACAAAATTAGTTCTAAATTTTTCAATTTAAAAACTTTAATAAAAAAGAATTTCAAAATATTACTGTTATATTTCAAAGAAAAAATATGTACAGGATAACTAAAAGTGTCTAGTTTGAAATACAACAGTAGTTGCAATCATATTCCAAATGACTGACTTCATCTAAACCATTAGTTACATTAAGAGCACATATTTATAACTGCAGCTTGCTAATTCACAATACAACATGAAACAAGTTATGAATAACAAGAGTACACATTTTTATACTAAGTTATATAGAATTACTAATGTTTTAGAAGTAAAATGTTAGGATATGCATTGTTAAAAAGTACCATGTTATTATATGTACCTGAAATAATATTTCAATTTGATTTTTTATAGTGTGTTTATTTAAGCACCATCATAAGAATTTACCCCCATCAATAATAACCCTTATATCTAAGTTATACTTGCTTTGTACAATTGATGAATTATTTATTATGCAATCTTTCCTTGTAATGAACAAACACACTATTCCAAGGTTCAGTTACTGATTAAAAACTCAGACTTTTGGGTTTAATTAACATAAAAACATATGTTACTTACCAAGCTTTTTGATCTGGAAAAGTTTGCCCATTTCAAATGGAAGGACTCGCAGAAAATTATTATTCAGTAATAGCTCTCGTAGTAAGATGAGGTCTCCCAACTCAGCAGGGACAGTATGTAGCTTGTTGCAAGACAAGTCTAAATGAGTGAGGCAAGTTAAACGAGCAATATCAGGAGGAATATGTGACAAATTGTTATCATTCAGGTACAGAGATGTAAGGTGACTCATTCTCCATAAGGCTGGGCTGAGATTTCTGATAGGTCCTAGTCAGTGTACATAAAAAAATAATACATTAATATCAAAGTACTATAACCATCAGAAAAGTGCATTTCCAAGTTTAGACAAAAGAAATAAACTACATAATTGTATGATAACAATTTATCAAGTGTCTTTGTCCACGAGGCTTCTAAGATACATCAAGTTTGAAGTTAGTCAGTCACACAAAAGCTTTTGACTAGTTTCACTCCCATGACTTAGCATCATGCTTGATGGAAAGTTACATGAAAAAAATTTTAATATTTTTCCTAAATGCTCAAGTACATGAAATTGTTACAAGCTTTAAATTTTTCCTGTAATGTAGCACATACTGTACATTTTATGTATTTGTCAGCTCTAGTTTAAACTGCTTACAACTTGAACATACAGATATGTACATTACTACAGATGGGAAAAAACAAATAAACTGGATATACTGTACAAAGATGATATATCCATATGCATATACACAATTCCTGTCCTAAGAAACCAAGAAGTATTAATCAACAAGATAAAAGTAGCTGCTCTGCTGCAGGCCTGCCAATAGATGGGGTGGGCAAAGAGAGCAACTGCCCAGGGTCCCAAGCGAATTAAACCTGGTTATGCCATAAAGTATCTTTAGGCTATATCTTCATTTAATGATA
>NW_013665667.1:64267-66716 GCF_000517525.1 Limulus polyphemus | reverse complement strand
TGTCCTAATTTAAGATCTTTTTAATAAATTCTTGAAAATGTTAAAAAAGAGAGAGAGAAAAGGAGCCCAGCGAGGATGTTTGCCCCAGGGCCCATGCTGGCTCTCGATGTTCCTGCTCTGCTGTATGTGTAGGCAACTGCAAACACTTTAAATTTTAATTTTTTGACACACAAATTCATTCCTTGATGACATATTTACATTATGCATACTGTGCACACAAATACAAATTGTTGATGTAAACTGAGTAAAATTTTCAACTACATAAGCTTCTGTTTTTAATATTTAGCAGACTTACACTGATATAAATCAATGTAAAGTATATAATTACACAGGCCTGTGAATTTAAACTTCATAAAAGTTGTTTTGGTTTTAATAATGGATTTTTCATAATTCAGCTATGCAGATTTTTAAAATAATATTCATTTTTTTATACCATGTAAGGATTCTGTTCAAATTGGGAAGAAAAAAACAACTCTTACCTAGATAAAATTATTATTTTGTTTACCATAATGAACATTTTTTATTATTATGTTTGTTATCAAAAATACAAACAAACTGAAAAAAAGGAAGAACATTGATGTCAAATAAATATGCATTCCCCATTCATCTTGATTTTTTTTGTGAAGTCTACATCTTTTAGTCTTAAAACTTCGTGTTGTGGTCTTTCTTTTATGTATTGTGTCTGAGCATCTCATTTCAACGACCAGCAGTGATCAGCCAACATGCTGATGTTCCACCTTCCCTGATACCTCCTCTCCATTTCTGTGATTTTTGATGAAATCTTTCCCCTTGTTCTTCACTGAAGGTACTGAGATTTTCAGGGAAATAGTCAATATGTGAATGTAAGAAATGAAGTTTAAAGCACATATTACAACCCAACTCTTTGAATTTATCGAACAATTTATTGACAACATTTTTGTAATTTGGGTACTTGTTGTTTCCTAAAAATTGTTCAATAACATCTTTAAAGGCAATCCACGCCTCTTTTTCAACTTTTCTCATTGTCATTTCGAACTGTCCATCCAAACTCAATTTCCTAATCTGAGGCCCAACAAAAACCCCTTCTTAAAGTTTTGCTTCTGAAAGAGCTGGGAATTGCTCACAAAGATACTTGAAACAGTTGCCACCTTTGTCTAAGGCTTTTACAAACTGCTTCATCAAGCCCAGTTTTATTTGAAGTGAAGGTAATTGGACTTTCTTTGTGTCAATGCTTTTTTGACTAATTCTGTAATGTTTTTCTTTCATTTCTTTACAACAAATTTACCACAAATAAAACAAAATATGTTTGCGTCATATACACAACCTATTATTGCCATAGCAATGAATAAATAATATTGAAAATAAAAAAATAATGTAAAGTACGTGCACAAAAAATACTATTCAGAAATGACACATCATGCAGCCTGTCGACCGTGTATATACTAGCGGTGTGTTTCTCGTGGGTTCTAGAATGATCGATAAGACTCTTACATTGCAATTGGTTTTGAGAAATCTACAGCCAGTGATTGTCAACATTTTAAGCATTACAAAATGTGACCCAATTTCAATGAAAATGATTCACTTATGTAAAAGTACATATGACAGTTTGTGAAAAATCTGTACATGAAGGAGAAAAATACAGATCAGAACTTTATTTTTATAATCTTACTGACTGGTTATGTATTGTTATTTTATAGTGTGTGTGTGTGCATGCCTGCGTACACAGAGAACATACAATAGAAGAATGCTATGTGTTACTCCTTGCATGTTTTTGCTGGATTTTCAGTCAATGGTTGTAGAGAGAGATTCATTAAGTTGAAATATGTACATTGAAACAAATGCAAGAACCATGCTTTAAAAATGATCTACTGGTCCTTAACTCTCTCACTATGGGCTCGGTCCCAGGAACCAACCTCATAACCATTTTGAGCTGGTTATAGTTTTCATGTTACAACTTTTAATACAGTAAGTGTATCTTCATGAAATTTGGCAGATTATCAGTAAACATTACAAGGCTTTCGTAAAAAAAATATCAGATTTTTTTAATTAAGTTTAAGATTTTTTAAGTAATGTTTTCTCATGCATTTTTTCTTTTCAAATGTTCACTATTCAACATGCAAAGTAATTTTGTTTTTAAGATTAAATATACTTTTATGCATCAGAAAAATTTTTAATTTCACATGCAAAATCTTTATAACCTCCAGATAATTATCAAACTTTGTTTTAGAAAACTTCATATTGTATCTGTTATTTTCACTATTGTATCTCTGTCCAGGTTTGGTCAATTTGACAAACCTCATAACCACCATAAATTATGCTATTTTCATTCTAGAATGACTACAAATTATAACATGAAAACATAAATGTTTAGTCTAAATAACTTAAATCTCGTAACATTATACATCTATATATATATATATATTTACTATTTTTATTTTATTGACCTTTCAGCCATGCCCGACTAACATTA
>NW_013665667.1:59843-63432 GCF_000517525.1 Limulus polyphemus | reverse complement strand
ATGTAGGTTTTATATATGCATTTTGAAATAACAAAAAATCATATATTACTATATCAATTCCACAGAATTCCACTATAATCTATCAAGCTTAGTAACTACGCTGTATTTGGGCCTACCAAAATATGATTTTTGGGCTCACTAATGTTTTACCTCACTGCTTGGAATCTATCATGGAAAGAAAGTTCCCTGCGCAAATACTTCACAGAGACTGAGAAAACCACTAGGGTGATATTCTAAGCTTTCTATTGATTATACACACATCATTGGGCAAAGTAGGTGTGTGTGTGTAAGCAAGTATTTTCAACTATGGAAGAGGTGGGTGGGGACACCTTGGTTGATTCAATAAATATTTTAATATCTCAGAAAATAGAAAAGATAGGAGGTTCTTATCTTATATTCTAGCTTGTCAATATTGATAATTTGAGTATCTAATTTATAAGAAACTAAAGAATTTGTACTTGGACATCTAATTCGAACCAATGCTACATTCAACATACCATGTGATACACAAAAATCAATATTTAGGATTTGTTTTTAATATTTACTTTCAAATTAAGAAATTAACTAATGTATAGTACTAAAATTTGATTTATAATCTAGAATTTGATACCAAACTTATTGACATACATTCATAAAATAATAATTGAATAAAATTTTGAATGCGAGTCTACAAACATGATGACATGGCCTTTGTCCCATGACCATAGGAAGACCCGTGTCAGTAGGATTAAGTTGTTTCAGAGAAGGTGGGTGAATCAGTAATTCATAACTGCAGTAGTTTTCAACAGCAAATTTAAGTGTAGTAGGATACAAAATGGAACAGTTGATTTTATAAAATTTACAATGAATGCAATCAAAACCAATGATCTTTTTTCTTAAAAGTATTTTTTATGAAGAGAAAGGGGACGTCACAAAAATATTATAATACAATATGCAGGTCTCAATCAAAAGAATCATCACATCGGAAATTTTTAGGACATCTTTAACATAGGATAGAGAGAGAGAGAGAAAGAGAAGTTGTAGGATGAGTGGTAATAAAATAATCTTTATCAGCAAACTATAAATGATCATATTAATGCTCAATGCTAAAAACATTGACAGAATGTCTGATTTTCATTATAAATAACATTTTAGATAGGCACTTATACCCGTTATCTCCAGTTCTGGCCAATAAGATCTTTTTCCTGTAGATACCTCTTCAGGTGACATGATGGTATGGGCTCTACGAGGATTTGGAAACTCATATTTGTCCTTATGTAATGATCTAGACATAGGGAATTCTATAAAACAAATTATTTTATTTATTTATTACAAAACAGACAAGTCATTTTGTTTCATTATTTTCAAAATTAAATCTATACTACAACCTCTTTCACAAAGAATAAATGTGCTAACAGTAGATTTGGTATAATTATTTGTAAACAATTTCAGTAGCAATGTTTAATACTACCAGACTATACCATATTGTATAAAACATATAATTACACTATCTGACAGAGACATACATGTTTAAAAAAATAAGCCCATATACACATAATGCATTCATATATTTTTAAAAAATAAGACCCTGTGCAGATCCTGTAGATTAAGTGTACCTACATTTTATGCTCATGACTGGACAAAAAGAAATAAAACTGGACTTCAGAGTGGTCCCAAACAAGTAAGTAACAAATTGTGTCAACCCAAAGTTGAAAAAGCAAAAGCTCCAAGCTTTTACTTGACATTTTTACCACACTTAAAGATCTCAAGAAATGAAAGTCATAGTAAAGGGACAATAAGAAGACTGCAATTATGAGCTAAGAAGAAGAAAAAGCCAAAATATACAGATTATAAAAAGTTAAAATGACTTGAATCTTGAGACATAAACATAGTCCTAGGATTAGTTGTATTTTCTTTGTAAATCTTCTTATACAGTATGATGCTAAAAAAATTAAACTTTGGTGAGCTAAGAACTTGACAAAAGGTCACAAGCAAGTCAGTTTCATATTTAATTTCCTCTTGTGCTGTACTAGGCTAAAATACTAAGATATGTTCTTTGCATTCAGGACACAAGCAAGATCCTGTTTATCCAAACTATATTTACTTTATGTAAATCAGACAGGCTCACAAGCACTATCTCACATTAATGTGAAATACTCATACAGGTACAGGATGAAGTAGGAATTATACTGTGTATTATTTGGAAACACATACATTTTGAATTAGATGTAATTTATGTGCTACTTCTACTAGTTTATTGTTAACTGCTATTCTTTTGATTGTACTGTACAACTGAACCAATAAATTGATAATAGTAACTGATTAATTTTCACTTTCTATGGTCTTAGATCAGCATGGAAATCACAAAATGAAAGTGTGGTTGTAAATGGACAGTCTTCATGTTGGGTGGAGGCTATTTAGCAACACCATGTATTCTTTGACTCATCATTTATGTACATTTTAAATGATAAAGCTAGAAAGATTATCATGTTTTCTGATTTTAACAATAAAATATGTAGATCTGATATTAAAGATATATTTTGACTCAAGAGCATCTAAAAAAGGTCAGTGAGTAACCATATTTAATTTTAAAAAACTAAGGAATCCAAACTAACGTATCACTATACATTACATCATTAGGCTAACTATATCACAAGCAAGAAACCTAATAGATAACAATTCTGCACAAGAGCAAGTCTGGGTTTACTTGTAGGCTTCTAAAATTTAGCCTTACTGCTTCAAATTTTAAGTCAACATTATATATATTGTAACAAAACAAAAATAAAAGTTAGCTACCCAAATGTCTAACAATTCTGAAAAGATTAATCATATCACACCTAGTTCTTCCAAATAGAGATTAGCAATTAGTAGAATTTGATAATCAGTTAATCATTAAGCTCATTAATTGATTATTTTCACAATACTTCAATAGTTGGAATAATCAAAAATAGTGATAAGCTGAAATACTAATTACAATTAGTTCATTATTTGCAAGAATCATTACACTGATTGCTTAAACAGTTTCATCAGCTCCACGGGACATGTAGGTAAATATTTATAAAAGTAAATTTAAAGTTAGAGAAAGATTGCTGAAAAGACTAAGCAGACTTCTTCAATGACCAAAGTAGCAACACAATTCAGAAAGATAACACTATCACAATATCAAACATTAATTTACACTAAATAACAAAACCAATTCCCTGATCAGCTGATTTTGCACATTCAACCAAAACAAATTCTTGAAGCAATATTTACCATTGAATCAGACTAGAAGGAACTATACTGCTTGAAACTAAAAAGCAATGAATCAGCTACTGATTAGTTTTACTACTTTATTGATTTTATCATTAATTTTTAATTTTTTTAATGATTCAGCTCAAGTAGCTATGATGCTACATAAAGTAATTTCATAAAACTATAAGAAAAATTACAAAAAGCAATTTTCATTTTCATCATGACTCATAAATCATATAACAACCTGAATTAACATAACATAACATTTTGGGACGACATGGGACCTATTGGTCCATCTCAACTGTTCCATCCTCTAAACTAAATTAAAGTAATTTTAAAAAAAATCTTAAAGCCAGCCCTTATCATTCATATACTT
>NW_013665667.1:53467-59832 GCF_000517525.1 Limulus polyphemus | reverse complement strand
AACATCTGAAGGCAACCCATTCCAAAGGCCAACCACCCCGTTAGAAAAATGAAACTATCTTAGTTGAAGATGACTCCTACCTTGCCAAAATTTATACTTGTGTCCCGTAGTCCTACTATTCTCACTGTTAATATATGAGAATAAGATAATGCATCAACACTATCAATTCCCTTTACAATCTTAAACACCTCAATCAGATCCACCCTAACTCTTCTTTTTTCAAGAGAAAACAATTTGAGAGATTTCAGCCTCTCCTCGTACGACAACCCCTCTATCCCATGCACTATTCTAGAAACCCTTCTCTGAACTTATTCTAACAATCCAACATCTTTCCTAAGGTAAGGAGCCCAAGACTGAACACAATATTCCAAATGTGACCTAACCAGTGACCTGTACAATGAAATTATAACCTCTTTAGACTTTTATTCGATATTGATATAGATACAACCTTAAATCCTATTTGCCCTACCACTAGTAACAGTATACTGCTTGGATGACTTTAGAGACAGATTGACTATTACACCAGGATCCATTTCCTTCATAACACTATTAAGGTTATTCCCATCCAAATTATACTTATAATTCAAATTATGATAACCCACAGACATTATATTGCATTTATTATAAATAAAACCCTTCTGCCATTTATTTGCCCAACTCACTAAATGATCTAAATCTTTTTTGTAATTCAGCAGCATCCTCTTTACAGCTAGCAACACCCAAGACCTTAATATCATCTTGACTATTTCTTCATCTATGTCATTGATGTAAATCAAAAAAGAGCAAAGGTCCTAAGACTGAGGAGGTATCCCATTTGTGACATTAATTCAGTTTGACTGAACTTCATTTGTATCAACCCTCTGCTTTCTTCCATCCAGCCACTCTTCTATCCAATTTGCTAACTTATCCCCCACATCTATAGAACTAATTTTTTCACAAGCCTTTTATGTGACACCTTGTCAAATGCTTTCTGATACACCAACTCCACACTTTTACATTCATCTACATAAGCAGTAACCTTTTCAAAAAACATTAAAAGATTTATAAGGCAAGATTTTCCCTTGGTGAAACCATGTTGACTATAGAATAAAATTCTAAACTTTGTTAAATGACTTTGCAAAGCATCTTTTAACACACTTCCCCAAAAATTTTCCACAACTGATGTAAGACTAATGGGTTCATAATTACTGGGACAATTTTTATCACCTCCCTTGAAAAGAAGAGTTACATTAGCTAACTTCCAATCCTCTGGTACCTGCCCACTATTCAAGGTTATTACACACACACACAATACACCAAGTCATGTAAAAATAATTCCATTCTTTCTCAAAAGAACTACTCCCACATGCTAAGTACAAGCTGTTTTACTTGTACAAATACAGCACTATTTGGAAATCTGACTAATTCTGAGACTTTTAATAAATATCTTGAGTTTTAATGAAGACAAACTTATTACATATAGTTTAATACTACACCCTATTCAATTTTTACAATAATTCCTTTTAAGCCCAAGTTAAAATTATTACCACAGACAACAATAATGTATGAATCAAACATGGAAAAACAAAATTACAAGAAACAATTGTCTTACAACAACTACTACTTACAAATTCTGCCAATTTTTAATTCATAAAAAGTTGCCATTAACAGGGAAAAACAATCTGTGAACATAATTTAATCCAATATCTCTGCATCTTTAGACAGGCAAGTGAAATAATTATTTCAAAAATTAGCATGGCTTGGTATGTAGAAGGGACTAAGAAAAAAAGTTTGTCTTAGGCAAAATTCAATAATAATTTTTCAATGAATATATATGACAATTTGTAGTTTTTATTCAGCAGATTTGCTTAAGACTAAGCTCTTAAGTTTTTGGCATCTTTGTGAAAGTTTGGTAGAAAATAATATCTGCTGAAAAACAGTCATTGTCTTTATGTACTAGAATACTTTTTCTTTTCTACTGTATTAGTTACAATTAAGTTTAGAGATTTTTTGGAGGATCCTATGTTATTAAGGTTGCTAACAGTTTCAAGTGTATTAAATGATACACATTTTACCTCAAAGGTAATCTTTATTAAATAGGTATTCATTACTGTACGTTCAGGTGCCAGAAAAGAAAACAACTCATATTGAAGTTTTCATAATGCACATAGTTAGTCAGTTAGTGCCAGAAAGAAAAACCAGGACCACAGTTTTTTCATTTGATGTTAAGGTACAGGATATACATTGGATATCATTAACAGCTTTTTTGTCAGAAACCAAGAAAAATTCTCTGTTATTCATCTGGGAGATAGTGACTATGAGAATAGAAAGTTTTAGAAACATTCATAAAATTGTATGCAAGGCTCTTAACAGCAGATTTAAAAATAGAAATTATCAGTTTGCATTTGCAAGAGTCCTTTCATTAACAACAGTATTGATAAACACCTGAGCAAATGAATAAGGATAAATGAAAATTTACATTAGTTAGAATATGTGCCAAAGAGTAAGTTGATTGTCTTGAATTATACAACATGTTCAAAAGTGAAGAAGAACCATTTGGTTTTATTTCATGTTGTAAGCAGAGGATTTTTGTGGAAGCTTTAATGGACAAAACTCAAAAATGCTGGCCTTTTGAGAAAAACAGTAATCAGTCAAGCATTCAAGTTAAAATTAAATAAAAAATAACAAGTGGGCAGATACAAGAAAATCCTGTTTTTTTTAATAACACTAAAACACTATGTAATAATTTATTTTATATTACTACGATAACAGTTCCGTAAACCTAGAATTACCAATGGAGTCCAACTGTTTTTGAAGCTAGTATATCTAAACTACTTACATACCAAATTTCTTAGGGGTCCATGATTTTAAAAGTTACAGGACCCCCAACATCACTCAAATCATATAAAAAAATTATATAAAAAATGCCATCGATATCTTGATTAGATCACATTAATTACTGTTAGGGTTCCCTATGAGTGAATTCACCAAATTTTTGGTCACTTCTTCACACTGGATGTTGTAACAGACAAAACCATAAAATTACTCAATATGTTGCAATATGCAGACCCCACTGGTAATAAACAGTAGAAAAATCAATTGTATAATTTAAAGGTTAATGAACTTGGTAATGTAGTTCTTTGGCAATTTTAATGTTTGTCTCATAGACAGTAAACAAAGAGGATAAAGTTTTGTTATTAAAAACAGCCTGAATGTTGTTGAGGGATTAAACATCACAAAATTAGGTATTTTTGTAGAGAATAAGGTTAAATTACCTGACAAATCATTAAGTTGCTCATTGAAATTATTGATGTCTTACAGAAGATACCAGATGAAGTTATTGAGAACAATGAAGTAATGTTTAGGTAACTATAGGTTACTTGGATAAGGATGTGACTATGGAAAGCTTTATTACAGACATATGGATTGAAATAAGCTTTCTTGTTCTTGGAAGATTGCAAAAATAAAAGATTATCAATATGGAAGATACTGCTTTATATCTTGTTTTTACAGTATTTCTGAGGCATACTTTTAGCCAATAATGTCATTGGTCATAAGCACTTTGGCATTTGGTCACATTTCACTACTTTTTGATCTCTAACCAGAAATTAGTTATAAGGCAAATAAACGAAAAGAGAGCAGATTTTAACAAATATTTAGTATAACATTACATTTTGGGACAACATGGGACCTATTGGTCCATCTTGGCTGCTCCATCCTCTAAATTAAATTAAAATGATTAAAAATTAATAATAGTAATAATATAAAAAATCTTAAAGCCAGTCCTTTTCGTTCATATACTTATCAAGCTTTTTCTTAAACTCACTTAAATTTACTGCCTCTTCAACATCTGAAGGCAACCCATTCCAAAGGCCAACTACCCTGTTAGAAAAATGAGACTGTCTTAGCTAAAGATGACTCCTACCTTGCCAAAATTTATATTTATCAACTGATCAAGATGTGGAATATTGCTTAAACCTTCATCAGTAAAAACTGAAGAAAAAGCAAAATTTAATAACCCAGCCATCTCATAACCATTAGATACTAACCTTCCTTTATCATGCCTCAAGGGTATTATCCTCATCCTCACATTTTGTTTACCCTTAATGTATTTTAAGAAATCCTTATAGTTAATTATACATTTTTGGCCAACCTTTTCTCATACATCCTTTTTGATGTCCTGATTTCCTGTTTCACCAACTTTCTTGAACTTCTATAATATTCTAAATCTCCTGTCATACCAGTCAGTTTAATTTTCTTAAATTTATGATGCTTTTCTTTAATTTTATTTCTTAAACTCTTTGTAAGCCAACCTGGTTTTTTTACTTGTAACTACCCATTTCTTTCTATAAGAAATATGTTTATCCTGAATATTTAAAAATTTATCTTTAAAAAATTTTCCACATCTGATCAGTTTTCAAATAACTCAGCTGCCCAATTCATAATAGATAATTCTTGTCGCATCTCTTTAAAATTTGCTTTTTTGAAATTTGTAACCAAAATATCATTATTCGTTATCTCCATATTCAGCAAAACATTAAACCTAAGAGAGCAATGATCACTTGCCCCCCCCCGATGTTCCCCAATTTCCACCCTCTCAAGAGTTTGAAATAGCTAAATTAATAAGAGTGAAAATAGTAAAGCACAGAAAGTCATTGATGTACTACAAGCAAAGCCAAGTTATAGAGAATATTCCTAGAAAAATACAATTATTCAATCATACACCTGTTACACACAGTTACACACACTACACAGTAAATCATCGTAACAATATCTGTAAAACAAGAAACCAGTCAAATTCAAATTTAATAAAAAATACATGGTGGCAAATAAAAAAACAATTACCAAACATACACACAAACATGATTGATTTGCACCTCATCCATCAAAAAACTATAAAGAAAAAAATCACACTGTAAAAACAACTTCAAATGTTAATAAACACTAATCAATACACATCACCGAAACAGAATAAAAAAATTAACTAAAATCATCACAAAAATATATAATTTAAAACTGTAATTTCTTTTTAATAATAATATAAACTATATAAAAATAACTTTTTAATTAAAATACAAATTATATTAAAATTGTTATTAATCTGGGAGCGAAAATAAAAGTGCTAACAATATAACCAACATGACAAACTCAAAGTACACAGGGAACCAACGGGGGGTAAAAAAAAAGAAGAGAAAATGATAGAAATGAATACGAAAATTTTAAAGTATCAAAGAGCAAAACGAAGATAAGTTAACAAAATAACCTACTAATAAATAATAAAAAGAAAAACATACTAGCTTGAAATATTACCTGTTTGATAATATTAAGAATTTATCTTATAATTTCTAAGTAGTAGCTTATCATACTCAGAAGTCAGTCTTGTGTTTTGACTTTTGTCAACTTTGTCAGTGTTAATAATTATAATGCAATAAACTTATATTAAGTTTCATGTTAAAACCAGAGGGAAGTAATTAAACGTGTTTTTTTTACTTTTCTTTTTATTTATCAGTATCATACTCATACGAGTCATAGTTATACTCATAGTAGAATAATTAATATCAATTTCAAATTTAACTTAATTAGGCATGGTTTCCTGAGCTTAAAGTTATAATAAAGCTCACAAATTTATAAAGGTCCTACCTTCATTGACGAATAAATTAATTAAACGTTATTTCCTATTCTACAGTTGTTTCTGTAAAGTTGAAAATTGCACATAAGCAACAAAATAGAGAATAATCATAATAACCTAAAATTGCCTTAAACTGCACCTTTACTCTTTACCCTACTACGAGTGTGAATGTGATCAACAAACGATAAACTCAGGTTCTTTCTGGTTTACAACGTCTTTTTCTATTGGTCAATAATTTGATAAAAACATCTCTGTCTTACAATAATAAAATTGTCAGATATGGATATTCATAGCAATATTATACGCTGTTCGTTTTTAAAGTGTGAAATCTAAAAACTGATTCTACAGAAGTAACAATTATTCACAATAAACATATAATTAGGAGACCATCTTTTATTTCAATATGGCGCACTTTAATACAAAGAAGTAATACGGTGGTCATTTCCTGAATGTGTAACGTCATGCGCTTTAATAATAGCCTGTTTGCACACTATCAAAGATCCCGTAATAAAGGATCTTTAACACTAGAACTACATATTCCTGCGCAGAGAACGCTTATTGTTATTATACAATATGAAACTGTAGATTCTGAAAACGATGTATACCAAGGTCAATTTTTACGTTTTTGTTTGTTGTTATAAATACCACGTTCAAGTAATGTGATTATAATATTGTTACGCCTCCGGTCGTTAGTTAATTTTCCGTATAATTTCTTTTCGAAGAAACTTTAGCGATACAAGTCCTTTCTTAAATGAAA
>NW_013665667.1:37578-52660 GCF_000517525.1 Limulus polyphemus | reverse complement strand
ACCTAGCCATGCCGGGCCCCATATAATAATAATTGAAGGTGAACAATTTTTCAAATCAATAAATTATACAGTTTTAATTTATTTTATGCTGTTGCGCTCATAGTAACTATTGTACAAGCCTGGTCCCACATCTGATTTGTGGACTTATACTGATAGAAACTGGGTTTCGATACTCGTGGTGGGCAGAGCACAGATAGCCCTTCTTGTAGCTTTGTGCTTAATAACACACACACACACATACAAACTCATATCTGAAAAAAATGAACCCTGGAAAATGTTTTGTTAATGCTTTTTTGAAAAGATTATAGAATACAGTATAGACATGCTGATTCTGAAAATGCTGTATACCAAGTTCTGTTTTGCGTTTTGGATCCAAAATAGCTGCCAAATGCAAAACAGATCACTTCAATATCTTATCTAACGAAGAAGGCTCGGCATGGCTAGGTGGTTAGGGCACTCGACTCGCAATACACGAAAACAACATTTCGGGCAATAGCCCTTCATCAGGTTACCAGTGCCCGAAACATTGTTTTCGTATTTTATTAATACAATTATTTTAAATGGGCGAGTTATAGTGGTCAGGCATGGCCAGTGTGCGGGTCGAGGGTTCGAATCCCCGTCACACCAAATAGGCTCGCCCTTTCAGCCGTGGGGGCATTATAATGTGACGGTCAATCCCACTATTCGTTGGTAAAAGAGTAGCCCAAGAGTTGGCGGTGGGTGGTGATGACTAGCTGCCTTCCCTCTAGTCTTACACAGCTAAGTTAGGGACGGCTAGCGCAGATAGCCCTCGTGTAGCTTTGCGCGAAATTCAAAAACAAACAAACGAGTTATAGTATGGAAACTCTGATGGTTACTTTGTGGTTACGAACTTGGCAGAGCCCTTAGAGAGAAAGTTTATTTGCTCCATCGTCCTATCCCTCCATCCCTGTACTACTTTGTTTCATTTCTGCCTTTCTCTTATAAAAAATTTAATATAAGATATATAGTATCTCTCTCCAGTCCCTTGCTGCCATAAATATCTATTGCATGTCTACTAAACTTATCCATTCTGAGAAGCTCACAGTCTACTAAAAGGTAGCAGGGTGGTTTCAGGGTCTCTCCTGAAAAGAAGATGGATAGCTTCCCATTTCACCCTGCCCCATATCAAGCACTGTGTTAACTTATAACTTTTTAGGATTGTTTTGATGTATTCTATTATTAAACTGGCTCTTTTGAATTTTGTGGGGAAAATTATGTGAGATTCAGTTCTCGTAACAATAACTTCAAATAGAAAACTTTGCAATTGAAACTACTGTAGGCCTTAGGCACTAATAACATGAATTTCCTTGGTTGGTAACAAATGTTGACTAACTTGTTGATTAACTTACAGAAGCACTAACTCTTATTGAATAACTTTACTTGATCAACCTTCTCTAAGTCATAATCTACTTGATTATTTCCCACTTGATAATTAACTACTTGTATTTACACTTCTTGGTAGTACAATGAATGCTCTCTTTGTTGAAAGTTCAACCTTTGGTGTAGTAATTGTCAATTTTGCACACGGATTTCCTAGTCAGAAACTATGAAGCTATTTGAAACTAGCTTAATCTCGCATCCATGACTCTGCTTGAAGTCAGTTTTCAATATGCACTCTTCCTCGATATCATCCACACAATATGAAGTAAAGAGAAGCTTCCTATAGTAACGGTAACTTCTATCTTTCATCTTACTGGAACTTTATGTCCATTTATTTTTCACATCAATTTTTTTTTCAGTAACGTTGAGGGAAATTGCCCACCTTTTATTACAAAATTAGACTGAATTAATGTAAGTTAAACCAGTGTCGATCAATTTACTGTAAGGCTTTTTATCAATATACTCATGGACTAAGAAGATGGAGTATTCTCAGCTGAACTTTGCACCATAAGTCTCACTAGTTGTTATTCCTCTGATGTGGTTGGGCTCAAAGACTCATTTTTATGGTATTGTCTCTTTGGTTTATTAATAGCTGTTAATTCCACACAGTCAAGGATTTAATCTATAATATTTCACTCTTTCTGAAGTCACTTTAGACGAGTTTTTGTTCCTCACAGGCTTTGGTCCGCAGTTTCTGGCAATATGTATTTTTAAGTTACATTTTAAGCATCTAATTTTTTGTAGTTTATCTTTTCAATACTGTTGTCTAATTAATCCTTTCAGTCTTCTGGACTATCGTCATGGGGAGCTGATGTTTCAATGCTATTCGATATGATGATCCCGTAACTTCTAGATGGTATCTTAATTTTTTTTCTGTGACTTTAATGGCTTCAAGTTCCATTGCAATCTGCAAAGCTTCCTTTAAAAATGCGCACTTACTTTGCTTCAGTGTAATTCTCATATCGTAATCTGTTATGGCATCTATAAATTTATCACATGTCAATGAATCGATCATTTCACGTGACGCATTCGGGTAAGATAACTGGAAAAGCTTTTCCAAATCTTCTGCGAGTTTCACTAAATTATTTCTTTTTTCCATACCATGTTCTGGAACTTTACTTTGGATACTTCTTTCTGGTTTGTTACTTCAAACCTGTTGAATAAGGCAACTATAATTTCTTGATAACTGTTACTGCTATCAGCTGCAGGTTCATTAATGTCATTAGAGCTGGTCCTTATAAATGGGCTGCAAGATAAATAGTTTTTTGTTCACTATTTCATTCACCCACTCTGGAAATAATTTTATATTGAACCTAGTATGCTTCTGAAGGTACTTTTCCATCGTAGTCCATTGGTTTCTCAGTCAGATGGTATTGTTGAATTGGCCAACTAAGTTCTAGAATTGGATTTGACATTGACATGGTTGTAGTAAACCAGGAAAATACTGTAGTAGCAGATGACAGACCAATAGTTGTAATAGATGTAGACCAAAAAGGTACTTTTATTTCATATTTTGTAATAAATGGTATTTTAGGTTGGAATTCGTGGCCATATGTAGAAGGTGTAGCTGGTTTAAACTTTGCATTTAATATTTCGTTTTTCAGATATTCTATCCTATCACTGTTGTTATTTTATACTCACATTTCTATTTGTATTTCTTTGGTTTTGTCATTACAGCATTTCCTTACTTTGTTGATGCCTTTTTGTACTTCTATTTTGTCATTACTGCCATTCTGTACTTCTTCAATTTTATTGTTGTACTCTGTCTGTAGAGTTCCAATAGCTTCTTTGATCTTGTGTTCAATATATTTATTTTCGTATTTAATTCTTCTTTAAATATTTCTCTTAGCTTAATTTTATTTCTCGGTTTCTTTCTCCTGTTACAAAATTTTGGACTATTTGGTAAAATAATGCGAGATCTAGTTCACGTAACAATAACAAATTAATTTATTTATTTCTTAAATTCTGTTACAGTCTCTTTCACTTGTATGCTTAATACCAAATAGAAATATTTTCAATAAACTAATATAGGCCTAATTCACCAATAATACTTAATAGAAATTTTCTTGATTGATAACAAACTCAGATTAACTTACTGATTAGCCTATTGAATAAGTTTCCTTGAATAACCTTCTCTCGATCATCAACTACTTGTATATATACTTAATTTTCAATTCTATAGGAAGTTTCTAGGTGTTAGAATTACTTTTATGTTTACTTGTTTGTTTTAGAGTAAAGCTTCATCTTTGGGCTATCTGCTGTGTCTACTTCATGGAATCAAACCCCGGAATTTAGCATTGTAAGTCCATAAACTTACCACTGTCCCATTGGGGAAACTCCTTTAATGAACATTCTTGATCTTAAGATCATGCGCTCTTTAGTTGATGTCTAAATTCAAAAGTTGAAAATATGGCTTACATCAAGTAGTTCAGTCAAACCAACATGTAACTCATATTTTTGGCCCTTTAAGTTCAATTTTGAAATTACCTTGTTTTTTCCCGTAAAAAAAATGGAAGACGTATACAGATAAAAAACCTGTAACCACATTTTAGACCATATTTTAATACTTGGTTCAGCTATATCCATACATTCAATGAAAAACTAAATTAGATACTTGGATTTATACTTTAAAGTCTATTTCTAAAGGTAAGGCCTTTTTTATTACAGGTACAACTTAATAAATATAGTATTTCATAGTATGCTATGTTAACTTTCCAGGGCATCAACTTAGGGTAATGAATCTATATCCGACATATAGCTTCAAGAGATTAAGTTCACATCAACCTGTGAATTCTAGGCTTAAAGTAGGATCAAACACTGTGGCCTTTATTGTCTTTTTAGTAGTATTGAAACATGACACAGAATGTAGACTAGATCTGTTAGGCAACAAAACATCCACAGATTAAATTCCAATCTGTTTGTTTCAATGAACTTTGAAAGTTTAATGGATACTATAAAATCTACATTTTTGTATTGAATTAGTTGTAGTGGCTGATTCTAGTCTACCGATTTTGTCTTTTCACTTGAGAGGCTCATCTGATACAAAGGCATCGAGAACCCTATCTATATTTTATATGTCTTTGAGCTTATGCCTCTTATTATCACTTTCATGTAATTTTTGGATTCCCTGTCCCATCATTAATAAGCTTTTCTTTTCTGTCACCTTTACTAACGATGCACGTAGAAAACATAATATATAGTGGTCTCTTAATTATGTTAACCTGTTTCATAGTCTAGTTTTCTTTCGAGAAATACTCGCTTTTTGAGTTTTTGAGCTCACAAACTCCTAAGTCCATACTCCTTTACTTGATAAAAGACTTGAGATTGATTACTTTGGTTCTCCTATTATAGTACTATTCTTGAGTTTTGCGTCAAATACACTTTTGATCGATTACTCTACTTTTCTGCTTGAGTCTTGGGTCAAATGCTCATTGGAGTCGACTATTCTACTTGGGCCCTGGGTCAAATATTACATTACTCTGCACATCATACTTCATGTGACATAAAATTGCCAATTTTAGAAATATTTTTCTATTTTGTTTTGATAGATTCCTGAAAGGCTAAAACATCAGAATGGTGTTTCATATTATAATTAAGTCTTAATATAAACAAAGGTTATGACAGTCATTTTGAATAAATTACTTAGACCTTTCACAGATGATCTTGTATGCTTAGTCCTACAGTTTTATTTTTCTTCTATTGAAATTCTGGATACCTAAAACGTCAGAAAATAGTCTTTGACCATCTTTCTATCTTCAGTGGATCAGAAGTAATAATCATTTATGGTATGTTTGATGGTCATCTTGTTTTTTTTTGTAATATTTTTTTTAAAAATCAAAATGCAAAATTGAGTTGTTATTTAGAGGTTTGTGCGGAATTTTGGAGGATTGAAGTAGACGTAACGTAATTGACCAGTGATTCTTGTAATATGGTTGGCGAAATGAGTGATGCTTATTTCTTTATTTAGCGATGGTTTTATTGTGTTTATGTAGAAAGGTTCTTTGACTTTTCTTGTTTCCCAAAATTTTTCTGAGTTGATATGTCTGTAAAATTGGAAAACAAGAAAAATCTAAGAATCATTCAACATCAACACAATGAATCCATCGCCAAATAGGGACATGGGCATGGTTGTTTCTTTTATCTCCTACATTTTAGAGTTGAACGACCCTACAGACAATTTATACAACACACGACCACTTCTCTCCTATTCCACCAGTCAACAACCACCCCAATACCTTGACCAAGCACATCCAGACTACTGAAGTCAACCAGCTGATCATGAAGCAAGCACACACCATGTTGTTGTATTTATGGCAAAGCTACTGAGACTTCCTACCATTGTCACTAATTTCTTAACTAATTACCAGAAGGAAGGCAGCCAGTCAACAGTACCTTACCACCCACCATCTGTACTGAATGTCAATCTTATAACACACCCATAGGTTTTTAAAGTGTGAATAATTTTTTGTGGTATTGCACAAATTCGAATCTGATTCGCTAACATTCAGAGCTCTACTACAGGATCTACCCAAGCTCTAGCCTACATATATATTTCAGTTACATATCATCCCATACATTAATGCTCGTAGACATACTGCTTCCAACTCGTGTGCCATTACAATAGCAACCTACACAGGAAACTTCTACTAGCCGTATATCAGTAGCTCCTGTAGAGTAATGTGCTGCCACCTGTGTGCCATTAAACTCAACACGTTTTCTTAGCATCACCAAATAAATAATCATCAACATAATTCAGATGAACAAAGACTTTTTAGCTAATAATTCTTTCAGCTGGAACTAATATTCGTGTTTTCACTACAGTTGAAGTTAAAATGCTTTTAACTGATGAATCCTAATGTTTATCTTACAATTTGTATAGCATCTATACTACGAAAATGTGATAGTAAACCAATGCCTTGACCTAATTTTATACTATCAGTCTGTTTGAGCTTTAAGTCATTTATATAATAATAATTTTGCTGTGTCATTATGCTTAGGACAAAAGCCATTGTCAGCTCATCCTTAGCATTAAATAGCCATGCACCTGGCGTTTTTATTCATGATAAATCAAAATGATGGGATATCATTATTTGTTTGGAATATTCCTACAAAGCTACACAAGGGCTATATGAACTAGCAGTTCCTAATTTGGAACTGAAGATAGCTTGTCAACAGTACTAACCACCAACTCCAAGTGTGGTAATGGGAAGCAAACCATTGACCCATAGATCCACAGCCCAACACGGCAACTACTAGGTAATGCCTACTTTAGGCTGGAGTATGACCATTTACTCTTCATATAGCTTTGAAACTTTATATCTTATGCTTGAAAATCTTATATATTGCGAACCATGGTGTCTGTCTAAGCATTTGTCTGTATCTCATTTGAAAACCTGTACATGCAGGCAAAGTTCAACATTTACTTTTGAAATGATGGGAGAACAGGCATGAATAATGTTGATGACAAATTTTATTTCGCAAGCAGGATATTCTACACTAAATTATTAGGAATTAACCACACTATCATTCACATTTCAAAATGTGACATAACTTAAAGAATAAAATGTACATTTACTGTGTATTATTGCTGAATGGCTCTTAGCATGACTGGAATGCTCAACAATTACATTTATCAGAGCCAAGGTACATTCTAAAGAAGGTGGCATGATATTTATTTATGCACTAGGTAGCACAATCTGATTCTGGCCAAAATCTGTTCCACTGGAGGTATTGCTCTGGCTAAAGCCTCTTCTGGCATTGCAGCAACATTACTAAATGGAGGTAGAACTCTGCACTCAACTTTAAAAGTACTACTGAACCTGCACAGCACATGAAGAAAAACTTTCAACATATCCAAGGGCACAGATCTGGCCAAAGTGGTCATTGTTGATGAGGTACCAATGACATCCAAGCTCGCATTTGAGGCGCTTTACACAACTTTGAAAGACATTCGAGAAGTAAGAAGCCTTTTGGAGGCATGACTGTCACCTTCTTAGGCAATTTTCTCCAAATCTTGCCCATTATTCTGGGTGGAACACGAGGAAATATTGTTGATGAGTTTCTTAACAAGTCTTACCCCTGGAAGCACTTTGAAGTACATCGCCTGACCACAGACATGAGATTGATCTTACGAAAAGAGCAAGAAGTGGTTGAATTCTCAAAACTGCTCCTAAAGGTATGTGATGGTCAAATTCCAAAGATAGCAGAAAGCGACTGCTATGACGAGATTCCAATCCCTGAAGGAGTTGGAAAAATGGCCCAGACAGTTGCCAAACTGAAATATAAAGTTTATCACAACTTGTAAGAACATGCAAACAACCCTGAGTGGCTGACAGAAAGAACTATAATAGCTCCACTCAATGAGACGTCTACTGTCATTAGTCATTCACTGATCTCCGAGTTTCCTGGTGAGGATGTCGCTTACAAATCACTTGACACAGTCATAGTGGATGACAATGAAAATTTCGAAGGCACTACTGAGCAGAGACAGCAAAACTGCATAGAGCATCAGCAGACTATGTACCCAACTGAATTCCTGAACTTGTTCAAGATATCTGTCCTGCCCTCTCACATCTTGAAATTAAAGGTTGGGTGTCCAATCATGATTCCGAGGTCTATAGATCCGCTAAGAACATGCAACAGCTCTAGATGCGTGGTGACAAAGCTGTTCAAAAATGTCATCTTTGATAAAGTTTCAACTTGTCCATATGTTGGACATGAGGTATTAATTCCACGAATTCCACTTAGTCTCTCTGATTCTCCTTTCCCATTCACTCTAAAGAGATTACAATTTCCCATCAAGCTTTGTTTCAGCATGACAATCAACAACTTTAAGGGACAATAATTCAAATATGTTGGCATTAACTTGCACAATGCTCCTTTCACTCATGGCTAACTTTATGTTGCACTTTCTCGAGTTAGAACTTCCAAAGGTTTAACAATATTGGCTTCAAATAGCTGGACAAGAAATGTCGTTTATCCAGATTTCCTGCAAGAGCGCTTTAGAAGGCTGAATTTGACAAAGTTTGGCTTAAGTTAAAAAACTAAAATTCTTGCTATCTCATTTAATTTGAAAGTGTACACTCTTGAATTTACGTGCTGTACAAATGGAAATGACAATCATCCAAAAAAGACAACAAAGTGCGATGCAAAAAAGGCACCAGCCAAAAGTCTATAAGATCGAAAATCATAGAAAAAATACCAGTGCAAAACTAAAGTGTGCACACGAAAACTAAAATGAGATCTAAACATTTCATCGCCCAGTAAAGAGTCAAATATTGTCAACAGAAAGCTTTACAATTTTCCATGTAAGCATTTAAAGTTCCAACAGGATAACAAACATTAAAATATTTTTAAGTAACCATTTAGATATAGTAAATGAAGACAGTGACTGACTAGGGGTTAGGCAAAATATGTTTGCATTTTCATTTTACTTTTCTTGATGCAATACAGTCAGCCATTTTATTGTCCCTTCCAGTAGGCCCAGCATGGAAAGGTGGTTACGGAGCTCGACTCGCAATCCGCGGGTTCGAATCTCCGTCCCATCAAACATGTTCGCCCTTTCAGTGGTGGGGGTGTTATAATGGGACAGTCAATCCCACTATTCGTTGGTAAAAAAAGTAGATCAAGAGTTGGCGGTGGGTGGTAATGACTAGCTGCTTTTCCTCTAGTCTTACACTGCTAAATTAGGGACGGCTAGCGCAGATAGCCCTCGTGTAGCTTTGCGCGAAATTCAGAACAAACCCTACCAGTAATCTTAAAATCAATATGAATATCTTGATTAAAGTAGATTTAACAACGCACAATTTAAAATTAGCTATATTTGCGCTCTTTTTAGACAAATCCAACCTCCGCTGCCCGATGTTGTATCACCTTTTCGCGATGGGCGGTATAAGTAGCTCACAGCTTTGGCTCTGAGTGAAACCAAAAATGCTTTTTTAAAGACCATGAAATAATTTAAGTTGATAGATTAACTTAAACTTTCCCCATCACTGGGGACGGGTAGTTTTTCTTGTGACACATATTTGAAAGTAATGTTGATTCTGTAAATATCTTAGAATTTCGTGTGAAAATCGTAACTGGATCATAAATGCAATAGTAGAAACCATTTTCTGTCATTTTTATATAGTTTTCCCATCGCTTGAAATAGCTAAGTAGGGTTTTTCAACTGTTTTATTATAGCCAATCAATTATTTATTGTTACTGGCAACAATATGTTTTTAGAGCTTAAATAACCTATTGATCGCCTTCAAGGGTATTTCTATAAGCATCCTTAAAGTTATTTTTATGGCTAGTAATTTCACATCTGCTTAGGTGTTGTACATAAAAATTTGTCAGGATAAGAAAATAATAGTTGCACTGGTAAATTTCTTTTAATAACATAAAGATTTTTTATCAGTTGTGTTAGGATAGAAAATATGGACTTGTTAATGCAATAACGCTTAATGCTTGCACTAACGTGGTAAAATCGTCCTTTACTTCTCTATATTAAACCCGATTTTTTGTAAGTCACTTTTTGTCCTTAAACTAAGTAACTCTTATTTCTGTATTAGCCTCAAATATGTCAGTATTCATAATTTCCAAATTAGTTAATGTAGAAATATTCACTAGGACTGCGTTACAAAATTTAGTTTTAACTTCACCAAGTACTTCTAAAGTATTATTTATGGTTGCTTGTTCTTCTAGATGTATGATGGTTGTCCGTTTCTGCCTTTGAATATCTTTCTTTTGGTTTAATTCTTTTCAGTCATCCGAATTCGAAGCTCCGAGTAAAAATTTCAGTATCTCTACACCTACGTTAATCAAACCTCTTCTTTTTCGTTTTTTCACTATTTTTAACATTGTGTAACTTCCGTACAACTTCTGTCAGTTCGTATTTTTACATGTCAGCTAAACGTTAGATATTTTCTAATACTAACAGTATTCGTCGTGCTTTTCATAAGACTTGTAAAATACTGGTATATTCTTGGTTCGCAGCAAAGCTATAATAACTTTGTTCTGTGACATATTTTTCGAATTCTCCCAGTTTTTCACTTCTCGAAAATATCCACTTATTAGTTTAAGCCTTGCTTTCTAAATATATAATCTGGCATCCTATTAAAAATTCGAACTCCTGAAAAGATACTCTAGTATAATTTTCTGTGACTTTATTTACTGGATTTCTTGTTATTGTAATGTGTGTAATCTCTAATCGTTGTGGGTTGTATCCATGGGACATCATCTATCTGATGTTTTGACCTAATATGGTAACTATGTGTTGCTGTTGTTCTATCTGCTTGTGCCGCTGCCATACTATGTACTTTTCTTATCTTTACTACTGCTCGCGTCTGGGTCTTGTGGAATTTGAACTCCTGCTTCGTTCTCTACGCTTATTATCGAAAGGACTTTATGCACAACATCGTCATCTAATATAAGATCTACTATTTGATCATTATCGTGTGGGCTAATTATTTTTGTCTCTATTTCATGTTCGGCCTTATCAATTAAAATATTCTCATTAGGTCCTTTACTTTTCTTTCTACTCTTAATTAATTTGTTGCTTCTTTTCTATTTCTGGGGTAAGCGTATCGTGTTCGTAAAATTTATGCTTATATAACCCATTCACATTAACATATTGAGTCCTGTTGCTGAATACTTCTTTTGTCTCAAAGTTTAAAAGACTAGTTTGCTATAGTACTCTAAATAGACATTTCTAAAATTGTGCTTGTTTTCTTTTCTTTATTTTAGGGATGTATACTTTATCACCTATCTTTATGCTGCTAATTTTAGTCGGTCTTGGCTGCACGTTACTCTCTTCATGCAGTAGCATGCGTTACATTTTGCTTTCTCAATTGCATCCATGTAACAATTCATCCTTATAGGATTCATTTATAGCATCTTCACATTTATATCAGTAAGAAAATATAATTGTATTTTTTTTTTAATCGCTGGAAAATATTATGGTGCTGAATATCTTGGAATTCTCTGGTAAACGTCACTTGGCTCTAGAATAAAAGTAGGCAAAAACCGGTGAATGAAATTTTGGTATTCTATAGATGCATAATATTTCAGGATTAAGTGAAACATTTGTCATTATCATAGGCGACGGAGAAAACCTCAAGCTATGTTAATGACACAACACTTTAAATACAATATATAGTCAAAACCGTTGCAACAAAAATTATAATTTCAAATTCAACCTAAATCACAAAAAAGTACAGAAGTAAACCTTTTAATAATGAAATTCAACTATAATAAAATATATACATATATTACATAAGAAAATCCTTCAACAAAGAACAACAAAAAAAAGACAAGTATTACTGTTTAACACATTTAATCCGTGTAAAACTCATAAGTATTTGTTACAACAAAGCGAAAAATACTCTGTAACACTGATAGTTTCATTTAATAGATTAGAAAAAAGAAGAAATGATATTCTTTAACAATGACTTCATGAACACCATAATTCATATCGTAATGTCCCTTTAACATAGATAATATCTATCAAGAATATGGCAAATCATTTAAAATCAATACAATAGAATAAACCCATTAAAAAAATGAACCTTTAAAAGTACTGAAATAATTCGTTGTATAAACCATCTGAAACGAAATCCAAAAGAAGAAGAAAAATGAAAAGTGAATGTAAATACATATAAAATACCATCAAACACAGATCACAACGAAGATTTTTTAAGAATGAAGAGAGTTCCATAATAAAATAATATAGCCCTCCAGTGGCACAGCGGTATGTCTGCGGACTTACAACGCTAGAAACATGGTTGCGACACCCGTGGCGGGCAGAACACAGATAACCCATTGTGTAGCTTTGTGCTTAACTTCAAACAAACCAACCTTTTAATATGGATACCAAAAACAGAAAAATTCATATGATGATGAAATTTCAGTCACAGTATAAACAAATTTGTAAAATGTGGAATGAAATAAACCCTCTAAGAATTACATATGAACTTCAAACACAATTTATACAAAAGAAGAAAAAAGAATACACCCTTTAAACACATATGCCATAATTATAAAACAATAAAATTTACACTCTAAATTCACAGAAAATGTCACCTGAAATTAAATCATGTATAAAGTGAATCTGTCACACAATAAATAAAATAGAACTCAAAGTACATGAAAGTTACAACAAAATAAACTTTTTAAACGTGTTTGATTTTTATGATGCAAAATTAAATACTTTAAACACACATGAAAATGAAACAGGAATAAACAAAAACCAAGTGAAAAATGAAGAGACATATACAAAATACACTCTTAGATTAAAAGAAGGATACTAAATAGACGTTAGTTTCCAGAGCAAGCATGCTGTTTTGCTCTCCTTACTGTAATCCCACCAACATATTATCAAATGTGGCTGTCTCCTTACTATTGGCTGACATTGTGCACTTAGTGTCTTAGGCCTTGGCCAGGACCATCTTGGTGTTAGCCAGCTCGATCCATACGAGTTGCACCTCTTCTTTGATCCACAATGAAATTGTTACTCTCTATTATAATTGGTCTGCCTCTCTGTTGTGGAGGCCCATTCTACAGCCACTTGTATATGAAGATCTGATTTAAAATGGTGGCTTAGTTGGAACTGCTACTCTCAGCTGCCTCATAGGCTGTTTCATGGGTCACTTGGATGGCTCCGACTCGATTGCCATTGAGATAGAGGCTGCTCAACATGGTGGCTTAGTTGAAATTTTACTCTCAGCTGCTTCAGAGGCTGTTCCATGGGTATCTTGGATGGCTCGATTGCCATTGAGGTAGAGGCCGCTCACTTTGCCTCAGTCATGGTTGGTCCAGCAGCTGACATAGATACTCGTCCAATAACTGAAAAATCTCTACATGGTAGTAGTAATTGTCCAGCCAAAGGCTGAATGGTCTAGACTGTCACTGTGGTCGTTATCATGGTGGTATCCGTGGTGATGGCAGGTGTATCTAGGGGAATAGCCCTCTGAGATCCTCCTAGAGACTAGTTGAGATGATCAAAGCTCACTAAAGGTATTCTTTGATTTAGGCACGTATTGCACACACACTGCAGGTGTGAATAATTCTAATTTTTATGGTATTTAATGAAGGGGTATCACCGACAGGACACTTTTATAGTGTGTCCCATTGTTTCCTAGAATATTACATTGATTCATGTGTGATAGAAGTGAGAAATGGTAAAATTGGTTGCCACTGGTCTGCTTGGAGACTTGGCTCCTCCAGAGTCAACATGTGTGTTTGTTTTTCCTCTCATCATTAGTGCATCCAGTGAAGGCATAAACTCTGCAGAACCTATCATGGCCAATGGGGGCTACCCAGCCCCAGGTGATTTTGCATAACCCAATGATAGACATAGGGAACTCCCCCACTCAGATGCATTGATCAGCAACACAGCTTCATCCATGGGCTCAGCTATGATAAGCATCAGGCTGTTACCACGAGTCTGAGAGTTGGCAATGTATTCCAACCCCTCACTTGAAATCAGGCATATTGATTTTCCATGATGCAGCATAAAATAAAATACTTACAAGCTAAAATGGCTGATTAGTAGATAGTTAAAGGAAAAGACAGGCAGAAGAGTCAAGAGTTTGATCTTCAATAGTGTAATCCTGGACTCAAAATGTAAGGTCAGATGAATTATAATTGGTCAGAAGTTCAACCAGATGTGTAGTTTATAAAGAGGGTCATTATGGCTTGGTTACAACTATAACTGGATCTAAAATCGCTTTTAGAGGAAGGGTGTTAAAACTAGTCAAGTAAGATTTCTGCAGGCTTCATGTGTACTCATGCCATACACTGCCTATAGAAAATGTATCTCTAACACGTATAAACTTCTATGTACCCCAGACTTTGTTGGCTCTTTTTTTGACAAATGCCTGTAGCCATACTGCTTTTTCTCATCCTTGCCAGTTAACAACTTACCCTCCAACCTAGTTCCTTTCCTTTTGCCATATCTGATTATCACATCGGTAGAGTCCAGGTTTATTAGAAAAGAAAATTGATCCAGACTGCATGTACTGGTTCCTACACACATAATACGATTCAGATTAACATATACCAACCTCTACTTCTGAACATTGGATTCTACAAAATGCTTACATCATCTCTCCCTCGGTATAAGTTTAGTACTAGGTAGGTGTGACATACAAAGTTTTACACATGGGTGTTACTTTTCACCTCTCAAAGTACATTTATTATGATAACTAAGCTACTGTCTGTGAATTTTATTAACTACTGATAATTTACCCATTCATGAATATTTCAATTCAATTTAGTAAAATATCTCGCACTACTTTTACCAAAAACACCAATAAAACTGTTTTTTCTCAGTGAATTTCTTTCTGTTACTTTACACTTTACTATGAAAATTCACTAGCTGTCAAATACTTCAATTTTGAAACTGAAACATTCTCTCATCAGCACTAATGAAAATATCACATGCACTGTATCCTCAGATAATGTTTTACAGGCCAATAATCAAAATTAAATTCATATCTCAAAGTCTTAACATCCAGGTCAAATTCCTTATTTTCATTCATATGTTGTTTGATACTTGTGTTTTCAGTGTAACTGATTCAGATGTATCATGCAACACTCACACATAACTGAGTAATTTCCATAAAAATGTGCAATACCACACACACACATATTCGTACACATATATTGCTAAAATAACATATATATATATATATATATATAC
>NW_013665667.1:20900-36601 GCF_000517525.1 Limulus polyphemus | reverse complement strand
TGGGATGGTAGAAAAGTCCAATTGGACATTGGGACTGGAATTGGCAAAGTTATGTAATAGCCGCCAAGATGACTGTGATGTCTTACTTCCTCCACTGTTGATGACCTATAGAACAGCAGAGCATTAAGCCACTGGATACACTCCAGCAAAGCTGATGTTTGGTCGGGAACTTCAGTTGCCAGTGGACCTGAAAACAGGACGCCCACCTTACGAAGAGTTGCCTGAAAATGTGCCAGATTCGTGAAAGTGTTATCTGAAAGGATGGGTGATATTCACCATCAAGTGCGTTCAAACTTGAAAACGTCGCTGCTGATTCCATGAAGCTATGTTATGATAAGAAATCTACTGAAGTCAGCTTTGTACCAAGAGACAAGGTGTGGTTGTATAATCCAAGAAAGACCAAAAGGAAGTCTCCTAAGTTGTCTTCTCCATGGGAAGGCCCATATGACATAGTGGATCGTCTCTCAGACGTGACTTTCCGAATAAAATGTGGTCTGCGAGGTAAACCAAAAAATGGTACATGTTAAAAGGCTTTGGCGTTATCACAGTCCAGGACATTTCAGTTGGAACGAAGTGAACAACGGAACAAATGATGCTGCTGAAGACGTGTTACCTAAAAAAAGCCACTGTCGAGGAAGAAACTCTACCCGGTTTTGAGAAGGAAAACAGTGTAACCGTTAATGAAGTTACTACCACTGATGTGACTGTTAATGGGACATTTCCTGATGGAGCAGATGAACCACACGTGAAGCAGAAGCCAACGAGACAGAAACCAATACGGAAGAAGATACGTCCTGTAAAATTAAGAGATTTTGTTGTATTTTAATTTTGTGTTTGTAAATTCTATACATTTAATCAAGTTATTGTTAATTAGCTATTGGTTTAATGTAAGTGGCTATTGTTCGGGACGAACAATACTAAGGAATGGGCAGTGTTTGTTAATTTCCGGTATAAATTCTTTCCGAGGAACATCAGCGATACAAGTCCTTTCTTAATTAAAACTAGTTTATTCTTTCTCGATACAACTTTGTAATACACAGAATTTCCACAGTCACTTTAAACTTAACAACCTTCATAACACACGCTATAAATCACAGTGATTCACACACTTTACTTACGGAGCCTACTGTTCGCTTGACTTCTACTGTCGTAACAAGCACATACGTAACACACACAAATATATATATATATATATATATATATATACATCTCCATATCACACGTCATCATATACACTAATAGCTGTAGACATATTGCCTCTGGCTCGTGTGCTATTATCATGGTAACTTAAACAGACAATTTTGACTAACTATGTCTCAATAGCTAGGGCAACATAGCATGCTATCATCTATGAGCCATTCTCAACATATTTTTGGGGGTTCATGAAATATGCATTGGTAATCACGAACAGAATTCTGCTGAACTACGACTTTTCAGATAAAATTTGTGCAGCCAAGATTAATATTCCTGTTGCCATTACAGTACATGTAAATAAACATTCGAACCAACTTAGGCTAAATACAGTCACTATCCTAAATGGCCACCAACATTGCTAGCCAAATCATCATAATTCTGTATCGCCAGACGAGAGTCAATCCACTCACTTCAATTTACATCACAGAAAAGACAATACAGGCAAATCCAGTGAAACAAAGATTTTTTTTTCCATTGAGATTCACAACAATCGGACTTATATTCTGTGCTAAGAAATATCACTGCACATAAAGGAGCCATACACACTTAAGAACTTTGGAGAGTCTAGCAAGTATCACACAGTCCGTTTAATAAAATTTCTGCTACTCGGCCACAGAAAATCGCTCAATAGCTATTTCAGCTGAGGTTTTGAATTCTGTGATAATCTTCAATCATGCAAACTGATATTCTAGTGCTTACATCCACTGACCTCAGCTTCCTAACTATGTCATAACTGAGCAGCTATGATATGATATCCTGTAGATATCTCTTAGTGAAATTGGTCAATAACTCGGAAAGTAAGGAATGCCACTTCCTTCTAGTCATTGATCTCCCAATCAATTACTGTTCTAACTGCTGATCTAGCAGTTAGTCACAGCCACAGTGATAAGGAGGTCACCACTGACATCTTGGCCAACCAACAGAGCTATCTAGTCCTCTTATTTAGGCTTGTACTCATATGACTTATCTTGCACAACATGTCCCTCCTCATCAACTGATGATATAAAACAGTAGTATCATCCTCTGACTTGTCAGTCTGAACTTCTAATTCATGGTCACGTCTATGCATGAAGGGTTCGTCAATAATCTATGGTCACAACTTGTTGACATAATCCACATGCTTACAGCAGTGTTCACTGCTGTATCTCAGTCACATCTAGTCTATCACCATTCACCAGAATGAAATCAGTGTTGACTGGCCAGAAAAGTGACTTGATACACGATGAGATAAACCACTGTCCTGGCAGCTCCTGTACCAATCAGGAACTCCATATCTTATTTTTGTATCTTTATAGGCACATACCAATTGCTCGTCAGCCCTTAGAGAGCTCAACTGACAACCTAACCTTCTAGCACAAGCAGCCTGCTACACTTTACCAAGTTGGTAGCCAGAAAAATCTCAGATCCATTATTTTCCTAGAGCAGAAGTATCAGCAGCGACAGCTCACTACTAAGTTCTTTGTATCTACCACTCAGTTGTTCAAAACTGGTTACCTTGTTTATGTTATGATATTGCAAAATATAAAGCCATTCTCTCTTTACTTCTTTTATTTTATCAAACCATTTGTCTTTCCTGTCTTATTCTACTTAAAGCATCTGCAATAGAATGATTCCTACCTGGCACATGTACAACACTAAAATCATAATCTTGTAACAGTAAAGGCCACTGTGCCAACCTAGATGATAGTTCTTTTAACCTTTTTTAATGAGACATGGTCCATAATTATGGTGAATTTTCAAACCATACAAGTAACATCTAAAACTTTTTTGCTCTGTACTACTCCTAAACACCCTTATTCTATTATTGGGTAATCCTTTTCTGCCTTACTCAGTTGTCTACTATAATAAATTATGGCATTTTCTGATACATCTGTACTTAATATGAATTTCTTGTTAAAATCTATGTAACTCAGTATAGGTGCTTTTAACATAGATTCTCGTTATTTCTCAAATTATAAGTCTTTCTTCAGTTCACTTAAATTCTACATCCATTTTTGTTCACTTGGTTAGGAATTTAGCTAGAAATGCAAAGTGTGAGATGAGTCTTTGGTAAAAATGTATAAATACCAGAAATTCCCTAATAACCTTAAGATTTTTGAGGGCTGAATACTTTTTTCTAATTTCAAGTTTCTTCAGATTAGGTTTTACACCATTCATGGTTACCATGTGGTCTATCTAGTCAACTTCCATCGACATTTTGAAGATTTTAACTTCAAACTTGCTTTATGCAACCTATTAAAAATATGGCAGAGGCATTCTAAGTGTTCCTCAAAGTTACTCACAAAACTATTGCATCACTAACATAACCAAAGCACTTGGAATGCTATTGTTTAGAAAATACTACATCCATTAGTCTTTGTCATGAAGATAGTGCATTGCATAATCCAAGTGACATGTGGTTAAACTTATATTTACCAGATGGTGGGAAGAAAACCTCCTTTTCCTTAATCTCTACTTGCCAATAACCACTTTGCAAGCCACAGATAAGAAATATTTACTTTCCTTTAACCTACTTAGTGTCTCCTGGATACTAGGTAATAGTTGCACATCTTTTACAATGGACCTGTTCAATTTGCAAAAATCCACACAGAAATGTTTTAGGAACTAAAACAACTGGTTCTGCAACAATAGGCAAGAGCAGTCTATTAAAACCAAAACTCTGCTTCTTCTACACATTATCATTTTAAATTGAAAAATCTGTATTAAATAGTAAGGAAACAGAAAACAGCTACAAATGCATCATTTACAATTTTTGTTTTTTCATGTAAAATATATTGTATAGTAAATTCCAACAAACTTGGAAAAAATAAGTTTATTAAGGTATTGTTTATTTTACCAATTAATGCATTTTGTTGTATGTTATTTTTATTAAGTTTATCTTTCTTAAACTGTTATAAACCACTATGAACTGTATTGCAGTTCAATGTTCTATGACAAAATAGTGCACTTTTAGTTGTACGCTAGTATCTAAAATAACAGAATGTTCATTTACCATAAAATCTACATCACAGAAATAACTATTTAATAATTTTTATATCTGTAAAGTCAGAAAAAACATTCACAAATAAAAAAATAAAAATTTAAAATCTTATTTTTATTGACTTAAAAAAACCCTATTAATTTGGAATTTTTTATTACATTACATTTGTGTGACATACTTACGAATACAGATTTACACTTTGAACTAGACATAATTATCATGTTTTACTTGCACTTAATTTCATAAAAGTTAAAGAAGTGTCAATAATCAACCTAAAATATTCTTTCAGATTTCTAAATCACAAAGATATCTTCATCATCTGATATACGTTTTCTTGAATATTACAAATACACAACAAATTAGAAGTCAATACAACAAATAAATTTAGGTAAAAGTAAGTCCTGCAGCCACATAAGTCGAATAGATTTTCTCAATAGAATTAACATATGCTGCTGTACGTAAGTCCAAACCCAAGTTGTACTTCATTGCTGTTCTCATAATTGCCTGCAAATTACACAGAAATATATCTTTCAGGACATTTAATTAATATTTTACTTGAATTTTATTTGGATAATAAATGCACCAATTATAAACAAAAGTGACCAACTCTAATAAACGTGGTTTTCTGAAGAAGAAAAAACCAAACTTAAGCCAAAGTGGGAAATTCCACTTGGAATACATAAATTAGTACTATTAAGATGTTATGAGGTAAAGACCTACATTCCATTATTTTAGAGTTAGCCAATTTTTAAAAGATATTTAGCATACATGTTTGCAACAATTAATCCTTTTTTAAAAATATTATACTTATAATTTGTATTTGCAACTAACTTCATCACTTAAGTTCCTAGATTGTAAAATTTTCACAAATGTTTTAGGTTTACAGTATATTTAATTAAAATATTATATATATATATATATAATGTGAAAATCCAGCAGAATTAATGAAGTGTAGTGCATACTGGAATGTAAACATGTTTTACGAAAAGAAACAGCCAGTATCCCATGAAAATTCTTTAATTCCTCAACTTTTCACCTTATGATTTTATCAAGAGTTAGACACCCTACTGAACACAAGCCAGTCTTAACTGAACAAAACAGCTAATGTAACTTAAAATAACAACAATGTATTCTTCTGTATTGTCTGACATGTAATCACATTATCAACAATGAAAAGGTAACAACAGTAAATGTACAACAAGAACATAATCATGGAGAAAAAATATAATTCAAAATCAAAAGATGACTCGTGTAAACAGTATATGTAGTTAAAATCACATATATACATTTTTACAAAAGAAATAAAGTAGAAATCGTTAAAACATTCATATATACACATCCAAAAATCCACCATTTAAAGTGGTAACCCTATATTCTTGTTGGTTGAAGTCTTCTTAGATCTGATGAGAATGGACTCCTTGTACTTCCTGTCTAGGAAATTTTGGCATTTTCTATTTTATTACTATGTTTATTAATAAAATGTACTGTAACTGCATGTCTATCAACCTTACTCATCATAGTAGCAGTGAAACGTTCCACACAATGCTCTTTTACGAGTCTCTCAGTTTCTCCAAAAGATTTTTTGTTACAAGTACTACAAGAGATACTGTAAACTACATCTTTCTCCATATAATTCTTCTTCAAAAATTCTAGGTTACTTGAAATACAGTTGTTCGTCTGACAATGAGCATGGTGTTTAAATGCTGAGTGAACAAAATGTTATTTAGCCAAACATTCAGGCTAATCTGTCACACATATAGGCAAACCCAATTCTCTAACAGCTTTGTTGATATTATTAACTTTAGGACTAATAAATGTACTTGAAATGCAACATTTTCTTCCTAATTCCTGTTTTTTTTCCCTTTGTTTGTCATGAATGGTGAAAACAGTGTCATATTACTGTGTGATGTAAACAGTCTAATGGGAGGAGCAGTGATTCCTTGCTTTATCTTTGAATGGTTTCTACTTCAGTTGCTAACAACAGAATAAACATAGGAAATAGATATGAAAAGGTGAGAAGTAGAAACTCTCAGAAGAAGTATCCTGGAATTTTGTGATCAATGCTAAAAAAATAGAATAGTACTCCTCATTATATTTTACATTTTTTATTGTGGTTATGAGTTTGATCAAATTGACCAAATACATATAGAGTTAGGGTAGAGAAAATAAGATATAAAATATAGTTTTAGTGAAAAACATCTGATATTTATTTAGGAAGTTCTTTAATTGAAAAATCTTAATTTGAAAATCACTTTGCACTCTGACTCCATATATCCACGAACAAATGTTTAGTAAAAGTATTTAATAAAAAAAACTCTGATTTTTTTTTCTACAAACGACTTGAAATGTTTACTAAAAGCTTGAAAAATTTCATGAAGATATACAAATATGTTAAAAGTTATAGTATGGAAGCACTGAGTCACTTTGGGGTCACAAGGTTAGTGTAGTAGCAAGAGGGTTAAGTCTCTATCTCGACTCAAATAATCCTAGTCTTGAACATGTATGTCTAGACAGTAATATACATATTTTTGCCCTATTGACAAGTAATAAATTTTGCCTTGCTTCTATACTTTGCCTTGAGATTTGCAATGTACATGTTGTTACTTGACACAAGTATATATATAATTGTTAGAAAGAGCTCATTTTACACTATAATCTACCAATGGTTATTTTGAAATTGGCATGCAGTTGGCAACAAATACTATTGTTGGTTGATTGATCCACGATAGTACTTATGGTGGTTTCTTATCTAAACATGCTATAGTTAGAGAGACAGTTAAATTGTATTTAGGTCTTATTTTTACATTTTAGTTAATTATGTATTTGTGTTTTAAAATTCATATTTGAAAGGTTTAATGATTTTTAATACTATTCTAAGCTTCGCCTCACTAAACAAGTCTTTCCTAACTAGATGAGGCAAAGTATTTTGCCAGAAGCGAAACTTTCTATGCTGATGATAATTTTATATTGCCCATGACACTTTTGACATGTGCTGACATAAATAGTTAAAGGTAAAGAACGGGAAAGGAAAATAAAACATTAAAAATAAACTATACGTCCAAAGGTAAAGACGTGAAGATACGCATATAACCCAAAGAAGACATTTAAAGATTATTCAGCAGAGTTAAAAGGTATGTAGATATTTCTATTTCTTAATTTTAAACATTTCATTGCACTGCACATTGATAATTGCTAGAGTTAGTGATATGGTAGAGAAAATGGAAAATAAAATATAAACATTTACCTTAAAAAACGTTTGATATTCATTTAGAAGGTTAGAGATTATGCAAATGAAATGTGAAAATTGTAAGATAAAAAAAAGAGTATTTTTATACTTAATATAAAAATCACCTTGCAAATGAAATATTCAGTCAGAGTGCAAATAACTACATTAAATAAAATTTTTTTATTAGAAATAGTACAAAAAAAATAAAAATTAAATATTTTATTTTTATGAAACTACATACTTTTAGGAAAGTTTTTCTCATATTTCAAACAATTTCATCCACTAGTTTGGTTTTTGGAAAGACGTTTCACAAGAGTTATGTACCTACTTATAATCAACGTACATTGCTCTAATAGGGCTAAATGGTGAATTTATATATATCTATATATGGACACCTACTTTATTTCTTTAGTAATATTGTATATTACAAAAAATAAAATAGATGAATGTTGACTGTTTACATATACATATTTATTAGACTCGAACGTTCACATGAGTCATCTTATTTCTGATTTTTAAGTGATTATGTTTTTCACCATGATTATATTCTTATCATACATTTATCATTGTTACCTTTTCATTGTTGATAATGTGATTACATGTCAGACAATATGGAAGAATGTATTGTTGCTATTTTAAATTACATCAGCTGTTTTGTTCTGTTAAAACTTGCTTGTGTTCAGTAGGGTGCTACCTCTTTATAAAGCCATATGGTGAAACATTGAGGAACTAAAGAATTTTCACTGGATGCTGGCTATATTATGTATAAAACTTTATTTAGGAGATTCACAAATAAAAAAAAAAATTAAGGTCTTCATTTTACATTTTTAAAATTATTCTTGTATTATTTGCTTGAAATGTACCCCCTTTTTGAATTTTTTTAATAATCTTTAAACAGTAGAAGCATTCTTTTTTAAATTAAACTAATAAGAAATTATTTACATAATTGAGAAATATGTCCTTAAAGTATTGATCTTCTGATAGTGTAATTAATTTTTGAAGTGGCCATTCAAATGTATGATGAGGTAACATGAAATATACACAAGTATTACACTTCTTTGTATAAAGTTATGGTTGGTCACTGGATGCTTTTTTTTTGGTGAACTATATACAAAAATTACAATAACAGTACCACACGGGTTTAAAAACTATAAATAGCACACATGCAAATTAAGTGTATACAGATTCTTAACAAAATCATTACTTCTGGAACAATGGTATTCTTCACTACAGAAATGAATGATGGGTACATGATATGATGTTTTCTTAATGTAAACATTTACAGAAATTGGCTAATGCTTTGCACAATTACACTTATTTATAGAATTTATAGTTGTCTACAAATCCTCCAGGAAGGTACTGAAGAGGCAAGTTATTTTACTGATGTAAACAAATGTGAATATTTTGTTTGTTATTAAGTATGAAGCTAAACAATTGTCTATTTGTGTTGTGACCACGTTGGTTATCAAACACACACTTTTAATGTTATAAACCCTCAAGTTTACTGCTGAGCCTCCAAGGAGGCCAAATGTGCATGTACAAGTGTAGATGTATTGATGCAACAATATTTGATATACCAGCATAAAATTAAGAAAATAGCTATAAAAGCCAACAGACACAGCCTTCTTTCATTCATGGTATGCAAACATTTGTTAATTTACCCAATTTGGGCCTAAATGTAGGGTTTTCACAGTTTCTAGACTGTTGACTGTTTGCCATTTGGTTAATCATTGCATTGCCATTATTGCAACTCTCTGGCAGGAAAGAACATGTGAGTAATGAATACACATAATAATACAAATATTCATTAAAACTGTGCTCTATATGCAATCTAATGACAAGGCAAACTGAGTCAAGATTAAAAGTCTATTAAGTAACAAAATAAAGTGCCTTTCAGTTTAATATTTGTTAAAAGTTTCCATAATGATGTGAATTTCATATTTTATTTATATATATTGAACAGATTTGAAATAATTTGATTAGGTTTGATACTTTCATAATTCCTGTGAACCCTTATAGTCACTGATTAAACTGAAGAAGCCAGTCCCTCAAGCATGAAGCTTGTACACCATGAGGAATATTCTGGAACATTTGTCCTAATCTCAACATTACTTATGCTATTATTGGTGTTTGCCTTACAGATCTAGATGAGCATTTCTGATACATGATAATACAGATTTATGCAAATATATATTATCTCAAGACAAACAACCTTTAGTTGCTCCAGATTTATCTAAAATGCCACCCTCCTAAAAATTGAAACTTTTTACATATCCTATAGATGAGAAATGTTTGGTCTGTAATGTAGCCTGTATGAATATAAACAAATTCCTTAAATTCAAAAATAATCTGAATGATATACCCCTTGCACATGGATATCCACTGGAGGCATCAGTAGCTATGCCTTTTTTTCTTGTAGTTACAGATGCCTTTTTATTAGTATCCAGTGTACATACATGCTGGATGATTAATGTGCTTATGTGTCATTGAATCATAACCACTTTACAATTTATTATTTTACTTAAAAGGGTGACCACAAGCCTATGACAAGTGACTGAACAATTAAGAGATATTTCATCACCTCTCATCCTCTAGTACCTAAAGAATAGTTATGTAATGCATCATCTTTTTTCATATTTAATGGTAAGATCAGTGGACACAAATATAAATTTTGACAGGGAAGAAGCCATCTTCAGCTAAGACAGCTTTATTTTTCTAACAGGGTGCTTTACCTTTGGAATATGTTGCCTTCTGATGTGGAGAATGCATTTAATTTACTTAGTAAGTCAGTACATATAAAATGTATAACATGCACAAAGAATAACTGAATTGAAAAGTTCTTTGACAAACTTACCCTAGCTGACCTCTCCATGGTGTAATCTAGACCAGAGTGTACAATGTCCTTTTCTGATGCACCCTAACATATAACCAAAAATAATTTAAATATAAAAAAAAATAGGATCCGGTGATCTAAAAGTGTTAATTTCAATGTGACCACTTATTTGAATATCTCTCCTTTTTTCTTTTTTTTAAAAAAAATTAGTCTCGCATACTTCATAAATGTTTGATTACATATACAAAAGAAAATATTTTCTAAAATCAAACTCAGCATTATTTTTATCTTTTCTGTTGAAAGATATTACGACAATATGATTCTAACACTACACACACACACACAAAATTAAACTGAGTAACATTATGCACAAACCGTCTATTAGTTTTGACGTTTAGACTTTTAATACTACAAACATTCCATATTATACATTTTTAAGTTTGTAATCTTAAGAAACATCCATAATTTTCCAAATATTCCTGACCATATATAGTGTACAATAAGGAAAGAATATGAACATTTTAATCCTTCCCTTGTGACCATCTCAGGCTAACATCACCAAAGAGATACAAGTATCTTGTACAGTAAACTTTAAAAAAAAAGTGGATCAATCTGCATATCAAAGAGTTTTACAGAAATGCAAAAAAACAAATTGGGCATGATGGTATATCAAGTCTATCTTCCTACGAAATGTTCTTTATTAAAGAAATATATAGAACTGTATTTACTTTTTTCTCTCTCTTGAGAGATACAATTTCTCAAGCTTACTGATTGCATTTTGTCACAAAAGTGTTCATACTTTAAAATGGGGTTAAAATGTTTAATTGTTTTAAAGGATGAAGAATAATTGTATTTTATTTTGTTGAAATGGTGAGGTAGCAGTCATTATAATGAAAAATAGCAATAGAGACTTTATTTAAACATTTCTTTCACCATATTTATTATACATGAATTTCTTAAAAAGCTCATTAATAGAAAAATCTACAAGTCAGTAAATCATATTTCTTTATTATTGCAAAGTTTATGCAATAATGACAAATTAGATCCATTGAAAATTAAATAAATCTATAATCATTATTAGCAGACAAACATTACTGATAAAATAAAACAATGCCATCAACTAACATTAACTAGCAGATTACTGACAGAGAGAGAATGTAATTTTATCACAGTGATCAAACTGAGTTATGATGAAAGAATTTCAGCAAGGAATAGAAATGCCAGAAATGTAGTGCATTAGGTTAATTTCCTAAAGGTGTTTATAAACACTTATCTTGTGAAACAATACGAATAATGAGAATAACTAAAATGCATAAAAATACATGCATGAAGGTCATTTGACTCTATATGTATGCAAGTCATTGAGTAAAAACCTTCATTATAATTTTTAGTCGTGGCATAGCAGCTCATAGAAAGTCTCCAAGTTTTTTTTTTCAAGAACACACTTTTAGCTCATAGCTCCATCATCTCTTGACTGATTTGAGATCTAATTACAGTTTTAGACTCAGGAGGTCAAATCCTTTTGAATGTTGTATTTGACCACACCCAAGGTTTCATAGATTAATTTATTCTAATCCTGCCTAAAAGAATTTCAATTTGAGGCTGGTAGAGATCCTGAAGAGTAATAATATTGAATTGGGTATACATGCGCCCCACACTTGATATTGCTGATGTACAAAAATATAGCTAATAAAAAGGGAAACAAAGCCTCATAGATTAATTTACTCTAATCCTGCCTAAAAGAATTTTAAGTGCCACAGTTATTGAGGACTCCCTATTGTTTTATATTCATGAAGATTCTGAATTCTGTCAAATGAAAAAGAAATGACAAGTCCGGTCTATCATTAGATTTTATTTGCCATCAACAAAGACAATGGGATGAAATTCCGTAAGTCCATTATATCATAGTGATATTCATCAAGTACAAAAATAAATTAAATTTCTTATTTGTTTTTTTTTGTCAAAATTGAACAAATTTTGTGCTAAAAAACCAGATTCTTTCAAACAGTATGCCAGCTGAAATAGTGTCACAGAATAAATCAGTAGCATTAACATCATGGATGTTTCAAATAGGTTATCTGTGGTAATTTAAAGAAAATACAATCACTTTACAAATTGACAAAGTTCACTTTGCTAAACTTTCCCATTTAGTAATCTGAGACCCTGTGTTGTTTGTTTAAATAAACCTGCCTCCTCTTTTGGTTTTAACACATTGTTATGGGTTTTTTGCAATGATTTCTACAGAATTGTGATAACTAATGTTATTCTTGCTATAAATTTTTATAACTGTGGGTTCCTTGTTTCTTTAACTACATAAAAAAAGTGTCTAATTTTATTAGACAGTTAAAAATTTCAGCTTTGCCAAAATTACCCCAAATTGGTCTTGACTTTGCCATAGTCTTCATCTAGCATAAAAAACTGATAATGAGAAATTGGTACCATTTATATCAAACTCAGTCAAATGACACTGCCTTGTAGTTTCAATTTTATTATGATGCAATAAATCCTAACAAAGTTTCCTGAGATATGTCAGTCATTTAATAGGAACTCCAGAGCTGGTAAAAGTTGGGCTTCAGACCGTATGTTTGTTTACTATGGTCAGCCAAAGGATTAAAAGGAAAACATGAGCAACACATGATTTAAATGTACATACACAATTAACATGAAGCTCAAATGACAGATTTTATTTAAATGATGGCTGTTTAAATGTTCACATTACTTGTCTGTTGACTTTCAATATTTGTAAATAATAGTATATTACTTACATGGGTAAACAGTTTATATTTATCTATCCAGTTTTCTAATAACTACTTCGTTATTAGATTGTCACATTCTGGCACACTCTAAAGTCTTTAAATGGTTTGTAAAAGCCAGCATGAATACTTCAAGTACAAAATTTCATGGGAAAAAGGAATAATCAACTTACAGCAATACGTTTCTGGAATGATTCACTGGGTATAACTGGAATTCTTCCCCCACTTCGTCCAAACCTTCGTTCTAAAGATTCCTGTACACTAGCTGAAAGTACACATTGTTGTAAAGTTAAATTAGTTACTGAAGAAAGAAACTCTAAACACTGTTTTTGTTCTCAAATAATAGCGGTGAAAGATAACTTCTTAGAAGGCATTATTGTAAGTCACATAAAACAAATATTTGAAACCAGAACAATATCATATTTTCTTATCCTTGTGATTTTTGCATGATTTTCACTGATAAATCAAATAAATAAATATCACATATTTCTATACTAAAACCATCTTATTTCAAGATGTAGTTACTCATATGGCACATGAAATATAGTTTATATTGATATACATCTCAGAATAGTTCATCAATTAGTGTGCTAATTGATCATTAATATTTAGAAATTAATAAAAAATTATAGAGATGTACATTGTAATACTTTGCACTTAATTATTCAGTGTTTTATTCTGATGAATCATAAAGCAATTAGGGTAGGAAGAACTGGGTGATTAGTAGTATTTGCTAATCACTTAACTGATGCGCTCATTTATCGATTGCATTTGATTAGTATAGCCCCCACCCCGAAACAATATCTTAAAATTCCAAACAGACAACCAGAGGCACAAGCCTTCTGACCTGTTCAAGAGCAATCAAATACTAAACCCAATCTTTATGAAATGTTGTTTAAAATAATTAAATTCAGAGCAACTGTTCAACAAAACAACAACAATTTGATAAAGTCAAAGATATTTGGAGCAGGAAAGTTAAACACTATGAAGGGAAGGGATTCTCTATTTTACATTCTCAGAAGGATCTGCAGGCAAATATTCAAGGTGATAAAAGGGTTAACACAGGAAAAACTGTCCTCCTCCACACTTACAATAAGAGTTTCGTAGAAGAAATGTAGCATTAGCACAACCAAAAACATTAAAACTGATATCAAAATGTCAATGATTTAGCTTCTATTCAGCACTAACCACAATTTACCAATGTCTTGACTCTATGTTGACGTAATTTGATTATGCAGACTCAAAGAAAGATCCCAAAACTGTGGGACCCCACAAAAAGATTACTTCCAAACAGTTCCTATATATAACTTGCATGATGATGATGGATCTTATGCCAGTGGTTACAACTCTCAGCCTTGCTTTCCAGAAACAAAATTTGAATATTGCACTTGTTTGGATAATTACAACATGATGATTGGCTGTATGAATAATGAATATATTTCATCTGCATGATTCATTTCATTACCTGACATATCACATTGTCTTGATGATTTGTGAGGTGCCTAATAAAATCTTCACATTTCAATCGTAGGTGACTGTGGATCAGTGTGTCACAGACTTACAGCAACAGATCAACACTGATGGATGTTTTCTAACCCAAATGGTACAGGATTTGATGGATGGGCTCAAAGGTCACAAGATAGCTTACACATCTGAAGAAATTCTAAAGTCAATCAAAAAGAAGTTCATTTTTTCTCTGATAGACAATATCCAGAAAAGGCATGCATGATCTGTTTTAACAAGCCAACTATTTTTTCCACAAAATGTATCCATTTTATGATTTGTACTTCAACCCTAATTCACTCTCTGTAAATTTTTTTCAGGTTTCCAGACAAGGATTTGTTGACATCCTTTGGGATATTTGGCCTTTGTCCTGTAACTCTGTTGTCAGACAATAAACTCAAAGCTTTGGGAATTGGCAAGTTAGAGACTCTGTTAATACACAAAGGATCATCCAAAACTCACAAGTACAAGTCAAAAGATAGTACATATCTTGAAGCAACATCTACAGCATCAATTGATCCACATGAAGCCAGGAGAGAATGGAGAACTCTCAAAGCTGTTGTAAAAGCAAAAATGTACCCCAGGGACAAAATGGAGAGTCTGTGGCAACTAATTGTTCAACACCATGCATGTGATATCCCCAACTTGAAGTTCCTTGCATGTCTTGCCCTGACAGCCCCTGACCACACAGCAGACTGTGAAAGAACTTTCAGTATTCATAATATACTTGTCACTGCTCTTAGAAACAGGTTCTCACCTACTCACTCTAACCAATTTATGAAAATCATTTTAGAAGGAGAGGACATTAAAAAATATGATTTCACCAAACCATTGATAATTTGGAGAAACAGTAAACAAAGAAAAATATTTAATAAAAAGCATCAGTGAATGTACTATGCTGGTCAACAGTAATCACAGTTATTTTAAGGTTGTTTCCTTATAAGTTACAATAAAGATATGCAGCAACTTAATGTCTTGAACTGTTGATGTCAGTCAATAAAAGCTAAAGGAAATGTATTTTTCAATAAAAATTAATTTTCTCAATGGTATTATTGTTGAGATCATTCAAGTAACAAGCTATGTACCAATAAAATAAATTGGTATAACATCACCTTTACATGTTTAGGCCAATAGCACATTCTATATATATATATATATATATATATATATATATATCTCATGACATTATGCATATTAAGTTTATATAGTCTA
>NW_013665667.1:0-20851 GCF_000517525.1 Limulus polyphemus | reverse complement strand
TCTATATATATATATATATATATATATATATATATATATCTCATGAACATTATGCATGTATAAGTTTTATATGCTAGAAACACTAACTGTAATCAACAAATTCACAGTATTTTATTATGATGATAAACAGGATAGACTGCTTCATGAAATTTTGTTTTGGATATTACAATAATAAGGTATAGTTGTCTGGTGTTTCATAAACAGAAGCAAATTATGAATGTCCGGATTATAGGGGGCCCATGTTTTTTCCAAATGACCCATTTAAAATGGGAGCAATGGGCCCAATGACCCACCCCCCAAAAAAAAGATCCTAGCAAGATCTCTGCCAGTGGTTACTTCCTACTTGTGAAGGAGACCCTTATATCTCAAAAGTTTCAAAAACAAGACATTTATCACAGAAGTGTCAAACAATAAGGGACAAAGAAATTACTCTGTTCAACTATACAAGATATTTTATTTCTAATTTTTGACAAGTCCTTTTCTTGCTGATGAGGACCTGTAGCCTTGTGATCCAACTTATCAAAAACGATTTTCACCTTTTCAAAATTTTTTACTAGTATGACATCAATTTTGAAAAATTCTCAGCATCCACTTTTTTATGGCTGTAGATTAAACTATTTGTTTTTGATACAAAAGTATTATACAACATTAATAAATAATAATCAATGTAAGATGAAGAATGCAATTCACAAGCATGTCAGATTTCAGAAGCAAATTATAGATTATGGTAATGTTAATTCTATAAACTCACCTAGTAAATGATAATTGGATTCTCTTTCATATTTGAATAGAAGTCTCCCATAACTAACATGATTTAAATTCTTCAACCACTCAAAATATGACACAGTGACACCACCGGCATTAATATACAGGTCAGGGATAACCAGTATGTTGCGTTCAATAAGTAATTTATCAGCTGCAGGAGTTATAGGACCATTAGCAGCTTCTGCAATAATCTAAATGAAAAATAAATATCAAAGCCATAAGAAATACTACAGCTAACTCTTTATTTTATAGCATGAACTATAATTCATAATAGTAAAATTTTAATAACCCATTATAAGAATGGTTCCAATGCTAACATTCTTTCATTAAGCAAATACTGGTTTAAAACATGAAAGAAATTCTCTAAAATGAAACAGAATTCTGATACAAAACAACATAAAAGTAATATTTTTTATTAAAAAAAATTGAAAATTTGCAAGATTTGACCAAATGAAAAACATGTCCAGCATGTTTTGGGACACACAGATAGAATTCATATAACTATATCCCATTTAGCATTTTAAAATGGCAAGGGCATCTCAAAAGATCATTTTAGTATCTTAAACAGGCCACTCATGTTTTAGCACTAAGGCTATGTTCTTAAAATACATACCACAATTACCTGAGAAAAAGGTGATTGTAGAAAACTATAATGTAACAATAGGCAGAAAATGTTTCTGAAGGTTTTATATCTACTTAGAGTTTAGTGCAACATATCAACAAATTATAATCAGCATTAAACAGTCCATGCAATTATGTAAATATTTTTAAATACTTTATCTGAAGAAAATGGGGCCTGGTATGGCCTGGTGGTTAAGGTGCTCTACTTGCAATCTGAGGGTTAAGGGTACAAATTCCCATCACCAAACATGCTCACCATTTTGGCTTTTGGGGCATTATAATGTGACAGTCAATGCCACTATTTATTGGTAAAAGAGTAGCCCACAATTTGGCAGTGAGTGGTGTTGACTAGCTGGCTTCCCACTAGTCTTATCACTGCTAAATTAGGGATGGCTAGTGCAGATAGCTCTTGTGTAGCTTTGCACAAAATTCAAAACAGACGAAACTGAAGAAAATGGTGTTTAACATAACCTTGAACTTTTTTTTTTTTGTTATTAACTGTAGGTCTTCATATAACTTATATTTTATCCTCTAAGAATATACCATTCTAAATAATTATATACCAATCTTTCAAAAGATTGTTACAATTATTATTTTAACTACGATTTCATAAATTCAGAGAAAATTTCTTTAAATTTTATAATTTCAAATGAAGATGAAAGACAATAACAAAGCAATATAAATTTATATTCATACTCACCTTACATTTAAGCATGTGAGCATTACTTTTTGTGATGGATTTTTCTATTGCAGCAGGTATTAGAATGTCACATGGTTCAAAGAGCATGTTCTCTCCAGTGTAAGCTTCAGCCCCAGGGAAACCTACTATTGTGCCATTTGCCTAAAGCAGAAATTAACATATTTATTCATTAATATGATTAGCAACATATCAATTCAAGTTTTCACAAAAAAAAAAAAAGGAGGAAAAATCCAAATTTACCTACCAATTTCCAGTCTTCTAGTTCTCGAGGGTTAATACCATTGTCATTAAAAATACAGCCATCAACTTCCATTACCCCTACACAGCGAGCCCCAGCACGATGAAGATAACGCATGGTATGCAGACCCACATTGCCAAATCCCTAAAAATGATCACAACAAACTTCATTCAAAGTGACAACAAAATAGTTCATTTCTTAAATACAAACTTTTCAGTAGATTCTTAACTTGATAATTTACAGCATCTTTTCGGAAATATTAAATGAAAAAAGTAACAAATTATTAACTAATTTGATGTTCATTAGAATGTTTTATTGCAACTCTGAAGTGGTCTGCCAAAATTACTTTTAGTGCTCTAAAGGATTTAAATATATTCTTTATATAACTCTTAAGTTTAAAATAACCATACCCAAAACTTCTAGTTCCAAGTAAAGAAAGTAAGGCATGACACAGAACAAAAATTAAAATTCAGAAGTTCAACTTAGCAATGAAATATTTTTCAATAATTAGTTCTTGAACAGAAGTACATGGAGCAGAGATATGGGATTTTCAAATTAGAATAACATGCATACCATACACTACTCACTGAAACAACAGCTCTAAAATTATGTAAAAAGTATGAAAAATCTTGCCATCTTATTATTAGATGTTATTAATAATTATATCTCAATGCATTCTTTTTCACTTTAGATTTAAAATCAAATCAAAATTAAAACAGCATATTTGTTTATTAGTAATATTTTATACTCTGTATGAAATACCAAAGGCTGTGCACATTACATTAAAACAATTTTGAATATGCAAATCAGCAAATTACATGACATCACAGCAAACGTAGAGGCTTGGTGGAATGGCACGCATCAGAAACCCCATTTTGACATTGTTTGCCATTTCATAAGTAGCATGATGCCACCAAAAATCTATTACTTTTGGGAAGGGTATGGAAAAGCCCTTTCCAATACAAAATATTAATGTAGTACAAGCAAAAAGCACTGACCCATCAGATGTGACCAGATGTATGATTTTGGTTTTGCCCACATATCTGGATGTAACTGTGCCCAAACAATTTTGCATTTGGCACACTTTATGACTGTTTCAGTTTTATTAGTTGTGGATGCAACTCGTAAATTTGGCATCCTTCCTAAGTCATGGGCTACTTGGTTTTGTTGACTAATCAAAACCATAGCTGCTGATGTGGACCTCCCATCAATACCCCTTTGAAAATGCATAGCATGGCTTAAGAGATTAACAAAACAATTATCAATGTTTAAATGGCCATCAGCAAGAAGTGAGCATGTTACAAGTACGAACTGTTAAATTAGCTATTTATTGAAGGAGGAATATTAAATTAAAAATCAGAATTTACTACAATCTTCAAAAGCTGCAGTGGTCTTTTGTATCATAGTGTAAGATTATTATTATCTAAACAATTAAGTTAATTAGCATGTGCACAAGATTGCTCAATATAAAATATAATAAAGCTGGTTGGTGTTCTTCTTTCTCTATTATACTGTTAAATTTTCCAATTCATTAAATTATTTTATTACTCTCTTAGTTGTCCATTCTTTGACCCTACTTCTATTTTTAATATTTTCATTGATTCAGATTGTTAAATACCTCAATAAGAATCTTAATTTCTAAAAGAAAATTATAACCTAACATAATATATAAATATTAGGAGTTGAGTATGTATTTATAAATCCTGGAGAGGCTTTTAAAATACAAACGAAGAAAGAAAACTAAACAAATATAAAATTACTCTAAAATGGAAGAAAAAAAAAGAGGATAAAAAGAAACAAGGTTTGTCTGTTTTGGCCCTCTGTAACTTGCATTGATCACTGTATCACTATGTAATATTGATATTGGATACTAAAACTAAAGTGCACTGATGTTGCCCACTATGCATAAGATTATGTGTTCCTATAAATATACTGAAATATAATTTAGACAGTAATATTTATGCCATGTGTGATTTAATCTAAATTTATAATATTTTCTCTTACCAACTTTTGAAAACCATAAACTAAGCTTTAAATAGATGCATTCATCTTAACACTAGAATTAAATTCTCCTTTTCATTACTGTTTTTTTTTTATGTGAATGCTTAAAACAAAAGTGTAATGTGCCTGTCTTTTTGTGATGTCATTCTACAAAAATTTTCTTGGTTACAGAACATACTAAGTGAGAAAGACAGAACATATGTATATAGGTAAAGTGACCAGTTTTATATGCGTGTTTTCTTTAATTTGCCATAGAAGTTAAATATTTTGGAACAGCATTGCTTAACATTACTGCCAAATGCATCTTTTTTGGTCATCATTGCATTCAAAAATATGTATTTTTATCCCAAATCATAGCACAAAATGATTAGTCTTTGTAAGTACTTACTTGCACAATGAAAGTTTTTCCACCCCATCCTGGTGTGGTACCAATCATACTCATATAACTGGCTTCATTTATAAAGTTGTCAATTCCATGAAATACCCCCTGTAGAAAAAAAAATTCAGAACTAATATATAAACTGCAAGTACAACATCTCTGTCATAATCAGAAGCTAGATGTTAAATTTTATAGACAGATAGATGTGTAATCTCTTATCAAATCATTGTAAATTACAGAACTGTATAAACAATTCTTCTTCATACACATCAAATTTACTATGTACACCACCTGTAACTTACTAACTTTTGTGCATGCAAATATCATGCATCACATGTAATTTACTGGACTGCTTACACAGTATTTTAATGCTACATATAAATATTCATCTCATGTAATTTATTGGGTTGTATAACGACATAAAACATTAAAAGTTTTAGAATTAAATGTGTACAGACATTTGTTTTTACGCTTCTAAGTGATACACCTAATATATAATAAAGGAGTCTTCCTTCTTCTTAACAATATTGTATCTTTTACATAAATTTAATCAGTTTGTATTTATAATCAAGACACTTTTTGGTGCTTTTGATGTTTCTGGAGAGATAAATATTCATCTCAAATAATTCAAGTTTGCAAAGTCAATATCCATTTGAACCATGCCTGCAATTATCACAAAAAATTAACAGACAAATACATCTTTTTCATCAGTAAAAATGCTTTCAAAAACACTGCCCTAAACGTGGGTATGTGAATATGTCTATTCTATATGTTGTTGTGCAAAATGCACAACATATATTCCTCAAAAGTTAATATTTTCCTATATTGAAAATATATTTCTGATAGATACTTACCTCATTTAACATAATAGCTTTTCTTGTTCAGTGCTGCCCTCTATATGCAAAATTTTTTTTGCTCACCACTAACCTTGAAACTCCCACCTACTCCACATTTGTACATGATTCAACTGCATTTTAGCATGCAAATAAGCATGTGACAACCCTCCACCTATAGGAGTGCAACACATTCCTATCGCAGCTGGTTCCCTCTATATTGTAGAACCCAATCTTCACTTTGAGATTAGGTAGAAGAAGCACCAGAAGTGGGGATGAAGTGGGAAGTGTGAGAGGAGGTAAGTATCTATTGGAAATATATTTTCAGTGTTGAAAAATATTAACTTCCAATACAATATATTACTTACACTCACATAAGAGTTAGATTCCACATTGATGTGGTGGAGGGACCAGTGCAAAATTTGCCTAGATGAGCACCCTTTGGAAAGTATCTGAAGAATTCCCATTGAGTGTGATTTCTCTTGTTAGAGGAACACACTCATAGGAGACTGAGCAACATCTGGACTAGGTATACTCTTTGCCCTCGATGAATAAATGTGTCAATAAATGGGCAGCAATGAGGCACATTTTACAATTAGCCATACATGCTCCAAGTATAGAGTGAATAGGGCATGTCAGACCATAAACAGGAAGTCAACTCCAGTCCAAAACCTGCATAAGCGGGAACAAGCCACCTGGTCCATGGTAGGAGGAAGTTACTAAACCATCTGTAATCAGATGTGTCCATGGTTTAGAGTGGCTAGGGTGTGCCAAATCGTAATCAGGAGGTCAGCTCCAGTCCAAAACCAGCAGTACCAGGAATGGATCATCCGGGCCACAGTAGGAAAAGGGTCCTCTACCATCTTCACCTCAGACTCAGGAACCAGAAGGCAAGTAGCACTTCCATTCCAAGAACCTTAGCTATCATTTATGCATACCTAACACAAACATGACTTGTCCCCCTAGGAACTGACACCTGGATGGTGGTAGGAAGGTGGAATGCAAGGTGGGTCAATCCCAGTCCAAAACCATGCAGCATTGTGAATGTATCATCCAGTCTGCAGGAGAAAGACAGTCCCAGCCCATTCATATGTGAGGAATTATGTTGGTTGGTCCAGCTCCATCCAACACCAGTCGCCCAGGAACCAGAGGGGTGAAATGCATGAGATAGAAAAATCCAGTCCAAAACCATACATCATCTGGAATTGTACATCAGGTCCACAGTAGCAGGATAATCATGCCATCTACATCAGCAGAACACCATTACCCTACTCTCAATTGAGTGGGATTGAGCACACTCAGGAGGAAGCCTCCATACTTCACCACCCCAGCAGCTAGTAAGTGGTAAGAACTCCCATACTCCAGTGGAAGAACCATATTTTGAAAAGCAGACCATTCCTGAATTAGGCAATTGAAGGAGCAGCAGAGATGGGCAGCAATCCCTTTCTGCTTTACTCATGCTAGTCCATAAGTGTACGGTCTGGGACAGACATATTTAGGGTGCAAAAACACTGTGAAGAAGAACCTACTAGTGGTCTTGCAGAAAACCCCATCTCAACAGTGGGCCTTATTGAACTTATTGGCCGTACAGTGCGGATTTAAGAATAAGTATACCTAGACAGGCATCACTCGCCACAGAGTGGGATCCACTATAGAGAGGAGTGTGACCCTGTAAGAAAAAATAAATAAATTAATAAACATACTAACTCACAGTTGAACTGACGTGTTTAGTATAGCTATGGGCATAATGCAATATCTGGATGAGGACGAAATGCCTACCCAATGGGGTTAATGAGAGATGAACATGTGTGTGGTCCACCTGCCAACCTGGATGATTTCTCCCAAATGACAACATATATGGGCAGCCAGGGAAAGGTAACATGTCTAAGCTGATGTGATGACACCAGTAAAAACAAACTGTAGGGAGTTGGAAGATAAGGATGAATATGCCAGGGTTCCAATGGACATATACATGACACTAATTTGGGGAGTCTAAGTATGGAAAAACATGTCATGAAGATATGAAAAAACAATTATTCTGAGCGCAAGAGGGTCAAGGCACGATGTGTCCCCCCCAATATTAGGAGAAAAAAGGGAAACTAGGTATTCGGAGGAAGGGGGCCTAAATGAGAAGGGATACCAATAAAAAGTAACATATCTGTGTGAAGCAATTGGATATTTTTGAGGGAATTTTACAACTGCTTCAGTATTTTTAATGTTCAAGAGTTAAGGAAGAGGTTACAGAGATTTAAGTATTTTTAGTGTGATACACATACATGTAGAAATGGCGTAAGTAAGGACGCCTGTATTACGAAATTAGGTCAAGAACTAGGCAAAGCCCAGTTAGCTGGTTAGTTAGTATAGAGAATCAAGAGTTGAGAGTTATAAAACATGAAGCTACAGTAAGGACGCTAAGCAAAATGCTAGTCACGAGTTTGACAGTGATAAGTTACTGATGCCGAGTTAGGGGCATTGTAGAAGCTACTAAAAAGTTTATGATAGCATCTCAAATTGGTGCTTTGATGTGAGATCTGTTACTCCAGACCAGTGTTGTAGTACAAGTAAAAAGGCAACTGAAGCACTCACCATCACAGTGACCAATTACTTGAGTTTTGGTTCTTGTTCTGGATTAGCCTGGAAAGTTGCACAGATTGACCAATAAAGTGTTAGAGCTACTTGCGAATAGTTAGGAATACTATTTGGAAGGTCAAAAAATATAGAGAAAATATAGTATAAAACTCATGTCTAGAGCTAAAAATCAGTTATCTCCAAGAAGAATCGAAGTTCCAAGCCACTATGAATATGAAGGTTTCCAATCTCCAGAAGTATACCAGTCCAACTCTGTTGCAAGTAAAGAATTGTTCAATTAATGTAGTTTACTAAAGGAAGTTAATGCTTATACTAGAGAGAGAAATTCTATATGTATTGATTATTAGCTTTAACTGAAAGGTGAAAACTAAAGTTGCGAGAAACTAAGATTTTAGTAAATGTTTAACTATTGATGTTAACAGTATATACTATGTGGAAAGACCTAATAAACATTGCTATTTTGATCAATGTTAGTCTCAGAATCTGTTTCTTTATTCTAACTGTAAATTACCTCAAGTTAGCAATTTGTGAGCTCCACTCACCACTGCAATCGGCAGTATAATCGAAACTCCAACTATTAGCCCTAAGGGCACTGTCCGTTACATATGTCCCCATATCAAAGAAGGCTAATGCCTGCCTGGTGGCATCCACACATGAAAAATCAGGATTGCACGGCCAAGGAGGTGGAAAAGAAAAACTACCCAAATCATCATAATCTTACCCAGATTCACCAGACAAAAAAATGTCAGGTCTGGGCTTGGAAGAAACAGCTGACTGCATGATGTACCCCTACTTCTGTCGAAAACCACAACCTCCACAGCCAAAAGTGTAAAGCCTGTAACCTCAGACAAAGTAGGTTAAAATTTGGTAATATTCGTCACTACTGAAGTAGTGGCAGTAAAAGAAAATTCAGAATTCATGTTCAACTGGAGTGAAGTTCGAAACAAATAAACTACAGCATGGTTATCACTGTATAAAACAAAGCAAAAAACAAGTAAATTATTTAATAACCTGCATGAAAAGAGCAACAACTAATAAATGGAAATTAAAGTAACAGCATGAGTAAAAATTAACACATCCTAACACTACTGTGCCAAATCGAGAAGTGAAAATTGGTTCTATGATATAGAGGGAGCCAGCTGCAATAGAAGAGTGTGTTGCACTCCTATTGGTGGAGAGTTTTCACATGCTTATTTCCATGCTAAAATGCAGTTGAATCATGTAGAAATGTGGAGTAGGTGGGAGTTTCACGGCTAGTGGCGAGTAAAAAATATGCACATATAGAGGGTAGCACTGAATGATAAAAGCTATTATGTGAGATGAGGTAAGATATCATATCAGAATAACTGTTTTTTGATAAAACTATCTGTTATATTATTCACAAACTTACCTTTCTCTGAAACATTTAAATATGTGCAAAAGAATTATTTGACAGATAATACAATGCATTGTTTTAACATAAGTGATACATTATAACAGCAACAAAAAACACGTTTTTTTTTTCCTGTCATGTAGCCCCTTAATATTATTTTATTACTAGTATGTTAAGTATAGTTCTCTCTTAAAAATAAGTACCAATGAAGGGAAATAACACTTAATGTCAGTTGCAACTTTACTGAAATCTAAACATTTGAATTCAGTAGAAAACTGTAAAAGACTACATGAACAGAAAAATAACTTCTTATTCAGTTGCAAATAATTTGATTCAAAACAATCATAAGCTCATCACAAATACAAAGAAGTTCTAAACATACACGTGTGAAAACATCTAGTAACAGCATGATTTTCTAGCTCAGTGACTTCTGTTACATGTTAGTTTGTTTGTTTGTTTGTTTATATAGCCTGAGAACAATTTTTTGGTCCTTTGAAACAGGAATAAATACTTATTTATTATTTTAAGTTGCTCATAAAGTATAATTGTTACATTTCCCAATTAGTTATAAATGATTCAGTTCTTTTTTATGGGCCTTTACATTCTCTGAATGAATTATTTCCAAGTCCTTAATGAAAACTCTGATATACTTGTTAGAACTATTCATAATATATCTTATAGCTAGTTTTTATTTCTGATGAAGAAACTACCATTCATTCATAAAATATGCCTTAAATGATTTTTGTTTTCATACAAAACTAAAATCACTATTGTAGTTTTCTCCTGTTGATGTTGTGGTTGCTTGAACCGAAACAATAAAATTAACATGCTGCTTCATTAGTTTTTCTGAATGCTGAGTGAAGTTAATTCAATTTAAAAAAATTATAATTGATGTTAAAATAAATATTATTAATCCTTACCCTAATTCTGATTTGTAAATGACTTATACAAAATTGATAAATATTACACTTTACCAACTTAATCTCGTTCACATCATGACAATTGGCGCTCATGCAATTTGATAAGATAAATTGTCTCTCAAGTACTACTGTGTTTGTTGTATCTCAGTTGTCCTGGTAAACCTTGGTGTAGGATGAAAGCTAGGCCTCGTCAGCACTAGATATAGCAGATATAGTGTGGTTGACATACTGTTATTACATTATTTTTTACTTTCAATCATAAGTTCTTATTTTATATTTTATAATAATTTTCTGAAATTCTCTAATGAAATTCTTAATTTCTGCCTAAGAAATATGATTTCCCATTTGCAAATAATATTTATGTTATAGAAATTATTTTCTGATTTTACAGTGTGTAATAGATTAACCAGGTTTCATAAATATCCAAATATCACACTTCATTGAAAATGATTAAAAATTTACAAACCCTTCCAGTAGCTGATATTCTTCCATGAATACCCCCTTGATTGATTGGTTTTCCTGTCACACAGGCATAAGCATTTAAGTCAGCATGACCTAAAGTCAAAACATAAAAAAAACACCATTTTATCTAAAGTAACCAAAACAAAAAAATTAAAACAAATTTAAAATTTAATTGTTTGTTGATTTTTCTTTCAATGAATATGTGTTTAATGAAATACTGTTACTTCAATTTAATAAGTCTGCAAATCTAATAGGAAAAAAAAATGTTCAGTCAACCAAAATCAAATCTTATATAAATGTTAGGATCAATGATGCCAATTCAAATATAAGAGATCAGAAAAGATTGTACAACTGCTACAGAAATAGTTTCGTGAAACCTATTCAGTGTACAAGTACTATCCTATAAATGTTTAGAAATAATACAAAATTGGCAATTATTTCTCAATATAGATTACTTTAGTATTTACCTAAAAAGGGTTTGAAATGACAATACTAGAAAATTTATACTATGTGTATTATTATTTTAAATATATTTGTGTTTTTTTATTGTTATCAGATACAAAATTTTGGATTATTGTTTCTTAAATGATTTAGCATTTTTCTATAACCCCTCTATTGTACAAAGGATGATGGTTTCTAGGCACCAATTTAACAGTTCAATCACAAAGAAATCCACAAGTGCTGTATCCAGCAACTTGACTTGTATGTCTTTATATGGAATAGCATAAATACCCATTACTTTTTCGAGATGCCTGAAGTACACAACTGTTGAATGGATATGTTATGGAAGCAGCTTCTCACCTGTTATGTGATGCCACACTTTGCTTACCACAGTTAGGATACAACTTGTTGCAGGTCTCTTTATGGATGATCCTGGTGCCTCAAGTACAGCAGGGCAATTAGTGGAATTCATTAATCAATTAATCATTGGGCTCATTAATTGATTATTCTCAAATGAGACTATCTTTCTATTTTCAGTTTGTTTTCAGTTTTTTGAAAGAAATTTTCAAACTAACCTCTGTTTAAGATAACAGATAATTTTATGTACAATAATTAAGGATTAAGTAACTTTTTAATCCTAAAATATTATACATAAAAATCTGTCATATATGCAACATAAAACAAAACATATAATAAGCTGATAGCATGGTTAATACCATTCCATGAGTTTTGCCTTCCAAATTTCCCCAATACTTCCCAACTAAAACTATTAAATTTTTGTTGATGAAAAAGATAATTAAATTATGATAGTGATTATAAATCAGAGAAAAACTAAATATAACACTGACTAGTGAGATTACAAGCAGATATAGGTTAACTTAAGTTATATACACTTAGGAGATTTAATAATCTACACTCTTTAACTACAAAAACTGTTTTTCATTTATTAATATAAAAAAAAAAATTATAAATACTTGGCCATAAGCCTTCTTTAGGTGCTAGTTCTACAGAAGCTACAAATGAAATGGTAAAATAAAAGTCAAGTATCTAAATGGAATTTATGAGGAAAGAACAGTGTTTACTGACAACAGAATGTAGATAAACTAAGCAACTCCTCTAATCAACAGGCCATCCTGGCCAAAAGCTGAATAAACTTGAACTAATCAAAAATAATAATGAGAAATCATAGTGGTAATATTTTGAGTACATGTACTTGTTTAGTTAGAATAATCAAAAGAAGTACTTATCAGGAATGCTAATTTTGATTAGTTAACTATTTTCATGATATTAATCAACTTACTCGTAATTTCAATTAATCAATTATTTTACATGATACTATTCCTTTGTTTTCCAATGCAATTACACAAAAAGGATATCCCCATTTTAAAAATTCTATATCCCCGATCTAAACACATCTTTATGATTTAAGTGTATGAATATTTTATATCTTAAACTACCGGACAATGTCAAAATGTAGATTTGATATATTCTGTTCCATTGCAACTTTATAACAACTATGGTTGTCACATGACTTGCTGATTTGCAAATTAAAAATAAGTACAATACAACTTTCTAAATGCTCTGTATATAAGATAACACCCAGTTATCCAAGTTGTATATCCAAATATACTTAACTTTCACAAACAAATTGGCAAAAATAGGAAATGCCTAACTGAAATGCAAACAAACAAACTGTAGATTAAATAAACAATGTATTCACAAACAATAAATTGATGAAAAAAAATTGGGATGTTACAGATCAGAAAGAGGCATTCTGTAACACTTATATTTCCTTTCAAGACATCTCAAGTTTCATTTAAATATGCAGTGTTGCTATTTAAAATTATCCCAAATATTTTGACAAAGATTGTGTACATTAATTAGAAAGTACACATTACCAATTGTTGATCCAAATGTGTCTGCAATCCAGCTCATTTCCCGTTCTCCAGTTCCCATATCAGGTGCTGGAACATCAATGCCAGGTCCTATAGTACAAACAGTTTTTTTAATCCCTTTTTTGTAATCATCACAGCAGCATCATTTCACAAAAGGCTTGGGGTTAAGGGCAAAGAAGAGAACCCCCAATTCAGCTGCCATTTGAGCCCCTTCGCCAAGCTTGACATTTCTGATTATTTCAAGTTTTCTAATTAACCCTAGTGTAGTTAGTAAATCTACAGTACAAAATTCTCAGACCTAAATTTTGTGGAAGGTGTACTGTACCTCATGAGTGTAAGAGGCTAAGAGAAAGAAATTTTGCATCCTGGTAAACTTCAACTAGAAAGAATGTATTCTGAAAACAAACTTTTCAATATCTTTCACAAAAAAGTGGTATTTGACTATTGGGATTTTTCTAAAGTTCTATTGCACAATAATATTTTTCTTAATTTCCTATTTCTGCAGTTTTCAAAGTACAATTAAATATTTTGTCACTTGGGTTCTAACTTGAAAGAGCCTATGAACTTGAAATTTTGTATGAGCAAAGACGTATGCTCCATATGATATCCCAAATAAACTGAGACATGTTCTTCAAAAGAGTCAAAATATTTTCTGTGCATTTTATAACCAAAAGATTTCTTATTATAAAATTATGACCAAAGGTATTCCTTTCTAAAGTTATATTATATAACTGGTAATATGTCAAATTCTTACAAATAATTTTGTAGAATTGGTAAATAAAGTACAGTAAATTTCGAAAGGTTAAAAATTATTTATCAAAGTGAAATGCAAGCATATCATATGTCTTCCATCTGCTTTAGTGATATAGAAAGTTTTTAATTTTTCTGTTATTTATTTTCTATGCTGTAATGGCAGCAACACATGGTCAAGATAGTTAATGAGATTACCTTGTTCTAGTTGCTTTGTTTATTTATTCTGTATAGTAGGTAATGTCTATTCTGCCCATGAGGATATTGCAGTAACATATATCGTATGGGTTGAGAGAATTTGCACTGTAATATCTTTGCTAACTAAGTTTGACATTGTCTGAGTGATACAGCTGACCAATGTCGTGAGAGAGTAAAGGTCACAAGGTGATGCTGTAAACAATATAAATAAACTAAGTTTACTTGTTGAATTCAGGTGTACTTTCTTATTTCAGTTCTACTTGGTTTTTATCATGACTAATTCAGCAGAGATTCATCTTGAAAAACAGAAAGCTAATGAGCTATTCATTAATTCAGTAGATCTCATTACCAATTTGTTTATGTAGGAATGTACACATTTGTTTTTGTTGTTTCTAAATAAAGATTGTTTTCACTGTCCTTCAAATGTGTCCAACCTTTTTTTATTTCTCACACATCTGAAACTCAGTCAAGTTATCCACTACAGAACACTTCCCTTATTTGTTGATTGAATCTGCTACTATTTGCAGGTTTGCCTTTCAGATATTTATCAGGAAATTGGTTTTACAAGAAAATATCACACAAATACAACCTGAGAAAATCCAGATTAGATTTTCCATCAGTCGTTTTGCATTAGAAGTTATATACATGTACAGTACTACTGTGATTTTAATTGTGTGAAAATTCAAGGATGAACCTAGCACACAGTCACTCAATCTGTGCAAAACCAAGAGATTTATGAACCTAATATGCACAATATCAGATGTAAATTTTTGTTACAGTTAAGTGAAATGAAAGAGACAAGATATGGTATTCAATATTTAACAAAATAAAACACTTCATTTCGCCATAAAACTTTTGAAGATACAAAGCTAATCGATTAGCGGTCAGACTATTATAATGTACAATAGAAGTTGAATTTAACTAAAGTGAAATAAACTGTATTTAATTGATCACTTAAGGTACCGACTAAGCTGAAGATGAAATGAATAAAATGTACATGATCATCATGTTGAAGAATATGGTAAAACCACAATGGGACTTCTTGGCCATTTTAGACTATGACACTAGACTTGAGGATAGATTAGACAGCTCTAAAACAGTGCAATGGGTATGCTAATAAGGTTAAGACAAGACAAAAATAAAGCTTTAAGGTGATACATGTCCTGGTTGAAGTTATGAAACATAAACAAGAAAATCTGGATTATGGTGAGAAAGCAAAGCTTATGTACATTTTCCTGATGCGTGCATAATAAATTACATGGAAGACAGGAGAGTCAAAAACTGTGTATAAGTTGATGCATGCTCTTCATTGTGTCAACGACATTCAGAACCTAAAGTTCCTGATTGTTGACAGAAGGAGAGCAAGTTAAGGCTTTTAGTATTTCAGTAGTAAGTCTACCTGATTTGCATGGCTGATAATAAAACAACATATAATCATGTCAAAATTGTTCAATATTTGTTATCATAATCTTACAAATACACATAAAGTTCTCAAAATTATAAAAGGTTAAAAAATTTTACCTTTTTTTTTCATACTTACCAAGAAATCCTTTTTTTGCAAGCATTAATGCAAAGTTTCTTGTAATCTTTTCTAATTCAAATTCACTATATTCTTTGGGATTTATTTTAAGGCCTGCTTTACCACCTCCAAAAGGAACATCCACTACAGCACACTTGAAAGTCATCAAGGCAGATAAGGCTTTCACTTCATCCACACTAACATCTGAGCTGTAACGAATACCTAAAGGTGAAAAAAATATTTAATTACGCATCCATCTAGTTTTGGAACTGCAGTCTTAATTTTTTAAAGAAAATTAGCTGATTTAAGTGCACTATGAAACAGGGAGATCACTGAATTTGGTAACAGACTGGGAATTAACAAACTGATAGGATAGTTACAATAATGAGGAGACTAGAAAAAAGACTAAGAGCATAACAGCTTAAATAGTTTTAAAGTCTGTCAGATTTGAACATAAGTTTATTTTCTATTATTTCAGTGTTAGGAATATCAGGACAAAAATAGATGAGTTCAGGGCTTAAGTTGAAATGGAAAACTACATTATAAAACGGAATACTGAAACTATATCACCCAAGCCTATTAATTCCTGGCTGCTCTAATGAAGTTCCTCCACCTCTCTGTCCTGTGCAACCTCTGAACATTCTTCATCTTCTATTTCAACATCACAACACCCTCTGCAAAATTATCTCACCATCTTTTTCTCAGTCTCCCTAATGGTCTTCCAAACATAGCAATCTTGGACAATCTATTGTCTTCCATTCTGACAACAAGGCCAGCACATCTCATTCTTCTTGCTTTTACAATGTTTGTAATAGGGGTTAATCCACTGATACCCATCAACTCTTCATCATGTTGTCTTCTCCAACTATTCTCACCCATATCATCCACTGGCCCTAAAATTCTTTGTAAAACTATATTCTCAAAGACCTGAACTTTCTTTTCTAAATATTTTATAAATGACCATGCTTCAGATCCATATAGAACAACTGGTTTTATAATGGTGTTGTACATTCTAGCATTGGTTTTTCTGCTGACACTTCTTTCACTAAGCATTTCTTTTAAACTCCAGAATATTCTATATCCACTTGTAATTCTATTTATTATCTCTATTTTCATATTATTATCTCTTGTCACTGTGGTTCCCAGATACTTAAAATTCAGATATTCAATATTCATGTTTATTATTCTCCTTTAATCTCCAAGCTCACCACCTTTACATACTTTTATAATATTTGTTCTTTCCTCACTTATGGTTAATCCCATCTTCTCAATAATAGGAATTATTTAAAATTCTAGGTTATAAGTTATTTATTATTGACAAACTTCTTAGAAAAGGGGATGGAATGGATCTTAATATAAAAAGTGAACTAACTGCATACTGTTGGAAATGAAGATGTATAAGACTATAATGAAGTTGAATCTATATAGGTTACAATAAGGGGTTTCAAGGCTAGAAAGTTCTTAAATAGCAACTGTTATTGGCCACTTGATCAAACAGGTGATGTCAATGAGAAATTATATAATGAAATCATGGGCCCTTAAAGGATGCTGATACCAAGGTTTTTGTTGATGACTGTGAGATAGCTGATATAAACATTTTTTTCTCCTCCATTTTTACAAGAGAATGTGTTAGCAATATTCCTGACATTAAGTGTTCTAAGGAATACATTGGGATTGGCCTCAATTATGTAGATATTTATCCCTTGGTGGTAAAAAGAAATACTAAGAGAATAAAAATTGATAGAGCACCATGACCATACAATGTTTTAAAGCAAGTCAAAGATCAGATATGCGAGCCCCTTTCTTTCATTTTTGATAGGTTAACAGACCACTGAGGTTGGCCCCTGAGGATGGAAGAATTGCTAATATCACATCTTTTTCTAAAAGGAATAACATAGTTGCCCTGAAAATTTATAGATCAGTTAGTCTTATCTCTGTAGTAGGAAACAAAATCTAAAGAATCTCATAAAAGAACTTAACCAGCTAGTGAAATATGATATAATAAAATAAACATGAATTCACTAAAGAAAATATTCTCTTCAGTAGCATAAGTATGTCCCTGCAGACCCCACAATTGTGAAGGGGTCTAAGCCAAAAGTGGGCCTGAAGGGCCTGACAAACTTAAGAATTGCTGATAAGGGGAATAAATGTAGGGCCCAATTACTTTTTTTTTATGTGAGGAGGCAATCTTTTTTAGTTATGCCACTGCTTTTCTTACTAATATGTTACATTTTCAAGGATGTTTCTTGTTATCTAGGTGATAGAAATGGTGCGAGTTGGATGTGCTTGGATTATCATAAAGCTTTTGACAAAGTGACACACACAAAAGATTAGCTAAGAAAACAACACTGATGGGGGCTGGGGAAAGACAAGTAAACTTGATAGTAGAATGGTTGGATAAGAAAAAGCAAAACATTATTAATGGAGTTACACCAAACTAGACCTTTGTTACTAGTGAAGATCCCCTGAGGTTATTGCTTGGGTCTTTGCTTTTGCTTATTTACATTAATAACATTGATAGAGTCATAATTATTAAAGTCTGTGGATGAAATCAAACTTTTAGATATTTCTAGCTGTTTTAACAATGTTTAGGTATTACAGAATGACTTGGATCAATTGGTCAGTTGGACAGATATTTGGCAAATGCCCTTTAATTATTGTAAATACAGATAATACATTTAGGTTTTGATAATTTGAATCACATATTCAATATAAATGGAAACCCATTCAAGAGCATGATTAAAGAAAAGGATCATAGAATTGTGGTGATAAGTCAATTAAGTCATTGAGGCAGTATTTCGTTGCTTAGTAGCAATGTTAATAGAGTTTTAGTGTATTTATAGGCATTGATTACATTTACAAATCAAAAGGTATTTGGGCCACACTTGCAATACTGTTACAGTCTGAGTATGACTTCTAAAATGATTAAAGATATAAAAGAGTTATCTTACAGGGATAGGTTAATATATCTTAAATTATTTTCTCCTGAGAAGAGAATGGTAAAAGGTAATGTAATTGAAGTTTATAAGAATATCTGAGACAACGATGGGATACAATTCTCTGATTTCTCTGTGCTATATTCTGAAGACAATAGGACAGGATGACACATCCCTAAAATTTGGAAAACACATGCTGATTGACATATGGGATGAATTGCCATCAACAGTAATACAGGCAAGTACTTCCCAATAATTTAAAATGAGAATCAATCATTCCATGAAAAATAAAAGATGGTTTCCAAGTTTTTACTTTCTCTCCAGGGTGAGTGTGCAAAGACAGCCTTAAAGGTCCAAATGGTCTGTACATTACATTAAATTATTACATCTCCAATAGTACAACATATATATATATATATGTATGTTTCACACAAAAGTCATAAGCTGATATAAACCATTTCAGATCATAACATTTTTTTCAACCTCGACTAGTAATTATATTTGTTCAACTTCTAAATAAAAGCAATAAGTTACAAGTGATCACCATATCTTATGAGTTATACTTATGTCTTAAGTTAAGTTATATTTTTCCTACCTCCTTTACACGGTGTTCTGTGTTGGCTATGCTGAGCACGCCAACCTCGTATCATCTCATATTCTCCGTTGTCCCTTTTTAATGGAAATGATATCTCTAAAATAGAATGGCACGGTCCTAATAAGCCAAGGTATCCTCGAACTTTTTTTCTCTTTTCTTCTAAACTCAATTTGCCTTTAAATTCTTCCACAAGTTTATCTTCTACAACCTGCCAACCACGGTGGTAGAAAAAACCAACCATGTGAAAAAATGACGGGTCTTCAGCATCTTCAACGTAGGCTATTTCTTCTGGAATTTCATGTAAACTAAAGTTTCGGCTACTTAGAGCTAGAACTGTGTTTTTGACTACCGGTAGTTGCAGTCTGTTAAAAGATAAGTTGGCCCGCAAGGATAATACGCCATTTTGCACAATATGATGAGGAGAAATTACAATTTTATTACCTAGAGTCGCGATAGCTCGAAGAAACATGTTTATACAATACAATTTTATTAAAATTTACAGCAGCAGTAATTTACTTTATATATTTATAGTACGTTGAAGATGAGCATAGGAACTGAAACATAGACAGTACTTTAAAATATACCTAACCAAATCTAACAGAATGGGTAATACAAAAAATAAAACGTGACTCCTGTTTCAGATATAGTCCTGCTATCGAGTCTCGACAGAAAACATGCTGAAATGAAAGACGAACTGAGGTGTGTGTCTTTCGTCACATATCCTAAGCCAATCAGACCTACGATATCAACAGAAGGTTTTGGCGTTTTGCGCAATCTTTCAAGCTGTAAACATACTTTGGACGCCTGGAATTGACCCTAAAAGACTACAGTCAAGGATGATTTCGAGATTCATTTACATTACTTAATGTTTCACTTTAAGCACATGCACTAAGATTGTTGGTGTTTTTTTTCCATAAAGATTACACATAAAATCTAAAAAAGGGAGAAACGAAGGTAGATTATTTAACGTTTATCTTTTTCAATTAGAAACATGGACACTACACTGTTTCTAAATCTGTTAGTGGGGTTACCATTAATAACGCCGTAAACATGTACCTTTCTCTACATAAGCCCCACCAGTGAGACAGTAGTATGTCTGCCGACGCTATCGATGTGAGTCCGCAGGCATACCGCTTTGCCACGTTTGTTTTTCATTTTCGACTTTGGAACAAGTAAAACTACCGAAGATTGTTTGTAAGAACTAGAAAACACAGTAGTATATATACATATATATTTATTTAACGATATATATATATATATTGTTACGTATCTGCTTGTTTGATAATTTCCGGTAGAAATTCTTTCCGAGGAATTTCAGTGATACAAGTCCTTTCTTGATTAAACAGTTTATTCTTCCTCGATACAAACTTTTGGACACAGTAATTCCACAGTCAGTACGTTTCTCGTCAATTTAAACTTAACGACTTCTATAATACACGCTATAAATCACAGTGATTCACACACTTTACTTACCGTTACCACTGTTCGCTTCTTTAATTATCTCTCTATCCCGCTGGCTTCCTCTGCCAGACTTATATACTGTTACGTGTCCGTTTGTTAATTAACTCTCCGTAAATTCGTTCCGACACAAGTCTTTACTTAATAAAACTGGTTTATTCTTTCCGAATATAACTTTA
>NW_013665666.1:1456051-1468373 GCF_000517525.1 Limulus polyphemus | reverse complement strand
AACCCTTACAGCTCATACACCAATCTACGTACTATTCCATACCTAAGCTGCTAAATATCTCCATACAACAACCCTTACAGCTCATACACCAATCTACACGTACTATTCCATGCCTAAGCTGCTAAATATCTCCACACACTAACACTCACAGCTCTTACACCAATCTACGTACTATTCCATGCTTAAGCTGCTAAATATCTCCATACAACAACCCTTACAGCTCATACTCCAATCTACGTACTATTCCATACCTAAGCTGCTAAATATCTCCATACAACAACCCTTACAGCTCATACACCAATCTACGTAAAGATATTTAGCAGCTTAGGTATGGAATAGTACGTAGATTGGTGTATGAGCTGTAAGGGTTGTTGTATGGAGATATTTAGCAGCTTAGGCATGGAATAGAATAGTACGTAGATTGGTGTAAGGGTTGTTGTATGGAGATATTTAGCAGCTTAGGCATGGAATAGTACGTAGATTGGTGTAAGAGCTGTGAATGTTAGTGTGTGGAGATATTTAGCAGCTTAGGCATGGAATACTACGTGTAGATTGGTGTATGAGCTGTAAGGGTTGTTGTATAGCCATACCTAAGCTGCTAAATATCTCCATACAACAACCCTTGCTAAATATCTCCATACAACAACCCTTACAGCTCTTACACCAATCTACGTACTATTCCATGCCTAAGCTGCTAAATATCTCCACACACTAACACTCACAGCTCATACACCAATCTCCGTACTATTCCATACCTAAGCTGCTAAATATCTCCATACAACAACCCTCACAGCTCTTACATAAGCCTACACATCTAAGCTTTCCAATTATCTCCACACACTAACCCTCATAACTCTTACACCATTCAACACAGTATCCTATACCTGTAGTATACACGTTTATACTTTAACCTGTGTATTTTATTAGTGATTTACTCTCTATGAATATTACCACAAAAAACATACTGTAAGATTTAATTACAAATTCTCTATAATTCTAAAACAATACAATTCTCTGCATATTCAAGCATGAAAATATAACACCTGTTGTTACCTTTACTTAATTCAAGTGTAAACATCGCCTCATCTTGCATATTTTGGACAACCTGTGAATAAAAAACAAAACAAAAACTGAGATATATTTACTGAAAATAGCAACTTAGTGATTGCAAGTTATATAAAACACAGTAACAATAGGTATATTTTTAAAGTGTTGAGTTGTGCATTAAATACTCATGTAGCTGTAGATATGGTTGATGGATAAGGTAAAATGTGCTTAGAATGCTAAATTTATGGTGTTCTGGTTGATACCTTAAAAACACTTTGAAAATATCTGTGAACAGTTATGTTGTACTAAACATAAACTAACAACAAATATTGTATTTAGCTTTATATCAGGCATACAATTAGTGAATAACATTGTGTTGATTATAGGATATAAAGCTATATTAACAGTACATTACTATATAATACAAAAAATCACTTTGGGGAACTTGTTCTATATGCAAATTTGCTAAAGCCACTTTTTACATCTGTCTCACATCCATTGAAATAGAAACTAGTTTTTAGTCTGAAAAGTCAGAAATTATGGATCATAAAAATTAATTTATTTGGAAAAATGCCAACTTTGTTTTTGAATTTTCTAGAAAAATAAATGGTTGTGAAATCAAAGAAAAACAAACTGTGGTAAAAGGAAGTAGCAGAGAAGTCTTTTTCAACTTCATAACTTCACATGAATCTTAGAATGAGAATTTTAACAAATGAAAAGGCTTTCCACAGTCTGGTTTTTGGTTGAAATGACTCAAAAGAAGGTTGGTGTTGTGCAAACTGAGAGGCTTCTTATGTCCTTGTTGGATTCATTTTGATAAACTAGTTAACCCCATGAATGAATTTTTCTATTTTAATAACAAGCAAGAATATGCATGATTAATTTCAAATCATAAAATAATCAGAGGAACTTTCTTATAATGAACTAGACATCAGAAATAAAGATTAAAAGTTATAAATGATTTTTTGATGGTTGCAATGGGTATTTGCATATTGAAAGAAAGTTAAATTCCACATGTGTATTTATCTTAAAACCTAATACATGTTATTTAATTGCAGTACGAAGAGGATTATGTACTGGATGAAGGTACATTATTCAATTAATGAAGTTAAAAAACATATTTTGTATTGTTACCTATAGTATAGGCTACACAATTTCAAAATATGGTGAACAAACAGTACACAAAAGACACATTATGGATGACTGAAATAGGAAAACCAAATCAACAAAATCTGTTCAAGTTGCCATACCGATGGTATCATTAAGGAGGTCTGGACATCCAGTAGTTGTCCAAAACTAAATTTTCAAAATGAAGTTATTGTAGCTTATAAACAATTAAATTCTGCTAAAATTGGATGTTATCTTTATAATCTTCTATCCTCATTTCTGGAATCTGAATTATTAATTTTTATTATTACAAATACAGAAATGGCAAAATACTATCACTAAGAGTTGAGGAAAATAAACTTTTGAAACAATCAAACTCAATGTGTCAAAATATTACAAGTTTCATGTAAAACTCATGCACACCAGAACATGTGCCATTACATATGCTTATGTGAGAGGATAGGTACAAGTCTCTTTTGACTGTCACACAAGTATATAAAAACAAAGTCACCTATGAAGAAAAATAACTGGCTATTACACATTCCTCACTAAAGTTAGAGAGAGATAATATTCACCTGATCTGTGAGTAGAACCTTGATACCAGATGGTCCACAACAACATATTGAAGTGTGAGTTTGGAGATGTAGGGAGAAAACATTATTGAATTGGGTGACTAGCTCTGTTACTGTTAACTTCTCAAAAAAGATGGCTCGAAAAACTGAAATGCAGAAAATCCATAAGTTTTACACATTAAACAAATTTAATGAATTTTCAACTGAGAAAAAGACAAAAAATTTGGACCTTTACACAAATTCATTTTTTATTCAGATAAATACAAATTATTCCTAGGTTTAATTTTATGTCTTTAATTCTTTGAAATATTATACAAATTTAACCCTAAGTTCACAAACCATGCCCAGATTGGTGATAAGTATCAAGTACATAACATTCAGAAAATTTTTTAATCTACTAAAAATATACTGGAATGATAGTCGTAAATTAGGGCTTCTCTTCTTTGAAGATGAAATGTAAGTTTATTCATTTGGGAGTTATTCAACATTTTTTGCCTTTCCTTTGACCAATATTTACCATTTTCTAATCAAAATTTGATTTTTTTTGCTATTTCCTGTCTTAAAGCATAAAAAAACTAATATAGATCACTAAGAAAAATTTAGAAGATGATCTTATGCCTCTAATTACTTTAACGGCAAAGTTAAGAGAGGTTTTCAGTGAATTAAATGCAATTGTGGGGATGTAATCATAATGAGATATTATTTGAAGTTATCAAATAAAAGAGAGGGAAAAGAGAGAGTTTCTAAAAAATATAAAACAATGAAAATTAGAAGTGAAAATAAAAAGCTTCTTCTGCTTTTTCCACTTTGAAAGCAAAAGTTGTTGTTGGCTTGGATCTTGAAGCTGGTAATTCAAATGTTAATAAAGCTAATCTATTGTTCCCTTTACAAAAAAAAACATTTTGTAAAGGTTACTTTGCATACTTTGTTTGTTCTTGCTCTTTTTCAAATATTCATGGTTATTGTTTCAACTGAAACATTTAAGTTTCTTGCCATGTTTATACTAAAAATATCAATTAACCTTTGTCAAAACGGTCAACTTTCACTTTACAACCAATTTGGGAGTCCTATCAAAATCAGTTTCAGTTGCAAATTCATGATTTGAAAATAACCAAGTATGATTTTTAATTTATAATTTAAAGTTACTCACCGAAAAACTATGTTTAAACTAAGTAATTGTACTGATACCACCCACTTGTACATGCAAGAGCAATTATAGAGCTCATCAAAATTTTCATATTTCAGTTATTCTCATTTCATCTGTTGAATAAGTCTTCACTCTTTCATATAAACTTTTATACATAGTTCACTTTTACTCCTATCAAGTTTACCACAAAATATGATGTTCCATAAAGAATGACTTCAAGCTTTCATTATTAATATATACAATCAAAACCAGCTAAGCCAACACAAGAGTAAACAACATTCATCTAATTACCAGTATTTAATATTGTTTTATAATGAACAGACAATGAATCTTCAGAATAATTTAAAATACAACTAGTTGAAGTCAAACATCAGACCATATACTTATTACACCAAATATAATGTCATTTATCAATATATCACACTAGGTAAAAAGACCATACAGAGAACTGACTGCATCTTTAAGACTAGTTCTTTTTCATGAAATACAAATATTAACTGTATGTCATGCTTGAATGAGACAAAATAAGCTTTTAAAATGAATCTACCAGATACTAGAAGAATCAGAAATCCTACAGCACATAAGTCTAGGGACCGCGAGTTTATGTTCAGACAAAAGCAACTTCAGATTTACATACTCCAGCTTTACTCATAATTAAATATTTTGACATCACATGACAACTTTGATGATATTAAAAAAATTTCAGACCAATAAGAAAATAAAGTTAATGGTACTTGTACAGTCTCCTTACCTTGTTCTGATGAAGGACATACATAAATAGTTAAACGAGGTGGTATTCTCCTAGAATAATAGTAATAAAAAAAATTAATTACTTCCTGTTCAATGAAGCATCTTTGAAAGTTTTAAAAGTTTATGCATGCTTGGCATCTGTTTTTTTACCTCTTCTATAACAACTGTACATCTCTTTCTGTGAATACAATACAAGACATAAAATTAAAGTTTATAATATTTAAAAAATACATCAGAACTGTTACAGAGGTTTAAGGTTAATGTTTCTGTAGGAAATAAAAGGAAACAGTTAAATGTTTGAATGATCAAGAGATAGAAACTATAAGAATGCAAAAGTTACTTTGGTCTTTTTCAACATGGGAAGTTTCTGTTATATAAATAACCATTCTTTATAAGGCTTTTCCATATAATAAACTCTTTATAACAAAGACTGTTATTATTAACATTTTTCAGAAAAACGAATATTTAAAAAATTATCAAAGGGCAATTACTAAAATACCTAGCATACTTAATTAAACTTAACATAAAGGTAACTTATTATCTTGAAAAATTATGACATTTTGCATTAGACTATTACACCTTGTTTCATGAAAATATTCCAAGTGTATGTGTGAATTATATATAAATAATTCTATGAAGCTTCTGAATAAAGACTATTATTATAGGACATTTTACATAATGCATAATTTTCCAGTTTCATACTTTTTATTTTTCAGAACACATATGTTTGATTCAAACTTTTAGTACTTCTAATCACCAGTTATCTCTACAATGTAAAAACAAACAAACAATTATGGTCTAGTAGGCATATTCAGGTTGCTGGAGTAGTTAGTGCAGACTAATTACACATGTATTTCACAGGTGTTTTGAAATGAAAGAGACGCACAAGAGAGGTTTGATTTGAAATGGTTTTTGGTACAAAGTCACTGAAAAAACAAGCAGAAAGCAACAACATTAATTACAAACCTAGAACAAATGGTATATCTGCCTCATAGAATAGGGAAATGATGAGATTGAATGACATTTCTGATACATTTTCTGTACAATGCTATATGACTGATAATCTGAATTATTCTCCGATAATAAGATTGATTAATCTGAACATTAACATTTTCCTTACCTGAAAATATATTTGTGATAGATACATACCTCATCACAAAGATTTAGCTGTCTTCTCTGTGTGCCTGCCCGAGAAATTTGCGTGCCACTAGTCTTATAGCAAGTCCCATTTAATTTCATGTGAATTGTGCTACTACATGATAAGTCCTTTGATAAGTCAAGGAAGAGAATGTGCACAGGAAGTGAGAAGATCGGCTAGATACATTCCTCATCACAAAGATTTAGCTGTCTTCTCTTTGTTCCTGCCCAAGAGACCTGTGTGCCACTAGTCTTACGGCAAGTCTCACCTAATTTCATGTGAATTGTGCTACTAAATGATGTAGTAATCCAGCGACAAATCCCTCCACCAATAGGAGGGCAGCAACACACCTCCATGTGTAATGACTCCTCCTATGCATTTGCACTGGAAGTGAGAAGGATGGGTAAGAATTTGCATGGAGGTATCTACTGGAAGTACATTTTTAGGGAATGAAAATGTGAACTTCCGAGATGATACCTCACCTCTTCACACAAATGTAGCTACATTTCTATATTGAAATGGTGGAGGGGTCAGTGCAAAATTTACCTAGATGAGCTGCCTTCAGGAAGCACCCAAAGGAAGCACATGGGGAGTGACATCCAATGGCAGGAGCTATATATGGACACTCATTTTGTCCAGGGTATACCCATATAGGAAAATGGATGCAAAGAAGCCAATTTTGTGTCATAGGAATGGGTGGAATGTGAATTTGACCATCCAAGTATTTGTACACAAGTTGTCAGACAGCCAATATGTGTAGTGTGGTTGGGGTGCATTCAGACCATACTTTGTGACCATACTCAACTCTCTCATCAGACTCCAGATGTGGGAGGAGGGCACATTTGTATGAATACAGATACTTGTGCATGCCTCAACGCTACTGTCAGACTCTACAGGACAGACTACAGTTATGAGAGTTGGGCACATTTGTCATACTTGACAGTTTAGTATTGTGGGCTTACCTCAACTCCACCTTCAGACTGTATGGCACAGATTTCAACTGCAGGTGAAGGGAAGTATATTAATGGTGTATGGACCAGTATAAAGTAAGTTCATCTTGACTCTACTGAACAGACATTGGCTCCAGAAGGAGGACTTATCAGTAATTTATGTATAATAGACATTGTAAAGTGAATGCTCACCTCAACTCAACTGAATAGATTTTAATGTACAGGAGGCAAGCATCATATTATGTAGTATTGGTCCATACAATACATAACATGTGCACAGTATTATAGTATGTGCTCATCTCAACTCTACTGAACAGACTCAGGTTGCAGGAGGAGTTACAACTGGCATGAGTGATGTATGTGATGGGTGACATGCACTACACTAAAAGGGTTAACATTACCCCCATTCTCAAATTCTGTATCTATTGCCTCCCATGGTTGAGTCATAGCATTGAGGATTCTCCATGGTTCACCACTTCAATGGCTAGGAACTGGTAAGTAGCAGTATCTCCCAAGCTCCACTTGATGAGGAAGGGAGGGATTAATGTAGGGGAGATCTGGAGAAAGAGCCCAAATCCCCATTGGTTCTCAAGTCTGTAATGATCTTTTAATGGAGCCATGCAATGAGTGATTACAAAACCCTATTTTTAAATGCAAGCAAGTTCAAGCCAGAGAAGTTAGCAGAACACTTCTCTGTTAATGGCTTTTTCCATAATAGTCTACAGAATAGGTACAGTGTGGATCAGACAATTTAGTCAATATATATATATATACCACAAGGATACTTCAAGAGGTCTTGCAGAACACCCCATTTCAGGTAGAGCTAGAGTGGATGGTCTGAATACTTTTTGGTATCCTGGCTCAATGTGAATTTTGGGTAAGTATACCCTGGGAGGCAACACCAGCTACCTGGTAGGATCTTATAAATGAAAAAGGGGGCCTGAAAGAGTACACATTCATCACAAAAATGGTGGTGTGACAGGAGAATGGCAACTTGTGGAAGCCAAAACCATCAGGAGATAAAACAACCAGAAGGTGCAGGGAAGTGGCCACATGACTGTCTGGAGGAATCCATCTTAGGTCTGCAGAAGAAGAGATTTAAGGGTATGAAAACGTTGAGGAATAAAACATGAAGAAATGCAAAAGAGTCCCAGATCATCCACATCCCAAATGAACATGTCAACTGTAGGAGTTGATGGACTCATCCAGCAAGGTTAAAAGGGAAAAGGAGCTGGAAAAAAAGGGAGGGGTCCCACAATATGGACAGATGAAAAAGGGATCTAAAAAAGGGAAGTTAGTAAAATGTTACATTGAACAGTCCAACAGGACACAGGAGATGATTCGAGTATGCATGGTCTAATAGGCAAGAGACAGAAAAAAGGGATACAGTAGAGAAGTACTGTAAAACATCTAGGTGGATGATGTTAGAGGAAGGAAGGAAAAAAGAAAGGGATGGTCCAGGGAAGGGAATATATAGGTGTGGAGGAAGAGAGAGTGAGAAGCATATATGAGATAGAAATCTGTACAATGGTAATCATGGAGAACAAAACAAATCTGGAGAAAATAGCAGTTCAAAAAGGCAGGAAGTTAACAGCAGGAATGGGTCACACTCAAGGTCATGCAAAACCCTGTTAAGGAGGAGACTGGAGACTAACAAGCCACTAATAAACAGTTAGGTAAAAAAGGTAGTTCACAGAATACATATCAAGAGAAAAGGGGTGTCAGTGAGACCAATGATAAAAGACCCACCACTGACACTGATAAGACAAAGACAGAGGAAGAGCAAGAAGAAAGTGTTAACAATAATGCCATTGAGCAGAAAGCCTGATCTGATGAGTGACAGAATGGGTAAAGTCCTTGTGTGAGGATGGAGGGAAGATATCTCCCAAAGAAGAAGGAATGTATGAGGGTGAAGCAGTAGAGAGAGGAGAAATTGGGGAAAGGAGTGGGGGAGGGGGCTGAATGATAAGTGGACCAAGGCAGAGCTGGACAATGAGGACCATAAGAGGGGTTGTAAATACATCCAAAAGGGGCATGTCCAGCCAATAGTAAACTTTATGAAAGACCAAGGGGTGTAGAGACTACTCACTGATAGACTGGCTGAGAGAGGAGTACCACCACCAAGACATAGGTGTCTGGTAAATGACTAACCTGATGAGAATGGGCCTGGATGTGTATGTATAATGCCAAAGTGTAAGGCCTTGGAATGGGAGTCTCATGAATGGAAGGAGCAAGAAATGACAGTGGAACATGACCAAGTGATCCACAAGTATGGACAAGAAGCAGAACATGCCTGACGAATAGCAAGAAGGCCAGGTATGGTGACATGGAGTGGATTCCTGTCTAATGTCCAAATGCCAGAAGCCCTTCCCACCTCTAAAACTGAACCTCAATCAGAAGAAAGGACCAAAAAAAAAGGGAAGTTTGGACTGATAGATGGTAAAGGAATGCAGAAAGTATTGTAGACATAATATTCTTACTTTCCTTTTTAAAAATCATTATTACTAAATCTACAAATTTTGAAAAACTTCCCATAACAAAATTAAAAATATCTGTACATTTAGCAAAAACAGAAACCAAATCCATACAAAGAGTATCAAAATTGATCTATTATCATGCCAATTATAAAGACATTAAAATAAGATAATGAAAAATTATAACACTTGTCAGGAAATTACAAAAGGCATAATACTTCTCAAAATTTTACTTTTTAACAACTTTTTGTTTTTATCATTGTGAGATAATGCTGAATTTTTTTCCAATATATTATTGATGTAGATAAAATAATTTGAGTATTTTCATTTATATACATATTAAAATAAACCATAAAGACAGTTAACAAATATTTACACTAATTTCATGTAAGTCACTATGTTGTCTAGCTCAACAAACTCAGCCTTTGTAGTTGTTCTTTATTAACATTCAAAACTTTATAAAACTATTTCCCAAAAATGTTAGAGTCAAATTCAATCAAATTTTAATGAGTTTACAGATATTAAAACTAGTCTTGAATTCAAGGATTAGCAGAAAGCCATTTATTCATTCTGATAAACAGGACAAAAAATGAAATAATTTTGTTATAACCTCCAAATAATTGGCAGACAAAATGTTTTCTATACTGATCAAGTAGCTGGATTCTGAAGGTGGCATTGCTACAGCTCATGAGAACCTGAACACCTTGTGGATGGGTCACGAGTTAACTTGTGTTTTGTGCAGAGCATCTTTGTGTGACATTTATTAAAACATTGCAAACAAAAGGAGTGGGACACATTTTATTTTGTTCTGGATGGTCATTATTTTTCTGATTTTTGCTTACAATACCCATATTTTTTATAAATTACAGAATAATGTGTTGAGTGAAGATGAGATAATTACTGAACTATTTTATGGTAATTTGTCAGATCTTCCAAGTGAAGGTGAAGATTCTGATGTGGCTGTGTTTGTGGATCATTTCTGACAGTGATTCAAGCTACAGTGATGTTGTTAGACCTACAAAGATACGTAAAGTTGTTGTGCTCTCAACTGATTCTGAATCAGAAAGTGATGACGATTCTACAAATGTCCCTGTTAGTGATTTGTTTTCCCATTGTTATAATGATAACTGGTCAAAAAGAAATATTCCACTGAACTTGGATATGTTTGAAGGAAATCCAGGGGTCACTATAACTCCATCCGAACCTGAAAGTATTGCTGTCGTAACAAGTCTAATGTTTGGTGATGACTTGTTTGAAATGATCTGAAGTTACACCTACAGACATTAGGAAATTCCTAGGCCTTATTCTACTAATGGGACGGACAAGGAAATATAACTGAAAAGATTATTGGTCCACAGATCCTCTTTTGATTAGCCCAATATTTTTGTAGACAATGAGCCAAAACAGATTTGAACATTTTGGCATTTCAATGATAATCAGAAAATGGATGAGTCTTCAGGCAGGCTCTTCAAAATTCAACCAATACTGGATTATTTTCTCAATAAATTCAGGACACTATACAAGCCAAAGCAACAGTTGTCACTGGATGAGGGCATGATTCCATGGAGAGGACGTCTAAGATTCCAAACATACAACCCTGCAAAAATTTTAAAATATGGCCTGCTGGTGAGAATGGTGTTTGAGAGTGACACAGGTTATATTTGCAACATGGAGATTTATACTGGTGAGGGGAAAAAATTGAAGAAGACTATTCTTTTAGTTCTTGCTCCCAATCTGGGGTTGTGGCACCACATACGCCAGGACAATTATTACAACAGTACTTCCATTGCAAACATGTTCCTGGAACATGAAAGAAGAGTTTGCAGAACAATCAGAGTGAATAGAGGGTTGCCGCTAAGCCTGAAGTTTCAACAAAGAAAAAAGATGAAACAGCTTTCCATAGAAAATGTGATGTTCTCATTTTCATATGGAAAGACAAGGGAGAAATGAGAATGGTTTCACCCATCTATGACTCATCTGTTTCTACTACAGGAAAGAAAAATAGAATAACTGGAGAAGAAATAAAAAACCTGCATGTGTTCTCCAATGCAATACCCACATGAAAGGTATTAATCGTGAAAATCAGTACCTTTCATACTACACTATTCTCAGAAAAACAGAAAAATGGACAAAAAAGGTAGGACTTTATCTAATAAATTGCAACCTTTTCAATTCATATATAATCTACAAAGCCCTGAATCAACATAAAAAAATAAAATATAAGCAGTTCCTCCTCTCTGTGGCAAGAGAATGTGATTACTGACAAAGAGAAAGAAGCCTCACTGTAACTAGAGAGGAATGAACCTGTTCCATCATCTGAAAGTACAAGGAGAGCCCCACATAAGTATCCCCCAGGAAGACTATCAGAATAGTGGGATTGACCATCACATTATAATACTCACGCTGCTAATCAGTAATGGTTTCAATCATGCAATCAGCAGATTACAAGTCAAATGCTCTAACCACTAGGCATGCCAGGTCCCTTTGCTTATAGAGAAAAAATTATATTTCTTAAAAGATATGAATGTCACTTAAAGTACCGATTCCTGTTGTGAGCTTATAAAATCTCTTAAATCAAAAAACTTTATAAAAATTATACATGCCCATTTGGATGGTAAGAAAGATAACAGATGACTGATACCTGGAATGAAGAGTGTTGTACAGTCTTATCCCATCAGTGAGGCCACAAATCTGAATAAGATCATTTCTGGTCAGTCTCAACAAGTCTGAACCTAGATAGAAAAATGATGCAAGAGACATTAAAGCAACTTTTACCTACTTAGTCATAAAGGAAGCAAAATAGTAGCCAAGGATCAAGTGTTTAGTTACAACATAATATGAAAATTTTGGCAGTGGATATTATGAATAGTGTTAAAATACTATTTTTATACATTCTTCTAATTCTTGAAAATCCCTAAGGGACTAGATTAAGCATAGTTTTGAAATACATAATAGGCCCAACATAATGTTTTACGACAAGTATAATTCAATACAATACTGTTCTTTTTTACCCTGAAAAACAAAACAGATGTAATACTTCTCAAAATTTAATGGAACTGTTGCTAGATGGGCATAATTGAACCACATCAGCTTTGAAGAGGCCTACAGTTTCATTCTACAGCAAAAACATCATTAAT
>NW_013665666.1:1454248-1456016 GCF_000517525.1 Limulus polyphemus | reverse complement strand
GCGACCCTCAGATTGCAAGTCGAGTGCCTTAACCATCTGGCCATGCCGGGCCAACATCATTAATATACAAGTTATTAATTGTTGATAAACAATTCCTTTAAGTCCAGCAGAATACTTTGCTAATCATACATTTCTAAAATTGCACCTACTAATTGTGCTTAAAAAACTCAATTTGTTATATAATTTTCTTTTTTAATTTATGAAAACTGTCAAATAAGGCTCAGTAACTGGCAATCAGTGCAAAATAGCCATAGAAAAACAAATAGGATAAATCAAGGTCTTTTAACACAACACAGTACAATGTCCATTGTTAACTTTGTTTGAGGATAACTCAAGAACTATTTGCGGAATCATTTTTAAATAATAATTCACTATATTGTTTTCTGATATTTTCAAGTTACACACATAAATGAACTACATTAGTTGATAACTGACTGGCTCAATGCACATTTACTTGTGGATTGAATTTATTCTACAAAATGTAATATTTATTTTTACATACAGAAAAAATTAAGTGCAACATTTCAAAGCTTTGCAAATGTATTTCCCAAAACTTTTACAAGCAAATTGAATAAAATGTTAATATGTTTACATATTCGAACAAGTCTTAAATTTAAGGAACACAGAAAGCCATTCATTTATTCTGAAGAATCCAAAAGCAGTACAAAATATTAAAAAGATTTTGTTAAAACCTCCAAATTGGTTGTGAAAGACCTATTTTGATGATGGTTGATTGCTTTTTTCAGTTTAAACCTTGTCAGGAATTTAGATGTTTCAGTGCAACAATAACCAGAAATATCTGAATAATAGTAAGAGACAAACTATAGAAAACAACCTCAAAAATGTATTAGTAAAGAGAAGAAGGGGAGAGTTTCATTAGCATTCGATTCACTATTTTCAAAAAAAGTTAAAGAATATTGGATAACTTCACAATGAAAATGTTACTCGATTTTGTCTTCACAGAATGGAAGCTCTAATCCACAGCTATTGTTTTAGCAGATTTAAAGTAAATTAGAAACTTTTCCAGATATTATAATACTCCAGATTTATCACCAATATGAGCCTGGTTAAGTCTTAATTTAAGGATGAATAAATTTTTCCCTAAGTACACAATTTTTATTCCAATTTTAAGAAATTAAAGTCTTACAAACAATTGATATCACAAGTAATTGTGCACATGAGAAGTACATGTTTAGATAAAGTAATTAAGTAAAGTCCTTTACCGTGTATTTGTTTTCTATTAACCCATTGACCACCGACTAACTTTCCGAGTTGCCAATGCAAGTCTTGCTATATTCCATTCCAACAATAAAACTAGTGGATGAAACTGCTTGAAACTTCATAAGAACTTTCATAAATGTATGTAGTTTAAGAAACATAAAGCCTGTTACTTTTGTATAAATTTAGTTATTTTGCATTATGATCTTTAATATCTTGGAAAATTACATTAGGAAATGGTATTTATAAGAAATTATTACGATACTTATATTTGTTCCAGATTTGAACTTATTACTTTTTATGTTTTAGTTAGATTATTTTGAAATCCCAAAAATTGGATCGTCCATAAAATGCAAATTTTATCTATTTTTAATTTTTTTTAATAATCAGGTACTCTTCTTATGGCTTCAAGTAATATACAGACCCGAAAATAATATTTGTAAATAAACCTAAACAATAAATGAGTGTTTTTATTTTTAACTAGGATTTCATGTTTATATATGTACATAAAAATATTTTAATTTTGTTTCATAAATATATTTTTATTTCA
>NW_013665666.1:1451836-1453248 GCF_000517525.1 Limulus polyphemus | reverse complement strand
GAAATTTCAGGTTGATTCCATCTAAGATGGAAATTATAATATTTCAAAATACATTAGGCCTAAGCAGTATGAGATGTTGTTAGCTAATTATTAATTTGCATTATATACTATAACTCATATACAATACAATTTCAAAAAACAAATACTGGTAAAATAACAATACTTGAAAAATAGAAGTTAAACCACATTCACACTTTTCTCTATAAAAGTGAAAAAAAAAAGGAATACATACACAAAGAGATATTGCCTAAATGCTGCAAACCATGTTTTAATATTTCATTCATAATACCATAGCTAAGTTAATCTATTATTTATTACAATCCTTATTTCAAATATTTTAAAACATATAAAGACTTTAAATACTTCAAGTATATTAAGTTATGTGTCACATGTTCTTTAGAAAGCAACTTTTAAAATCAAAAACCTACAGTGGCTCGAGGAGATAGCTCAGGTAAGGATATCACATCTGCTATCGGACTTGGAGGGGACTGAATCCTGGGAAAAATAAATTTTGATTTCCTATTTAGCTACAATTTATTACACAAAACTAAATACTTCAACATATTATTTCAAAAGATGTTTCTTTACAAATTAATTTTAAAAGATTGGAAGGTTGCTCCAAGCAGCTGTATGGTGCACTGATTGAAACCACACATATATTAAAAAAAAAAAAAATCCTTACACAATGTTTTTACTTTCTTACTCTTTCACTATATTTCTAATTTCCTGTTTGAGTAATATAATTCTCAATTTCTTTCAAGGTTTGTAGATGAAATTAATGATAAAAAATTCCTTTAGAAACTTCAAAAAAATGAAAAGTTCAACATCAAAATCTTAGTAAACACAGACGTGTTTTCTCAGTTTCTTGGTTAAAGAGTTTATAAGCATAGATAAATTTTTTCTGTCATTACCAATTATGTTCCCTTGCTGCAATAATTTACTCCTATTTGTACAAAAAACAGTGGTGGTTGATTACAAAAAGGAAGAGAGTATTTTAATAACCTACATACTGACTTACCAAGAGAATAAGCTATTAGATGACACATACAAAATCTTATAAGAAAGAGAAACTTTTGTAACAACAAATACAAAAACAGACTCATGAAGTAAGACTTTTTATAATAACATAAAAAAGCAGACTCGCAAAGTAAGACTACTGTAAAAACACACACAAAAGCAGATTCATGAAGACGGTTGTATTAACACATACAAAAGCAGCATCACAAAGTAAGACTGTTGTAGAAACATATACAAAAGCAGACTCATGAAGCAAGACTGTTGTAAAAACACAAACAAAAGCAGATTCACGAAGACTGTTGTAATGACACATACAAAAGCAGACTCACAAAGTAATACTGTTGTAAAAACACATAAAAGCAGACTCATGAAGCAAGACTGTTGTAAAAACACAA
>NW_013665666.1:1448959-1451826 GCF_000517525.1 Limulus polyphemus | reverse complement strand
GTAATGACACATACAAAAGCAGACTCACAAAGTAATACTGTTGTAAAAACACAAACAAAAGCAGATTCACGAAGACTGTTGTAATGACACATACAAAAGCAGACTCACAAAGTAATACTGTTGTAAAAACACAAACAAAAGCAGATTCACGAAGACTGTTGTAATGACACATACAAAAGCAGACTCACGAAGACTGTTGTAATGACACATACAAAAGCAGACTCACAAAGTAATACTGTTGTAAAAACACATAAAAGCAGACTCATGAAGCAAGACTGTTGTAAAAACACAAACAAAAGCAGATTCACCAAGACTGTTGTAGTAACACATACAAAAACTATCAAGAGATGCTGTTGTAATAACACAAAAAAGCAGAATCATGAAGTAAGTCTGTCATAATAACACACGCAAAAGCAGATTCATGAAGCAAGATTGTTGTAATAACACAAAACTTATAAAGAGAAGAAGCTGTTGTAAGAACACATACAAAAACCAGACTCTTGAAGCAAGATTGTTATAAAAAAAGGTGTATAAAGGAACAAAACTATTGTCACAAAATGTATACAAGATAAGTAATTGGAACTGTATTTTGGTAATTTAATAAAATTGTTGTAACAGTATAAATAACACAAATAATGTGATTAAGGATGAAAGAAAAGTTGCCATAAAAATATTCTGCGTAACATTAGACAAGAGAAGTGGATGTAATAATACATAAAATATACTGAAAATCATGCAAATATACAAGTACCGGGAAACTTATAGGGAGGGAAGTCTGTGATGAATATTTCAGCTAAACTTACTGTACTATTGTGTAATTTGTTAATCAGAACATGTGTATCTGTTGTTACAAGAAACTAATGAAACAACAATTGCATTATATTAATTAAGAATAAAAAGTTTTGTCAATGAATGATGTAAAGTTATGATCTTTTGAAATGGCACTATTATGCATATTTATGATGTAAGAAATCAAAGTACTCCCTTAACATTTGAGTTTTAGTTCATATTTTCATGAGTAGTCAAAGTTTCTGTTTGATAACCTTGTAGAACTGTAAAACATTGTATATTATACATACTGTAGGCTTAAGTTTTTCTGGTTCAAATGCATATTATGCATTTTAACAACAGTAGACATGTTGACAATATTAAAATTCAATGGAATATCTGATATATAAAAAAATAATTTTACATATTCCAATAACATGTATATATATATATCAGTCTAATAGAGAGAGGCCTTCCTATGTATAATAATCGAATTTGTAAATAACTATTATTCAAAGAAGCAGGAGTAAAATATGTTGGTAAGACTTAATAAATTTGAACAGAATCAGGTAGAAAAATAAATTAAAAATTTTACATGACAGAGCACAAATATACAAATTTATATGTACATGAATGAGCAAGTACATGCATAAATGTTTCCATAACCCATAAAAATTCCAAATATAACTTCTTTTCATTTGTATGAAGATTCAACTTTTAATATGTATATTCTTTTGGGTTTAGAAGAAATGGTTATAATTAAAAATGTGTAACAAAATTCTGGTTAGATATGTTGGAGGGACCAAGTTATGCTCTGAAGATTTCTACAATCTTGAGCCAGAAAGAGGTGAACCAAATAAAATGTTAGAAATGAAGATGTAGCCTATTATAATGTAAATTTTCATCATTCAGAAGTAAATTTTAATCCTACACCAAAGTATTTTTGTTTATGTTAGATAGAATATGTTGTAATTATAACATGTCACAACTATTTACAATGTTTTAATGTATATTTAAGATGTTAATAGTTTAAATTTGCTCCATAACTTTATAAAAACTGATCCACGAATTTCAACATAAAATTTTTTGACCAATATTTTACAAAAAGTTTTTGAATAATTATCATGTACATGTAAAAACAAATAGTTCACAAAATACTACAAAAAATATTGTACTTGTGTTTGACTTACTGTTCAATGGGCTTGAACACACTTGTTAACTCTGGACTTGAACTTTTTGGGGAGATACTGACTGAAGTGGAAGTTGTGAAGGAGGTAGAGGACATGTTGGAAGTACATGTAATAGGTGGTGGGGAGGTTGAGTAGAGAGTTTCTGCTGAGCACTGGAAATAAAAAACTGAATGTTTCTGCAAACTGAAACAAGTGCTACAATATTCTATACCATACTCTCTTAGTTCTCTGTATTTAATACATGTTTATCAAGTTTGTATGTTTTGTTGCTAGGCCAGCTTGCCATGACTGCAAGCCAATATGACTGTAATAAAGTGTTGATTTTGATCATTAAAGGTTCGGAACATATTTCCGAATGAAAATTCAAGCATTCAATAGTACTAGTTTGCATAATTTATTAATGACATCACCATAACTATTTGTTTATATTTGATTGAGAACCATTTTAGTTTACAGATAATCCACATAGGTGAAATAAAACTTTCAAATGCAGTTCAAAATACAATATATAAAAGACTAATCCTGTTTTTATATTTCAAATAAAAAAAATGCATGTTGTTTATTTATGTACGTGTATTGGATGATATATTTAATACACATATATAGTAAGCTTGAATTGCATGAGCACCTTATTATGGAAAATTAAAAACTGCAGTTGACTTGACCTTTCACAACCTGCAGGCAGGTATAACACCACTCCTGACCTTGCATTAATAACTCATACAAATCACCACGTCTGAAACGCTAACACTTCAAACACATGGTATGAAAACAATGAAAATCTAAATTAGTAAATTTGATTTCTTTCATGGGACCCTATAAATTTGATTTTTTTTGTCAATTTATGATTTATAAAACAATAAAATCTATTATATAATATACACTGAGTGGTAATAAGTAAATAGACAC
>NW_013665666.1:1443051-1447981 GCF_000517525.1 Limulus polyphemus | reverse complement strand
ATCGAGCCAATCTCCTGACATTAACCCCATCGAAAACCTCTGGGCCATACTCGACCGGCAAGTCAAGAAACAACCAAAAAAAAACCAACTTCAAAGAGCAATCTACTCCAAGTTTTGAAGCAAGAGTGGGCAAAAATCCCACAATCTAAAATTGATGAGATGATTTTCACGATGACCCAAAGGATCAACGAACTCCACGAAGTGAAAGGAAGATCTACTAGATATTAATTAAATTATAAATATATCAATTCATGTGAATATGACTGAAAAATTTAATTTTTTCTGAAAAGGTGGTGTCTATTTACTTGTGACCAGGCTTTGTAGTTATTTACTTCACCATTATGCAAAATCCACATAACTGTTAACCTTAAAGTCAGTTTTTGTACATAAACTACAGTAGGTCTAATAACATCATGTACTATGCCAATTTGCTGAAAGAAATTTTGCAATAAAAATTGTCTACAACAATAAAAACTTATATAAACCGATTGTATTTATCTCACTTTATTTAAAAAATAAAACGTATCTATGTCCTCCTTTACTGATTTATGCAGATGTGTTCAACACTGACTTCACAATATTTAGCTTTATCCAAGGTTGAAATACAATATTTGCCTTCACAATGGCCTTGAGTAATAAAACTCATGATTTCTTGTAAAATATAAAATTAATTGCCAAGATAATTACTTCAGTAAAATAAACAAACATGATGGGAAATTCATTAAGTTACTTTTTTACCTTTCTATGGTATACAAATAATAGAATATCATTACTAACTTGTATGACAAAAGTACCACTTAGTTTTGAGGTGACTCAAAATGTAATAAGAAATTTTAAATCCCTCCAATCTAGTGTAATTATAAAATTTACAATTTTGTCAGCCTCAGAAACTTGAAAATTATGAAACAAACCACATGGATAGTTAAATTTTAGAGTTCTTGATATCATCAACTTCAAAAATTTACTGTTTTCAAACTATATGAATTAAATAAGCCTCAAAGAAATGCAAAATTACCAGATTTGCAGCTTAGATTCATTCACTGACAAGCTGTATTTTTGTACAGGCAGGAAACTGAATGATTTCCACCATCGAAATAATAATTACAAGGGGCAAAAGTCGAAAATTAGGGTTAGCAGTTTTGTTCGTTAAAATTACTTCATCCTAAACAAATGTTAATAAAACTTTCCTTTCTTTTTCGTAGGTAATTTGAGGGATATATCACAAGTTTTTGAAACGTCATATTATCATTTTGTCACTGTAAAAATCTAAGACACTGGATAGAAAAGGGCCAAGAAAGATTAATCTTTATTTAACAGTCACCATTTCAAATGGTTAACCCTTTATGCATGCCAATTGCTGTATGGCAACCACAAAATAGCATTTAAATTTCCAGCTACAAATGCAAATCAAGTGCACAGTATCAATAAACAAAGCCTTATCAGCACAGATGATGATCTTGGCTGTTGATTCATATCCAACATGGTGTATGTTGTTATTAAAAATGATTGGTAATATTTGCAGTGGAAAATTGTTTAATTTTTATGAGAAAATGGACCTTAAATAGTAATAAATCACTCCAGTGTTTTCACACTTGAAGAGGTAATTGAACTGATGATGATTCTGGCTCTGAACCTGAATTATCTGACAATGATTTTGAGCATGATATGACTGATACCGATGTATATAGTTATAGTAGTAGTAATGCTGAAGTTGGGCCTGTTGGAACAAGTGATGACGTTGACACCGACTGTGATTATGAGGTTTCCATTTCAAAAAAAGCCAAATTTCAAGTTAGAATTCAATGGATATCTCATGAACATGGTTCAGGACGTAATAACAATATACCTATTACTATTACTAGTACAGGTGAATGTACAACTATACATACACATCCACCAAGAGCTAGGCCTGAGTAGGGCAAAACAACATGCATGTGATTGACTTATTCATGACAATCAAGCTAGGCATGTACTTGGTTCAGCAAATAATGATGTGTGAAGACTGGTGGTGGGTGACAAACATTTTCAACCTTGGATTTCCAACTTTGATGATAGAAATATAGTATATGGGGGCAATCAGTGTCTAAATGATGCAGAATTTATCAATTTTTTGCGGTACCTATTTATGAAATCATGAATGTGGTTTGAAATCACCTTTTCTGTGTAAAAACTGATCAGCATAACAGTTTATATATGTTAAAGTGTGATTTAATGCAGCAGCATCCAAGAATAATTTGCGAACCATCATGAGATGAAAGCATTCTTTGCTTTGGACCTTGCAATAGGCTTAGTCAATAAACCCAAGGTACTCCTGGTTTCTGCCATGTCCTTACTAGGGATAGATCTGAATTGATCTTGAGCTTCATGAACTTTGCAATCAATAATGATCAAGTTGCCAGAGGTGCTTTTTGTTATGACATATTATTCAAAGTGAATCCACTGATTGACACGATAATTTCTAAATTCACATAACCGTCTGGTTCACAAAAAGGAATTGGCAATGGATGAAATGGCAATTGTATTCAAAGGGTGAAGTGTTTTGAAACAGTACAATCTTAAAAAACTGGATAAATGGGGATTCAAGGCTTTTGTATTGTCTGTGTCAAAAAGTGGATATGTTCTTGAATGGTCAAATTAGAATAAAAAAGAATAAACTACAAATCTTTCAAATGTGGTGGCCATATTGGAAGTGTGAAATCATCAGATATGCAAGTTAGGTCAAGTTATTTGTATAATTTGAATATTCAAGTTGTAACAAAAAAACTGTTTCCATATGTGTCTTTTTGGCTATTTCAAATGGTTTTAGGGGTACATACTAAAATAAAAGTACATGGCTAAAGGGTTAACAGTCATAGTCTTTTATACACAAATTTCTTGATTAATTAAAGAAACCTAATAATCAATAAATAGCAAAACAGAACAGAGTAACACTAACAGTTCAATAAGAAAATAAATAAAAACCTTCTACCATAACAAGAGAGTGATATTTTCAGTCACATTTAAAAAAAATAAACATATTTAGTAATGATTAATTAAACATATGCCTTGGATATATATTTCAGCCAAATGAATAGATAATAAAAATGATTATAAGTAAACAGCAAAATAGCAGAGAGTAACAGTAATACTCCTGTTAGAAAATAACTATGGACCCTCTTATGTCTTGTACACTAGATGTCTAGAACATTTTATTGAAGCAATGCAATCTAAATGCATTTCACTATGCTTCACCATAATGGTTTGTTCCAATGCATGAAAGGAGTTATGTGTAATGTTTTGGTAGTGGTTATTTTTTTGTTTTTTACTTTGATTTCAGTAATGGGAATTATATGAATCAAGAGATCAAAGTTTCTGTCCAAACGACATTTATTGTGTGATTACTATTCAAATAATGCAAAATGGTTTCTGTTAACAAGAAAGTAAAAATAAAATGTGACACTACTTGAATCACAAACCATGAAGTGTTTAGAACTATTCTGGCTAGTGAACATACCTTCACATTTCCAAACACAGTCCTACAAGCCAGCAATAATAATAAAGTTATTATGCTAATTAACCTCAAGAGATCTTAGGATTGTTTTACTGCAGAATAATGTTCTGAACACACACAAACACACATATATATAGTAATGACAAAACAAGATGGTGAATTTATTAATGGTACAAAACATAGTTATAGGAAATACAAAATGAAAGCAAATAAGTTGAAAAATGCACTAATATTGTGTATGTGATTCCCTTGCTTAACACAGAGTATTATACCTTGTTCTTTCATGCTGCCATACAGCTTATCAATTTATGATTGTGGAAAATTGTTCCAAGTATCATGTATTACTCTCTAACATTCAGCCAGGTTGTTTGATTGCCTTTTGACCTTTTCAGTTTTTACACAAATCTATAAAACTTCAAGAATGTTCATATAAGGACTTTGTGTGCAGAACAAGCAATGGCTGTGGGCATTACACTGGTCTTTTTACTGTCAAGATGTTTTATCACATTTGCTACATATTTGGGATCAGTGTCTTGCTGAAACATGAATGCCTACCCAATAAGTCGTGTTTTTGAGGGAATGACACGATAGACCAGGTAATTTTATGTAGATCACTACCACTGGCTGAGATGTAGTCCCAAACTTGTATTGATTTATAATTTCTTGTAGATTGCCCATAGTGTTGTTCTCCTTTCTACCATCAAACTTTCATTAATTGCTACTGAACAATTGAACTTAGGTTCGTCTGTAAAACACAGACATCTCTAGTTTTACTCATTCCAATGCTTGTGGTACAATATCGATTAAAGCCTTTCGACTTGGTTACCTTTTCTTAGTAGAAGCTTTCAATCAGCTACATGACCATTGAGATCACTCAGTGTTAATGTAAATTTTACTGTTCTTGAGGTAACATCCCCATCTGTATTTACATAAAGGTTGTTGACAAGATATGTATTCAAATGCCATCTACCTCATAAAGAACATACTCCAAGATATTTAACATCTTCTATGAGTTTTCATTTTCTATCTGTACCATTTCTACACTAACAGTGACAATCTCACATTCTCTTCAGTCTTGCAATACTGAAACATATATTTGGACCAAGTATTTTTAATGGACCTTCCTTCGACAGCTGACATTTTAATTTGTAGACTGCACACTTATCATGTGGCATTTCAGTCCTGAAATCCATGGCTAAATTCATTCCTACCACTCACCATAGTATAATTAATTGTACTTTTAGCTTTATACTGGTGTGATACTTTCTGATTGGATGGATGACAATCAATCACAGTGTATTACCACATGACCGTATTTTGGTGCTATTAATTTTCAAATGTTAAAGAGGAGGCATTCAGTGGCCTTTTACTTCATTTTTCCTCACAATTTCTATTATCATTTCCAAAAACTGTATGTGTGTATATATATATATATATATA
>NW_013665666.1:1440879-1443030 GCF_000517525.1 Limulus polyphemus | reverse complement strand
TTCTTACTTAAAATGATTTTGCATTCAGAAATTCGGGACTTAAATACGGATTTGATGCACGAGAAAATAGTGCATATTGGACGTGAAGAAGGGAGCAACTTGCACGTGGGGAAAAAAACGCGGCTGATTTAAATGTCACACCTGAACGCTCACATCCTTTTAATTATGTTTGAAATTATGAACATTGCTCAACATCATGAAAATTAAACCTTATTTTCAATAAGCAATCCTGAAAAATATTTGGGGGTGCTTAACTTTTTTCCAGGTGTATATATCTATAATTTCTTTATTAAGCTTAAAAGGGGATTATCATTTTTCCTCACCAAGTTGATGTGTGGACAGTATTTTCATCCGCATTTTAGAGTGTGTAAGTTATGAAGCTACTGTCTAGTTCATTTCCTTAACAAAAAAAAGGCAAATTATTTACAATATTTTTACATAAATATTTCCAAACATATATTTATATTCTGTGGAGGTCATGAGATTACACAGAAAACTCTAAGCCATTTTAACAAACAGGGTGAGATGAGTTCAAACATAAAGTAAACATAGATAACATAAATGAGAAATAATTATTATATAGATATTTTTATAATTTTTTTTACTATTGTTTCTATGATGTAAATACTTTGTACATACAGCCTCTTTAGTATGAAACAGCTAATTTAGTGACAGTCTTTTTTTTACACATTTAATTATTTTTCAACAGCAGTAAGAAAATTTCATTATTTGTGATTAATCACACCTTATAACATAGCTTAACTAATCACTTTGGGAAGGGTATGAACAGCTCTTTCTGACACAAAATATGTTCAGATCAGGAACTCAAAATTTCCAAAATGGGAAGATTTCTTGAATGAAAAACAAAGGAATATGGATCAAACAGGGGTACCAGGACCATCCAGAAAGTTGTACCCTAGCCATGGTAAGTGAAGTGTAGTGTCTTGTAACAGGAAATAAGCCAATAATGTAAGCAACAATATGCAATATAATCAAGGAAGAATTCTGTCTTGAAACAAGACCAAAAGGGTAGGTGTTTACCAATGATAAGGTTTCCAGTCATACATCTTGTTCAACTGTTTCATGCCTCAAGTATCTGGAAAATGAATGTTGATGCTATTCTCAGACCTGCCAACATTAACTCTCTCAACACGGGTTCGGTCAATTAAACTAAACTCTAACTACTGAAAAAAAAATCAAACTAAATTACCCTTTTTTTCTTTCTAGAATGACTTCAAACTGTAACATGAAACTACATTCGTTTATCTTAAGTAGATTTAGCTCGTAACAGTATGCATCTAGTTATCATTAAAATATGTTGTTATATTGCCCTTTGAACCATGTCTAATTACTATCTTTAAATCGGTTGGGAAGCATGCAGCTTACGTTACACTAAAGAATTACATTGCCCATGAGCTGCTTGCGTGTGTACTTTGTGAAACATTTTTATTATATTATTATTATATATTTTACCTAATCTAATCTCCACAAACCCTATTTTTACATTTTAGTTACTTTTATAATTATACATAAAGAACAAACATGAAAAACAGGAAATAAAATACTTTACCAATCTTCAATTTTTTATACTATAGATAGTAATGCACTTAATACTTTTTATTTAATTAAATAATGCACCAAAAAAATATGGACTAATAGCATGCAAAAAGTAGAGAAATTCACTTACCTCTCAAAATTTTCCTGGCTTTCTGACTATACGACAAGAGCCAATACAAATTCCTCTAAACTAGTCGTTAACTTTCCCACAGGAATAGACCATGTATTATAAGTGAAACTGATGCTTATCTATTTAGAACACAATGTTATACAATACATAATTTGATAGATGAAAACCTGGACTTTCTATTGGTTATAGATAATATATAATGAAACGTAAGAGAGAACTATCAACAAATTCTGAAAGACAGTAACAAGTGGGTGTGGCAGGAGGGGTCTGATTTTCTATTTGATAGCTCTGTAACCAAAACAAAATTGAAGGCTATAAAAATTATGGTCTGTCTGAACAATAATGATTTTATAGAGTAATTTACATTTAATTCAATTCCTTTGCATGGGGTAGTGGATAAAATAGCGATGATGACATGCTGAGAGAAAATGTGTCACGTGGGTCACACTAGTAGAAATTTAGGA